>NW_027192731.1:600000-935000 GCF_949987515.2 Delphinus delphis | reverse complement strand
AACAGGGTCTCAAATTTAGAAAACCAACTTATGCTTGCTTAAGGGTAAAGGTGAGTTGGGGTGCTGCATAAAACCAGAGATTGAAATGAGCACAGATAAAGTTCCTTAAGCCAAATATGGAATAGACAAGAGCTACTCCTTGCTCAACGAAATGGACTCAACACCCCATATTAAACGCATAAGAATGTTCCTGACTAGTAAGTATCTTAAAACCTATGGATTGCTATGTCTCCGAAAGAGAATCAAGCGTGTGTACAGGGGCATAAACGCAGCAGGGATAGGATTGGAGAGGTTCGTGAGCAAATGAAGACCCTTTGAAGTCATATTGCATGGTACCCATTCCACGGGTTTCAACTACCCAGGTTTAAGGTATTCTTCCTTCAGCTAAAACATGCATGTGGAACCTAGAGTATGATCAACCATGTGATCGGGAGACGTGTTCAAATATGTCTCAGTTTTCGTACGCTGGTACTCGGGTGCAACATTCCAGATGCTTTACTAACACTCTCCCCACTTGGAGAGTCAGTCCCTTTAACCTCCTGTTTGGCCCAGTTTGCAATTTCTGTGGAAGATGAACAGGAATAGCGAGAACCAATGAGAGACTAGGTGGAGGTGTCTGGATGGGCAAATTTAACTCTCATTTCCCACCAGGAAGAGGAATTAACCAAAGGCTCAGCGTGCCTTGCCAGAACAAGATTAGGGCCTGAAGACATCCTGCAGTGTTGCGGCCAGGTCACAAGAAAGCGAGTTGAAGAAAGGAGCTCAGGGGCACTGTAATTCACAAACCTGCAGAGTTATAAATGACAGCTATCGTCCAAAAATAGACTGAAGTAAGGCTGCCAAGAGGACTTGAAAGCGGGGCAGAATTGCAGGAAACCGATTTCAGGAGGTAGACTGGAATTGCATTGAAAGCATAGGAAAAGAGGCAGAACGTCCACAATGATGCACTTGGCCAAAAAGGGCGTATGCGTTTTTTCCTGAATATATTCAGGAAAAAACGCATACGCCCTTTTTGGCCAACCAAGCAAGCTTGCAAAGGAAATCTGCACTACAATGAAGTCTCACTTCCCCCCGGTCAAAAGGGCCATCTGAAAAAAGTGTAAAATCCAGAAAGGCAGGACAGGCCATGGAGAACTGGGAGCCTTGTTATGCTGATGGGCGGGATGTAAATTGCCAACAGACACTCGGGAGAAGTGTATGGTGTTTCCTGAAACATCTAAAAAACAAAGCAACAGAACCTAGGGCACTTCCACTTATGGTCCTATAGCTTAGGGAAATTAAAATCAAAAAGACACAGCCACCCGAAAGTTTTGAAGGGCTCTGTTTACAAGAACCTCGTTTACAGTACAAGTTCAACATCGCAGAAAGTGAAAAATGGATAAAAAAGTTGTGGTATTTACTTACAAAGCAATATCACTCAGCAGTGAAATCTGTGTCATCAGGCCCTCAGCAGCACAATGAGTGGATTCAGGTATGATGATTCTAACTGAAATAAGTCACACAGAAAAAGAAACATCATAAGATATCAGTAATACACGGAATGTAAACTTGGCTACACAGGAACTGAATTACAGAACAGAACAGGGTCTCAAATTTAGAAAACCAACTTATGCTTGCTTAAGGGTAAAGGTGAGTTGGGGTGCTGCATAAAACCAGAGATTGAAATGAGCACAGATAAAGTTCCTTAAGCCAAATATGGAATAGACAAGAGCTACTCCTTGCTCAACGAAATGGACTCAACACCCCATATTAAACGCCTAAGAATGTTCCTGACTAGTAAGTATCTTAAAACCTATGGATTGCTATGTCTCCGAAAGAGAATCAAGCATGTGTACAGGGGCATAAACGCAGCAGTGATAGGATTGGAGAGGTTCGTGAGCAAATGAAGACCCTTTGAAGTCATATTGCATGGTACCCATTCCACGGGTTTCAACTACCCAGGTTTAAGGTATTCTTCCTTCAGCTAAAACATGCATGTGGAACCCAGAGTATGATCAACCATGTGATCGGGAGACGTGTTCAAATATGTCTCAGTTTTCGTACGCTGGTACTCGGGTGCAACATTCCAGACGCTTTACTAACACTCTCCCCACTTGGAGAGTGAGTCCCTTTAACCTCCTGTTTGGCCCAGTTTGCAATTTCTGTGGAAGATGAACAGGAATAGCGAGAACCAATGAGAGACTAGGTGGAGGTGTCTGGATGGGCAAATTTAACTCTCATTTCCCACCAGGAAGAGGAATTAACCAAAGGCTCAGCGTGCCGTGCCAGAACCAGATTAGGGCCTGAAGACATCCTGCGGTGTTGCGGCCAGGTCACAAGAAAGTGAGTTGAAGAAAGGAGCTCAGGGGCACTGTAATTCACAAACCTGCAGAGTTATAAATCACAGCTATCGTCCAAAAATAGACTGAAGTAAGGCTGCCAAGAGGACTTGAAAGCGGGGCAGAATTGCAGGAAACCGATTTCAGGAGGTAGACTGGAATTGCATTGAAAGCATAGGAAAAGAGGCAGAACGTCCACAATGATGCACTTGGCCAAAAAGGGCGTATGCGTTTTTTCCTGAATATATTCAGGAAAAAACGCATACGCCCTTTTTGGCCAACCAAGCAAGCTTGCAAAGGAAATCTGCACTACAATGAAGTCTCACTTCCCCCCGGTCAAAAGGGCCATCTGAAAAAAGTGTAAAATCCAGAAAGGCAGGACAGGCCATGGAGAACTGGGAGCCTTGTTATGCTGAAGGGCGGGATGTAAATTGCCAACAACCACTCGGGAGAAGTGTATGGTGTTTCCTGAAACATCTAAAAAACAAAGCAACAGAGCCTAGGGCAGTTCCACTTATGGTCCTATAGCTTAGGGAATTTAAAATCAAAAAGACACAGCCACCCCAAAGTTTGGAACGGCTCTGTTTACAAGAACCTCGTTTACAGTACAAGTTCAACATCGCAGAAAGTGAAAAATGGATAAAAAAGTTGTGGTATTTACTTACAAAGCAATATCACTCAGCAATCAAATCTGTGTCATCAGGCCCTTAGCAGCACAATGAGTGGGTTCAGGTATGATGATTCTAACTGAAATAAGTCACACAGAAAAAGAAACATCATAAGATATCAGTAATACACGGAATGTAAACTTGGCTACACAGGAACTGAATTACAGAACAGAACAGGGTCTCAAATTTAGAAAACCAACTTATGCTTGCTTAAGGGTAAAGGTGAGTTGGGGTGCTGCATAAAACCAGAGATTGAAATGAGCACAGATAAAGTTCCTTAAGCCAAATATGGAATAGACAAGAGCTACTCCTTGCTCAACGAAATGGACTCAACACCCCATATTAAACGCATAAGAATGTTCCTGACTAGTAAGTATCTTAAAACCTATGGATTGCTATGTCTCCGAAAGAGAATCAAGCGTGTGTACAGGGGCATAAACGCAGCAGGGATAGGATTGGAGAGGTTCGTGAGCAAATGAAGACCCTTTGAAGTCATATTGCATGGTACCCATTCCACGGGTTTCAACTACCCAGGTTTAAGGTATTCTTCCTTCAGCTAAAACATGCATGTGGAACCTAGAGTATGATCAACCATGTGATCGGGAGACGTGTTCAAATATGTCTCAGTTTTCGTACGCTGGTACTCGGGTGCAACATTCCAGATGCTTTACTAACACTCTCCCCACTTGGAGAGTCAGTCCCTTTAACCTCCTGTTTGGCCCAGTTTGCAATTTCTGTGGAAGATGAACAGGAATAGCGAGAACCAATGAGAGACTAGGTGGAGGTGTCTGGATGGGCAAATTTAACTCTCATTTCCCACCAGGAAGAGGAATTAACCAAAGGCTCAGCGTGCCGTGCCAGAACAAGATTAGGGCCTGAAGACATCCTGCAGTGTTGCGGCCAGGTCACAAGAAAGCGAGTTGAAGAAAGGAGCTCAGGGGCACTGTAATTCACAAACCTGCAGAGTTATAAATGACAGCTATCGTCCAAAAATAGACTGAAGTAAGGCTGCCAAGAGGACTTGAAAGCGGGGCAGAATTGCAGGAAACCGATTTCAGGAGGTAGACTGGAATTGCATTGAAAGCATAGGAAAAGAGGCAGAACGTCCACAATGATGCACTTGGCCAAAAAGGGCGTATGCGTTTTTTCCTGAATATATTCAGGAAAAAACGCATACGCCCTTTTTGGCCAACCAAGCAAGCTTGCAAAGGAAATCTGCACTACAATGAAGTCTCACTTCCCCCCGGTCAAAAGGGCCATCTGAAAAAAGTGTAAAATCCAGAAAGGCAGGACAGGCCATGGAGAACTGGGAGCCTTGTTATGCTGAAGGGCGGGATGTAAATTGCCAACAACCACTTGGGAGAAGTGTATGGTGTTTCCTGAAACATCTAAAAAACAAAGCAACAGAGCCTAGGGCAGTTCCACTTATGGTCCTATAGCTCAGGGAATTTAAAATCAAAAAGACACAGCCACCCCAAAGTTTGGAACGGCTCTGTTTACAAGAACCTCGTTTACAGTACAAGTTCAACATCGCAGAAAGTGAAAAATGGATAAAAAAGTTGTGGTATTTACTTACAAAGCAATATCACTCAGCAATGAAATCTGTGTCATCAGGCCCTTAGCAGCACAATGAGTGGGTTCAGGTATGATGATTCTAACTGAAATAAGTCACACAGAAAAAGAAACATCATAAGATATCAGTAATACACGGAATGGAAACTTGGCTACACAGGAACTGAATTACAGAACAGAACAGGGTCTCAAATTTAGAAAACCAACTTATGCTTGCTTAAGGGTAAAGGTGAGTTGGGGTGCTGCATAAAACCAGAGATTGAAATGAGCACAGATAAAGTTCCTTAAGCCAAATATGGAATAGACAAGAGCTACTCCTTGCTCAACGAAATGGACTCAACACCCCATATTAAACGCCTAAGAATGTTCCTGACTAGTAAGTATCTTAAAACCTATGGATTGCTATGTCTCCGAAAGAGAATCAAGCGTGTGTACAGGGGCATAAACGCAGCAGGGATAGGATTGGAGAGGTTCGTGAGCAAATGAAGACCCTTTGAAGTCATATTGCATGGTACCCATTCCACGGGTTTCAACTACCCAGGTTTAAGGTATTCTTCCTTCAGCTAAAACATGCATGTGGAACCTAGAGTATGATCAACCATGTGATCGGGAGACGTGTTCAAATATGTCTCAGTTTTCGTACGCTGGTACTCGGGTGCAACATTCCAGATGCTTTACTAACACTCTCCCCACTTGGAGAGTCAGTCCCTTTAACCTCCTGTTTGGCCCAGTTTGCAATTTCTGTGGAAGATGAACAGGAATAGCGAGAACCAATGAGAGACTAGGTGGAGGTGTCTGGATGGGCAAATTTAACTCTCATTTCCCACCAGGAAGAGGAATTAACCAAAGGCTCAGCGTGCCGTGCCAGAACCAGATTAGGGCCTGAAGCCATGCTGCGGTGTTGCGGCCAGGTCACAAGAAAGCGAGTTGAAGAAAGGAGCTCAGGGGCACTGTAATTCACAAACCTGCAGAGTTATAAATGACAGCTATCGTCCAAAAATAGACTGAAGTAAGGCTGCCAAGAGGACTTGAAAGCGGGGCAGAATTGCAGGAAACCGATTTCAGGAGGTAGACTGGAATTGCATTGAAAGCATAGGAAAAGAGGCAGAACGTCCGCAATGATGCACTTGGCCAAAAAGGGCGTATGCGTTTTTTCCTGAATATATTCAGGAAAAAACGCATACGCCCTTTTTGGCCAACCAAGCAAGCTTGCAAAGGAAATCTGCACTACAATGAAGTCTCACTTCCCCCCGGTCAAAAGGGCCATCTGAAAAAAGTGTAAAATCCAGAAAGGCAGGACAGGCCATGGAGAACTGGGAGCCTTGTTATGCTGAAGGGCGGGATGTAAATTGCCAACAACCACTCGGGAGAAGTGTATGGTGTTTCCTGAAACATCTAAAAAACAAAGCAACAGAGCCTAGGGCAGTTCCACTTATGGTCCTATAGCTTAGGGAATTTAAAATCAAAAAGACACAGCCACCCCAAAGTTTGGAACGGCTCTGTTTACAAGAACCTCGTTTACAGTACAAGTTCAACATCGCAGAAAGTGAAAAATGGATAAAAAAGTTGTGGTATTTACTTACAAAGCAATATCACTCAGCAATCAAATCTGTGTCATCAGGCCCTTAGCAGCACAATGAGTGGGTTCAGGTATGATGATTCTAACTGAAATAAGTCACACAGAAAAAGAAACATCATAAGATATCAGTAATACACGGAATGTAAACTTGGCTACACAGGAACTGAATTACAGAACAGAACAGGGTCTCAAATTTAGAAAACCAACTTATGCTTGCTTAAGGGTAAAGGTGAGTTGGGGTGCTGCATAAAACCAGAGATTGAAATGAGCACAGATAAAGTTCCTTAAGCCAAATATGGAATAGACAAGAGCTACTCCTTGCTCAACGAAATGGACTCAACACCCCATATTAAACGCATAAGAATGTTCCTGACTAGTAAGTATCTTAAAACCTATGGATTGCTATGTCTCCGAAAGAGAATCAAGCGTGTGTACAGGGGCATAAACGCAGCAGGGATAGGATTGGAGAGGTTCGTGAGCAAATGAAGACCCTTTGAAGTCATATTGCATGGTACCCATTCCACGGGTTTCAACTACCCAGGTTTAAGGTATTCTTCCTTCAGCTAAAACATGCATGTGGAACCTAGAGTATGATCAACCATGTGATCGGGAGACGTGTTCAAATATGTCTCAGTTTTCGTACGCTGGTACTCGGGTGCAACATTCCAGATGCTTTACTAACACTCTCCCCACTTGGAGAGTCAGTCCCTTTAACCTCCTGTTTGGCCCAGTTTGCAATTTCTGTGGAAGATGAACAGGAATAGCGAGAACCAATGAGAGACTAGGTGGAGGTGTCTGGATGGGCAAATTTAACTCTCATTTCCCACCAGGAAGAGGAATTAACCAAAGGCTCAGCGTGCCGTGCCAGAACAAGATTAGGGCCTGAAGACATCCTGCAGTGTTGCGGCCAGGTCACAAGAAAGCGAGTTGAAGAAAGGAGCTCAGGGGCACTGTAATTCACAAACCTGCAGAGTTATAAATGACAGCTATCGTCCAAAAATAGACTGAAGTAAGGCTGCCAAGAGGACTTGAAAGCGGGGCAGAATTGCAGGAAACCGATTTCAGGAGGTAGACTGGAATTGCATTGAAAGCATAGGAAAAGAGGCAGAACGTCCACAATGATGCACTTGGCCAAAAAGGGCGTATGCGTTTTTTCCTGAATATATTCAGGAAAAAACGCATACGCCCTTTTTGGCCAACCAAGCAAGCTTGCAAAGGAAATCTGCACTACAATGAAGTCTCACTTCCCCCCGGTCAAAAGGGCCATCTGAAAAAAGTGTAAAATCCAGAAAGGCAGGACAGGCCATGGAGAACTGGGAGCCTTGTTATGCTGAAGGGCGGGATGTAAATTGCCAACAACCACTTGGGAGAAGTGTATGGTGTTTCCTGAAACATCTAAAAAACAAAGCAACAGAGCCTAGGGCAGTTCCACTTATGGTCCTATAGCTCAGGGAATTTAAAATCAAAAAGACACAGCCACCCCAAAGTTTGGAACGGCTCTGTTTACAAGAACCTCGTTTACAGTACAAGTTCAACATCGCAGAAAGTGAAAAATGGATAAAAAAGTTGTGGTATTTACTTACAAAGCAATATCACTCAGCAATGAAATCTGTGTCATCAGGCCCTTAGCAGCACAATGAGTGGGTTCAGGTATGATGATTCTAACTGAAATAAGTCACACAGAAAAAGAAACATCATAAGATATCAGTAATACACGGAATGGAAACTTGGCTACACAGGAACTGAATTACAGAACAGAACAGGGTCTCAAATTTAGAAAACCAACTTATGCTTGCTTAAGGGTAAAGGTGAGTTGGGGTGCTGCATAAAACCAGAGATTGAAATGAGCACAGATAAAGTTCCTTAAGCCAAATATGGAATAGACAAGAGCTACTCCTTGCTCAACGAAATGGACTCAACACCCCATATTAAACGCCTAAGAATGTTCCTGACTAGTAAGTATCTTAAAACCTATGGATTGCTATGTCTCCGAAAGAGAATCAAGCGTGTGTACAGGGGCATAAACGCAGCAGGGATAGGATTGGAGAGGTTCGTGAGCAAATGAAGACCCTTTGAAGTCATATTGCATGGTACCCATTCCACGGGTTTCAACTACCCAGGTTTAAGGTATTCTTCCTTCAGCTAAAACATGCATGTGGAACCTAGAGTATGATCAACCATGTGATCGGGAGACGTGTTCAAATATGTCTCAGTTTTCGTACGCTGGTACTCGGGTGCAACATTCCAGATGCTTTACTAACACTCTCCCCACTTGGAGAGTCAGTCCCTTTAACCTCCTGTTTGGCCCAGTTTGCAATTTCTGTGGAAGATGAACAGGAATAGCGAGAACCAATGAGAGACTAGGTGGAGGTGTCTGGATGGGCAAATTTAACTCTCATTTCCCACCAGGAAGAGGAATTAACCAAAGGCTCAGCGTGCCGTGCCAGAACCAGATTAGGGCCTGAAGCCATGCTGCGGTGTTGCGGCCAGGTCACAAGAAAGCGAGTTGAAGAAAGGAGCTCAGGGGCACTGTAATTCACAAACCTGCAGAGTTATAAATGACAGCTATCGTCCAAAAATAGACTGAAGTAAGGCTGCCAAGAGGACTTGAAAGCGGGGCAGAATTGCAGGAAACCGATTTCAGGAGGTAGACTGGAATTGCATTGAAAGCATAGGAAAAGAGGCAGAACGTCCGCAATGATGCACTTGGCCAAAAAGGGCGTATGCGTTTTTTCCTGAATATATTCAGGAAAAAACGCATACGCCCTTTTTGGCCAACCAAGCAAGCTTGCAAAGGAAATCTGCACTACAATGAAGTCTCACTTCCCCCCGGTCAAAAGGGCCATCTGAAAAAAGTGTAAAATCCAGAAAGACAGGACAGGCCATGGAGAACTGGGAGCCTTGTTATGCTGATGGGCGGGATGTAAATTGCCAACAGACACTCGGGAGAAGTGTATGGTGTTTCCTGAAACATCTAAAAAACAAAGCAACAGAGCCTAGGGCACTTCCACTTATGGTCCTATAGCTTAGGGAAATTAAAATCAAAAAGACACAGCCACCCCAAAGTTTGGAACGCCTCTGTTTACAAGAACCTCGTTTACAGTACAAGTTCAACATCGCAGAAAGTGAAAAATGGATAAAGAAGTTGTGGTACTTACGTACAATGCAGTATCACTCAGCAATGAAATCTATGTCATCAGGCCCGTAGCAGCATAATGAGTGGATTCAGGTACGATGATTCTAACTGAAATAAGTCACACAGAAAAAGAAACATCATAAGATATCAGTAATACACGGAATGTAAACTTGGCTACACAGGAACTGCATTCCAAAACAGAACAGGGTCTCAAATTTAGAAAACCAACTTATGCTTGCTTAAGGGGAAAGGTGAGTTGGGGTGCTGCATAAAACCAGAGATTGAAATGAGCACAGATAAAGTTCCTTAAGCCAAATATAGAATAGACAAGAGCTACTCCTTGCTCAACGAAATGGACTCAACACCGCATATTAAACGCCTAAGAATGTACCTGACTAGTAAGTATCTTAAAACCTATGGATTGCTATGTCTCCGAAAGAGAATCAAGCGTGTGTACAGGGGCATAAACGCAGCAGTGATAGGATTGGAGAGGTTCGGTGAGCAAATGAAGACCCTTTGAAGTCATATTGCATGGTACCCATTACACGGGTCTCAACTCTCCAGGTTTAAGGTATTCTTCCTTCAGCTAAAACATGCATGTGGAACCCAAGTATGATCAACCATGTGAACGGGAGACGTGTTCAAATATGTCTCAGTTTTCCTCCCCTGGTACTCGGGTGCAACATTCCAGACGCTTTACTAACACTCTCCCCACTTGGAGAGTCAGCGCCTTTAACCTCCTGTTTGGCACAGTTTGCAATTTCTGCAGAAGATGAACAGGCATAGCGAGAACCAATGAGAGAATAGCTGGAGGTGTCTGGACGGGCAAATTTAACTCTCATTTCCCACCAGGAAGAGGAATTAACCAAAGGCTCAGCGTGCCGTGCCGGAACCAGATTAGGGCCTGAAGCCATCCTGCGGTGTTGCGGCCAGGTCACAAGAAAGCGAGTTGAAGAAAGGAGCTCAGGGGCACTGTAATTCACAAACCTGCAGAGTTATAAATGACAGCTATCGTCCAAAAATATACTGAAGTAAGGCTGCCAAGAGGACTTGAAAGCGGGGCAGAATTGCAGGAAACCGATTTCAGGAAGTAGACTGGAATTGCATTGAAAGCATAGGAAAAGAGGCAGAACGTCCACAATGATGCACTTGGCCAAAAAGGGAGTATGCGTTTTTTCCTGAATATATTCAGGAAAAAACGCATACGCCCTTTTTGGCCAACCAAGCAAGCTTGCAAAGGAAATCTGCACTACAAGGAAGTCTCACTTCCCCCCGGTCAAAAGGGCCATCTGAAAAACGTGTAAAATCCAGAAAGGCAGGACAGGCCATGGAGAACTGGGAGCCTTGTTATGCTGATGGACGGGATGTTAATTGCCAACAACCACTCGGGAGAAGTGTATGGTGTTTCCTGAAACATCTAAAAAACAAAGCAACAGAACCTAGGGCACTTCCACTTATGGTCCTATAGCTTAGGGAAATTAAAATCAAAAAGACACAGCCACCCCAAAGTTTGGAATGGCTCTGTTGACAAGAACCTCGTTTACATTACAAGTTCAACATCGCAGAAAGTGAAAAATGGATAAAGAAGTTGTGGTATTTACTTACAAAGCAATATCACTCAACAATGAAATCTGTGTCATCAGGCCCTTAGCAGCACAATGAGTGGATTCAGGTATGATGATTCTAACTGAAATAAGTCACACAGAAAAAGAAACATCATAAGATATCAGTAATACACGGAATGTAAACTTGGCTACACAGGAACTGAATTACAGAACAGAACAGGGTCTCAAATTTAGAAAACCAACTTATGCTTGCTTAAGGGTAAAGGTGAGTTGGGGTGCTGCATAAAACCAGAGATTGAAATGAGCACAGATAAAGTTCCTTAAGCCAAATATGGAATAGACAAGAGCTACTCCTTGCTCAACGAAATGGACTCAACACCCCATATTAAACGCCTAAGAATGTACCTGACTAGTAAGTATCTTAAATCCTATGGATTGCTATGTCTCCGAAAGAGAACCAAGCATGTGTACAGGGGCATAAACGCAGCAGTGATAGGATTGGAGAGGTTCGGTGAGCAAATGAAGACCCTTTGAAGTCATATTGCATGGTACCCATTCCACGGGTTTCAACTACCCAGGTTTAAGGTATTCTTCCTTCAGCTAAAACATGCATGTGGAACCTAGAGTATGATCAACCATGTGATCGGGAGACGTGTTCAAATATGTCTCAGTTTTTGTACCCTGGTACTCGGGTGCAAGATTCCAGACGCTTTACTAACACTCTCCCGACTTGGAGAGTCAGTCCCTTTAACCTCCTGTTTGGCCCAGTTTGCAATTTCTGCGGAAGATGAACAGGAATAGCGAGAACCAATGAGAGGCTACCTGGAGGTGTCTGGACGGGCAAATTTAACTCTCATTACCCACCAGGAACAGGAATTAACCAAAGGCTCAGCATGCCGTGCCGGAACCAGATTAGGGCCTGAAGCCATTCTGCGGTGTTGCGGCCAGCACAAAAGAAAGTGAGTTGAAGAAAGGAGCTCAGGGGCACTGTAATTCACAAACCTGCAGAGTTATAAATGACAGCTATCGTCCAAAAATAGACTGAAGTAAGGTTGCCAAGAGGACTTGAAAGCGGGGCAGAATTGTAGGAAACCGATTTCAGGAGGTAGACTGGAATTGCATTGAAAGCATAGGAAAAGAGGCAGAACGTCCACAATGATGCACTTGGCCAAAAAGGGCGTATGCGTTTTTTCCTGAATATATTCAGGAAAAAACGCATACGCCCTTTTTGGCCAACCAAGCAAGCTTGCAAAGGAAATCTGCACTACAATGAAGTCTCACTTCCCCCCGGTCAAAAGGGCCATCTGAAAAAAGTGTAAAATCCAGAAAGGCAGGACAGGCAATGGAGAACTGGGAGCCTTGTTATGCTGATGGGCGGGATGTAAATTGCCAACAGACACTCGGGAGAAGTGTATGGTGTTTCCTGAAACATCTAAAAAACAAAGCAACAGAGCCTAGGGCACTGCCACTTATGGTCCTATAGCTTAGGGAAATTAAAATCAAAAAGACACAGCCACCCCAAAGTTTGGGACGCCTCTGTTTACAAGAACCTCGTTTACAGTACAAGTTCAACATCGCAGAAAGTGAAAAATGGATAAAGAAGTTGTGGTATTTACTTACAAAGCAATATCACACAGCAATGAAATCTGTGTCATCAGGCCCTTAGCAGCACAATGAGTGGATTCAGGTATGATGATTCTAACTGAAATAAGTCACACAGAAAAAGAAACATCATAAGATATCAGTAATACACGGAATATAAACTTGGCTACACAGGAACTGAATTACAGAACAGAACAGGGTCTCAAATTTAGAAAACCAACTTATGCTTGCTTAAGGGGAAAGGTGAGTTGGGGTGCTGCATAAAACCAGAGATTGAAATGAGCACAGATAAAGTTCCTTAAGTCAAATATGGAATAGACAAGAGCTACTCCTTGCTCAACGAAATGGATTCAACACCGCATATTAAACGCCTAAGAATGTACCTGACTAGTAAGTATCGTAAAACCTATGGATTGCTATGTCTCCAAAAGAGAATCAAGCATGTGTACAGGGGCATAAACGTAGCAGTGATAGGATTGGAGAGGTTCGGTGAGCAAATGAAGACCCTTTGAAGTCATATTGCATGGTAACCATTACACGTGTCTCAACTCTCCAGGTTTAAGGTATTCTTCCTTCAGCTAAAACATGCATGTGGAACCTAGAGTATGATCAACCATTTGATCGGGAGACGTGTTCAAATATGTCTCAGTTTTCGTACCCTGGTACTCGGGTGCAACATTCCAGACGCTTTACTAACACTCTCCCGACTTGGAGAGTCAGTCCCTTTAACCTCCTGTTTGGCCCAGTTTGCAATTTCTGCGGAAGATGAACAGGAATAGCGAGAACCACTGAGAGACTAGCTGGAGGTGTCTGAACGGGCAAATTTAACTCTCATTTCCCACCAGGAAGAGGAATTAACCAAAGGCTCAGCATGCTGTGCCGGAACCAGATTAGGGCCTGAAGCCATCCTGCGGTGTTGCGGCCAGGTCACAAGAAAGCGAGTTGAAGAAAGAGCTCAGGGGCACTGTAATTCACAAACCTGCAGAGTTATAAATGACAGCTATCGTCCAAAAATATACTGAAGTAAGGCTGCCAAGAGGACTTGAAAGCGGGGCAGAATTGCAGGAAACCGATTTCAGGAGGTAGACTGGAATTGCATTGAAAGCATAGGAAAAGAGGCAGAACGTCCACAATGATGCACTTGGCCAAAAAGGGCGTATGCGTTTTTTCCTGAATATATTCAGGAAAAAACGCATACGCCCTTTTTGGCCAACCAAGCAAGCTTGCAAAGGAAATCTGCACTACAATGAAGTCTCACTTCCCCCCGGTCAAAAGGGCCATCTGAAAAAAGTGTAAAATCCAGAAAGGCAACAGGCCATTGAGAACTGGGAGCCTTGTTATGCTGATGGGCGGCATTTAAATTGCCAACAGACACTTGGTAGAAGTGTATGGTGTTTCCTGAAACATCTAAAAAACAAAGCAACAGAGCCTAGGGCACTTCCACTTATGGTCCTATAGCTTAGGGAAATTAAAATCAAAAAGACACAGCCACCCCAAAGTTTGGAACGGCTCTGTTTACAAGAACCTCGTTTACAGTACAAGTTCAACATCGCAGAAAGTGAAAAATGGATAAAGAAGTTGTGGTATTCACTTACAAAGCAATATCACTCAGCAATGAAATCTATGTCATCAGGCCCTTAGCAGCACAATGAGTGGATTCAGGTATGATGATTCTAACTGAAATAAGTCACACAGAAAAAGAAACATCATAAGATATCACTAATACACGGAATGTAAACTTGGCTACACAGGAACTGAATTACAGAACAGAACAGGTTCTCAAATTTAGAAAACCAACTTATGCTTGCTTAAGGGTAAAGGTGAGTTGGGGTGCTGCATAAAACCAGAGATTGAAATGAGCACAGATAAAGTTGCTTAAGCCAAATATGGAATAGACAAGAGCTACTCCTTGCTCAACAAAATGGACTCAACACCACATATTAAACGCCTAAGAATGTACCTGACTAGTAAGTATCTTAAAACCTATGGATTGCTATGTCTCCGAAAGAGAATCAAGCATGTGTACAGGGGCATAAACGCAGCAGTGATAGGATTGGAGAGGTTCGGTGAGCAAATGAAGACCCTTTGAAGTCATATTGCATGGTACCCATTACACGGGTCTCAACTCTCCAGGTTTAAGGTATTCTTCCTTCAGCTAAAACATGCATGTGGAACCCAGAGTATGATCAACCGTGTGAACGGGAGACGTATTCAAATATGTCTCAGTTTTCCTCCCCTGGTACTCGGGTGCAACATTCCAGATTCTTTACTAACACTCTCCCTACTTGGAGAGTCAGCGCCTTTAACCTCCTGTTTGCCCTAGTTTGCAATTTCTGCGGAAGATGAACAGGAATAGCGAGAACCAATGAGAGACTACCTGGAGGTGTCTGAACGGGCAAATTTAACTCTCATTTCCCACCAGGAAGAGGAATTAAGCAAAGGCTCAGCGTGCCATGCCGGAACCACATTAGGGCCTGAAGACATCCTGCGGTGTTGCGGCCAGATCACAAGAAAGCGAGTTGAAGAAAGGAGCTCAGGGGCACTGTAATTCACAAACCTGCAGAGTTATAAATGACAGCTATCGTCCAAAAATAGACTGAAGTAAGGCTGCCAAGAGGACTTGAAAGCGGGGCAGAATTGCAGGAAACCGATTTCAGGAGGTAGACAGGAATTGCATTTCAAGAATAGGAAAAGAGGCAGAACGTCCACAGTGATGCACTTGGCCAAAAAGGGCGTATGCGTTTTTTCCTGAATATATTCAGGAAAAAACGCATACGCCCTTTTTGGCCAACCAAGCAAGCTTGCAAAGGAAATCTGCACTACAATGAAGTCTCACTTCCCCCCGGTGAAAAGGGCCATCTGAAAAAATTGTAAAATCCAAAAAGGCAGGACAGGACATGGAGAACTGGGAGCCTTGTTATGCTGATGGGTGGGATGTAAATTGACAACAGCCACTCCGGAGAACTGTATGGTGTTTCCTGAAACATCTAAAAAACAAAGCAACAGAGCCTAGGGCACTTCCACTTATGGTCCTATAGCTTAGGGAAATTAAAATCAAAAAGACACAGCCACCCCAAAGTTTGGGACGCCTCTGTTTACAAGAACCTCGTTTACCGTACAAGTTCAATATCACAGAAAGTGAAAAATGGATAAAGAAGTTGTGGTACTCATGTACAATGCAATATCACTCAGCAATGAAATCTATGTCACCAGGCCCGTAACAGCATAATGAGTGGATTCGGGTATGGTGATTCTAACTGAAATAAGTCCCACAGAAAAAGAAACATCAAAAAATATCACTAATACATGGAATTTAAACTTGGCTACAGAGGAACTGAATTACAAAACAGAACAGGGTCTCAAATTTAGAAAACCAACTTATGCTTGCTTAAGGGGAAAGGTGAGTTGGGGTGCTGCATAAAACCAGAGATTGAAATGAGCACAGATAAAGTTCCTTAAGCCAAATATGGAATAGACAAGAGCTACTCCTTGCTCAACGAAATGGACTCCACACCCCATATTAAACGCCTAAGAATATACCTGACTAGTAAGTATCTTAAAACCTATGGATTCCTATGTCTCTGAAAGAGAATCAAGCATGTGTACAGGGGCATAAACGCAGCAGTGATAGGATTGGAGAGGTTCGGTGAGCAAATGAAGACCCATTGAAGTCATATTGCATGGTACCCATTCCACGGGTTTCAACTACCCAGGTTTAAGGTATTCTTCCTTCAGCTAAAACATGCATGTGGAACCTAGAGTATGATCAACCATGTGATCGGCAGACGTGTTCAAATATGTCTCAGGTTTCCTCCCCTGGTACTCGGGTGCAACATTCCAGACGCTTTACTAACACTCTCCCCACTTGGAGAGCCAGCGCCTTTAACCTCCTGTTTGAAACAGTTTGCAATTTCTGCGGAAGATGAACAGGAATAGGGAGAACCAATGAGAGACTAGCTGGAGGTGTCTGAACGGGCAAATTTAACTCTCATTTCCCACTAGGAAGAGGAATTAACCAAAGGCTCAGCGTGCCATGCCGGAAACAGATTCGGGCCTGAAGCCATCTTCTGGTGTTGCGGCCAGCTCACAAGAAAGTGAGTTGAAGAAAGGAGCTCAGGGGCTCTGTAATTCACAAACCTGCAGAGTTATAAATGACAGCTATCGTCCAAAAATATACTGAAGTAAGGCTGCCAAGAGGACTTGAAAGCGGGGCAGAATTGCAGGATACCGATTTCAGGAGGTAGACTGGATTTGCATTGAAAGCATAGGAAAAGAGGCAGAACGTCCACAATGATGCACTTTGCCAAAAGGGAATATGCGTTTTTTCCTGAATATATTCAGGAAAAAACGCATACGCCCTTTTTGGCCAACCAAGCAAGCTTGCAAAGGAAATCTGCACTACAATGAAGTCTCACTTCCCCCCGGTGAAAAGGGCCATCAGAATAAAGTGTAAAATCCAGAAAGGCAGGACAGGCCATGGAGAACTGGGAGCCTTGTTATGCTGATGGGCGGGATGTAAATTGCCAACAGACACTCGGGAGAAGTGTATGGTGTTTCCTGAAACATCTAAAAAACAAAGCAACAGAGCCTAGGGCACTTCCACTTATGGTCCTATAGCTTAGGGAAATTAATATCAAAAAGACACAGCAACCCCAAAATTTGGGACGGCTCTTATTACAGGAATCTCTTCTACGGCACAAGTTAAATATCCCAGAGAGCAAATAATGGATAAAGAAGTTGCGGTACTTCTGTACAACAGAATACCACTCAGCAATGAAATCTATGTCACCAGGCCCGTACCAGCATAATGAGTGGATTGAGGCACGATGATTCTAAGTGAAATAAGTCACACAGAAAAAGAAACATCATAAGGTATCACTAATACACGGAATGTGAACTTGGCTACACATGAACTGAATTACAAAACAGAACAGGGTCTCAAGTTTAGAAAACCAACTTATGCCTGCTTAAGGGGGAAGGTGAGTTGGGGTGCTGCATAAAAGCAGAGTTTGAAATTAGCACAGATACCGTTCCATAAGCCAAATATGTAATAGACAAGAGCTACCCCTTGCTCAACGAAATGGATTCAACAATGAGGTATCACCTCACACCTGGTAGAATAGGCATCATTGAAAATCTACAAACAAAAAATGCTGGGAAGGGTGTGGAGAAAAGGAACCCTCTTCCACTATTGTTGGGAATATAAATTGATACAGTCATTATGGAGAACAATATGGAATTTCTTAAGAAACTAACAATAGAATTACCATATGATACAGCAATCCCAGTACTGGACATATACCCAGACAAAACCATAAATCAAAAAGAGTCATTCACCGCAATGTTCATTGCATCACTATTTACAATATCGAGGTAATGGAAGCAACCTAAATGCCCACAGACAGACGAATGCATAAAGCTGTGGTACATATATAAAATGGAATATTACTAAGCCATGAAAAGGAATGAAATTGGGTCATTTGTAGAGACGTCGATGGATCTAGAGACTGTCATACAGAGTGAAGTAAGTCAGAAAGAGAAAAACAAATCTTGTATATTCATGCATATATGTGGAACCTAGAAAAACTGTACAGATTAACCATTTTGCAAGGCATAAATAGAGCAACAGATGTAGACAACAAACGTATGGACAACAAGGGGGGAAAGCTGTTGGGGGGGTGGTGGTGGGAGGAGTTGAGAGACTGGGATTGGCATGTATACATTTATATGTATAAAATAGATAACCAATAAGAACCTGCTGTATAAAAATATAAAATAAAATTCAAAATTAAAAAGAAGTAAAATTTAAAAAATAAAACAGAAAAAACAATTATTCCCTGCACATACATGTATTTATATGAATAAATTATTTCCATGCTTATATCTGTAAATACAAAAAAGAGGAATAAAATCTACCTTGAACCAAAAACGAAAAAGAGAAAAAAAACACAGAACCCACCAGTTACACAGAGGAAAACCGTATCAGGGCACTTGCTCCAGTTGTAAACAATTCTGAAGTTGGTCAGTGGTGGGGAACCGTCTCCCATTCAGCCAGCAGCCCCCACGCAACAAGCGTCCTCATTGCAAAGCTGGGGCACCGTGCCGAGGCATCTGTGAGTAAACGTGAGCTGAGCCCCAGGCCAGTTGCTGCTGAACTATTCCCACCCGTCCCAGGTAAAACACCTGAATATATACAAGGACTTGAAAGCCTAGAGGAAGGGCCATAGAGCCACACGAGTGACAGCATGCCGGCCGACTTGGTGCCTGCAGGCCAGCCAGGATGGTCCTGGCCCTGGGTGCTCTTCTGGAAGATTTCCATTTCCCTGCCTGAGATACCCGTCCTGTCCCTGCCCCCACTGCTTTTTTCCTTCCTCACCTCTGCCCAGGGAGAAATTCCAGCAGCAGGTATGGGTGACACATCCTCTTCTTTAGCAGGTGGCAGCCTGGCAACTGCTGCAGAAAGTCCAGCAGAGCCCCACTCACACTGGGCCACCCACAAAGCCGTGGCCTCTCACTCCCTCCCACCAGCCCAGCCCCGAGACTGCTGACAGGGCAGAGAAAATGGCGTCAGGCACGGCTGCAGGGGCTCTTGCTGCCTGGAGTGGTATTTATATTGATCTCAACCCAGGCACACCTGGGGAGGGCTGGCCGGCACGGTAAGGCTGCCCAGGTCAGCCAATCATCACCCCTCAGGGGCTCACAGTTGCAGAAAATGGAACTTGCTGAACCGGCCAGGTCCAAGGAACAGGTGTGGGCTCCTGAGAGTCAGGATAGACAAGGGGCTGCAGCTTTGGCTTGTTTTCTAATCATTTTATCTGGCCCATGAGTGGGAGACAACTTCAAGAAAACCCTCTCCTAATGAGAGGAACCCAGGAGTCAGGGAGAGGAGGGGTGGGTGGTGGTTGGAGACAGAGGCCTGGTGCCCCGGGTGCAGTGGAAGTCTCTGGAAGACCAGGTGGAGGGAGGCCTCACGGAGTGATGCCCAGGGTCACAGACCTGTCGCAGCTGCTGTTTGTTAGTTCAAGTCCTGCTCTGAGGTGCTCTGTGTCAGCTCTGAGCGACAGGTGAGCTGGGGGTGCTCTGCAATGAGGGCTATGTGCACGGTTCCTGTGTGCCCAGCCCTGCCACGGTACCTGCAAGGGTAGCTCTGTATCCTGGGAGGGGCCTGACCACGAGAGCCCCGTGGGCTGGGGTGGGGGTGGGGTACCTGCCCAGGTGAGCTCCATATTCTGGGATTGGTCTGACCACGAGAGCCCCATGGGCCGCTGGGGACCTGGTAAAGGACGTCAGGACAGTCAGTGAAGCCACCGAGGATATACCTCCAGTTGCTCCTAATTCCTACACCCTGCTGGTCATTCTACCAACCACCAGGACATGGTATTCTGTATTAGTCTTCAATGATGCCTTCTTTTGTATTCCATTAGTCCCAGAGTCACAAGAAATTTTGGCTTGTGAGTGGCAGGACTCAACATACAACTAAAACAATACTTCCGGGCCGTCTGGCCCCAAGGGTGCAAAAATTCCCACACCATCTTTGGGGAAAGCTTAGCTAAAGACCTAAAAGTTCTACCTCTGGAAAAGGAAACCCTCCTTCAATATGCAGACGACATTCTGATCACCAGCCCTACTAAGGAGGCCTCTGAACTACCAAGCCAATAAAGGATAGAAGTTGTCCAAGAAAAAGCTCAAATATCACAGACTGCGGTGACCTGCCTGGGCTTCATTCTCACAGAAGGTCAGAGAAGCCCATCCCAGGAAAGGGAAGAAACCATTTTCAGCCTTACCCCTTTCTAAAACTAGAAGACAGCTTAGGGGTTCCTGGGGAGGCCAGGGTTTGCTGCTTCTGGATCCCTAGCTACAGTCTACTAGCTGGGCCTCTATATGAAACACTGAAAGGAAAAGATGATGATCCTTTTGAATAGAATCCAGAAGTGGCCTTTCAAGAATGGAAAGAGCAGTCAATTCAGACCCTTGCCCTGGAACTCCCTAATTTAGCTAAACCCTTTGACCTTTACATTCCCGGTGAAAGGTGAATCGCCATTGGAGAATTAGTGCAAAAACTGGGACCACTTGAAATGGAACAATGCAAGAATGCCATCCAGGTAGGATAAACTACGGTCACTAAGGGGCTTGGCCCACTGCCACATCTGGCCAAGATACTGGCGGTATCTAAAAACCTGGAAATCAGCAGCCCAAAAGGCCACCTCCCTCCTAAGGGAAAAGGACCCCACGTGGTGATCCTAACCACCAACCATGCCCTGAAGTTGCAGGGTTCGCTCCGTGGGCACACCGACCTCGAGTGAGGAGGCCCTCCAACTCCAACATCCAGAGAGATAACCGGGGGCAACAGGGCACCATGACGACTCGTGTGAACATCACTTGACCTGGAGTTTCTCTCATAAAACAACAAGAGTGTGTCCCAAAAGAGTAGACTACTGCTTGCAGGACTTACTGCACCCAGAGGGGAGCTAATAATCTTGGCGGGGGAACAGTATACCACACTGTCACCATAGAAAAGCCGACAGACACCGTGATGATGGTGGCCAATAAGACCGGCTGGACTCCTGTTTACTTCAAAAGGCTGTTGACTCAGTAGCCATCATGGTCCTTGGTCACCACTGACCCTGGACTGTCTGGGAGTTGAGCGGGCAGGGCTCTGACACCTGGTGCTGTTTGTACGTTAATTCAGGGGCCTAACTGAAGAAAGCGCAGACTACTGGTCAGAGCATCTAGGCTGGCAGAGACGGTCAGCCTAAGGTGGCCGAACAAATGTGGGGCGGGGTGAAACCGGCCCCCACAGCGTCTCTGCACATCTCTTTCCTGGACCCTTAAAGGTCATTAGAATCTATAACACTTCCAATGCTGGTGCTCAGGTGGACGAGCAGGGAGGCAGGGGTCCTGGGGACAATCAACGTCACCGGGAGGCTGCTGGGGAGAAGCTCTGACCCTCGCCCCAGGGTATGAGGGCTCCCAACTCAGCACTCAGCAGTTACAGAAGAAGGGTCTGCACCCTCAGCACTCCAAGAATGAGGAACGGGACAAAAGGCAGAGGAGGGGTTTGTCCCCAGCAAAGCCCATTAAAAATCCCCGGGAGATAAAAATAGAATCTGGGCAATAAAGTCAAGTCTAACCTTTTTTATCCTTTGTGCTTTGTCTAATTTCACGTGCTCCTAGGGTCCCGCATGCAGAGGTTCCACACCCGGCACTTCAGACCAGATTTCCTAGTGCAGAATGGCTGGGTCGACACCTCAGCTCCTGGGGCCCAGTGCAGACTCCACGATATAGAGCCTGAGCTACAGCCAACCCGGCCCTCGAGAGCTCCGCCGCCTCCCTCCCTCCCACTGACTCTGACAGGATCTCTACACAGCAGCCCAGCCCACAGCCCACGGGGTAGTGCATGCTCTCACCTCTCCATTCTCTGATCAAAATATAAAGTTTCCTTTGCTTGTGAACCAAACTCAGTCTCGATCTGTTGGCCCCAATGACACTGGGCAGGGGGACACTTGTTGGGGTCCACTCTGGAGGATCAGTAACAGAAATTGAGACTATTGTAACCTCAATGAACAGATGTGTGAGCCAAACTGTAGTTAACATAGAACAGTGTATAAGGCTCGGGTAAAATAAGATGTTTTTAACACTTCCATTTGATATTTCCATCACTTTTTATAAGCAAGTTCAGTGAAAAGGTTTGTCTTATTTGTCAGGTCAATATTAGAGAAACGAAGTGATTTCTTTCCAAGGATGTACAGCTAATAATCTTGGTTAAACCTTCAATCTTGTTTTAAATGCTTTTCCATTGAAAATGATACCTCTCTTTCAGCTCCCCCATTTCTGAGAAGTATAAAATCTTATAATTTATTATTACCAAAGGGGAAAGGTGGGAGGAGGGATAAATTAACAGTTTGGAATGAACACATACACACTGCTATGTATAAAATAGATCATCAACAAGGAACTACTGTATAGCACAGGGAACTACACTCAACATTTTGCAATAACCTATAAGGGGAAATAATCTGAAAAAGAATAGATATTTTTATTGACATCATCTATCAATGACAGTTAAAGTGTAGCCTAAGGGAAGCTGGTGGTGAGTGCTTCTGACCCTGAAGACTTCAATCATCTAAAGTTTGGACTCTGCCTACTTCCCAAGGCCCTTAATGAACATATGTGTAGCTGTAGCTTAAAAAATTCCCCAGTTTGGGTTTCGGGGAGACACTGATTTTGAAAAAGCCCTGGTGTTCTCCTTACATGAATGGGACTCTTCCTACTGCTAAAACATGTCTGTCACACCCAGAGGATGGTATACCGTCTGATCGGGAAGAGTTTGGAAAAGGCATCTCATCTCCTCATCTCCTGGTGCTCGGGTTCACCCCTCCAGCGTCTTTACTAACAGTCTCCCCACTTGGAGATGTCAGCACTGTCAACATCCTGTTGCGTACAGTTTGGAATTTGTCCAGAGGATGAAGCGGAAGGATGAGGAACAATGAGAGACAAGTCCTAGGTGTTCAGACAGGCACATGTCACTCTAATTTCCAATCAGGAAGACGAATTGACCAAAGGCTAGGGTTGCCCATGGAAACAGTATAGGGCTTGAGGAAATCCCGCTGCTTTGTGGCCAGTTCCCATAAACACAAGTTGAACAATGGAACTCAGGGGCAGTAAAATTCACAAAACTGCAGAGTTGAAAATATCCATCACTGAAAAATGTCTTGAGGAAAGTCAGAGAAAAGGACTTGTAAGCAAGGGAGAATGGCAGGAAAGGGATTTGAGGAGGTAGAAAGGACTCGCCATTAAGCACAAGAAAAGGAGCTGAACATTGCCAACATTGCAGTTGGCCAAAAAGGGTGTATGCGTTCTTTTCTGTATATATTCAAGAAAAGGGCATACACTTTTTTAGCCAACCAAACAGGTGGGCACTGGAAGTCAATACTACAAAACATATCACTTCGCATCAGTCAGAAGAGCCATCCTCATAAAGCGTAAACAACAGAAATGCAGGACAGGGCAACGAGAAGAGGGAGCCCTGTGAGACTTATAGTGGAAATGTATATTGCCAACGGCCATTCTGGAGAAGTGTATTGTGTTTACTAAAGCATCTAAAAAATGAGCTACAGAGCATAGGGCACTTGCACTCATGGGCGTATATCTTGGGAAAAACAAAAATCGAGAGGACACAGGCACCCCAATGTTTACCCCCTCTCTGTTTAAAAGATCCTCGACTAGGATATAACTTAAATGTCTCTGGAGGGAAAAAATGGATAGAGATGTGGTACTTAGGTAGAGTGGAATATTATTCAGCCTGGAAATCAATGAAATATGGCCAGTTGTAACAACTCCGGAGGAGTTACGTATGATCATTCTAAGTGACAGAATTCAAAAAGAAAAAGACACATATCATAAGATATCACTTAAAGGTGGAATCCAAAATGGCTACACATGAAATAAATTACAAAACAAAAACATAGTCAAATATGTAGAAAACACGCATAAGGCTGCTAAACGGGAAAGGTGGGGAGGGGTGAGGCATCATCCAGGAGGTTGAAATTAGCAAAGATACCATTCCAAATACCAAACTGATAATCAACAAGGCCTACACGGTAGCTAAAAGAACTGCACTCAGCACACTCAAGTCACCGGAAAAGAATATATACGACTGGTAAGAATCTGAAAAAGAATTTATTGATGTCTCTCTGTACGTGAATCAAGTGGATGTACAGCAGCAAGAAACAGAGCTTTGAAAATCAGCTGTAACCAATATAGTAATAAATTGAAAAAAATAAACGACAGAGAGACAGAGAAAACCTCTTACAACTTTTCCTCAGGGACGGTGATGCAACATGGATTGAACACATCTAGACCCACAGCAGGATGAGACATAAGGCTGGAAACTGTTTGCGCTAAGAGAAATGTGAGGTTGGGTGAGGAAATGCACACCCTTTAAAGTAATACTACCTGGTACCCATTCAATGGGTCCCAAATCTGCAGGTTCAAGGGATCTTCCTACAGCTAAAACATGCATGGAAAACCCAGAGGACTGTACACCATGTGATCGGGAGATGTGTCTAAAATGCACCTCATTTATCCTCTCCTGGTGCTCCTGTTCACCATTCCAGCCACGCTACTTAGAATCTCCCCACTTGGAGAATCAGCACATTTAAACTTCTGTTTCACACATTTTGCAAATTGTGAGGAGGATGAACGGGAAGAGGGGGAACCAATGAGAGAAGAGTTGTAGGGGTTTGGACGGGCACATATCACTCTAATTTCCCATTAAGAGTAAGAATTAAAGAAAGGCTCAGCCTGCCTCGCCGGAGCCAAAATAGGGCCTGAAGCAATCCTGCGGGTTTGAGGCCAGCTCACAAAAGAGCAACTTAAAAAATGGAGCTCAGGGTCACTGCAATTCACAAACCTGCAGAGTTATAAATGAAAACTAACGTCCAAAAATATGTTGAGGTAAGGCAAAGAAGAGGATCTGAATGCAAGACAGAATTGCAAGAAACAGATTTCAAGAGATAGATTGGACTCGTCTTTAACGCACATGAAAAGCGGCAGAATTTCGACAATGATGCAGTTGGCCCAAAAGGGCGTATGCGTTTTTTCCTGATTATATCCAGGAAAAAACGCATACGCACTTTATGGGCAACGAAGCAAGCAAGCAATGCAAATGTGCACAACAAAGAAGTCTCACTTCCCACCGGTCAAAAGGGCCATCCTAAAAAATTGTAAAAACCAGAAATGCAGGACAGGCCATGGAGAACAGGGAGCCTTTATACGCTGATGGGCAGTGTGTGAACTGCCGAGAGCCACTCTGGAGAAGTGTATGGTGGTTCCTAAATCATCTAAAAAACAGAGCTACAGAGCATAGGACACTTCCAATCATGGGAGTATATCTAGGGAAGTCTAAAAATCAACAAGACACAAGCACACCACAGTTTAGGGCTACTCTGTTTACAAGAACCTCAACTTCAGTACACCTTAAATATCCCAGGAAAGAGAACAATGGATAAAGAAGATGTGGTACTTATGTACAATGGAATATCTCTTCACCATGAAATCAATGTAATAAGGCTAGTAGAAGGATAAAGAGTGGATTTAGGTCCGATAATACTACTTGAAATAAGTCAAACAGAAAAAGAAACATATCATAAGATATCACTTATAGAGGGAGGGTAAATATGGCTGCACAAGAAATGAATTACAGAACAGAACAGTGTCTCACATTTAGAAAACACACTTATGTCAGCTTAAGGGGAAAGGAGAGGTGGGGTGATGCATAAAACCAGAGTTTGAAATTAGCACAGATACCGTTCAATAAACCAAATAGGTATTAGACAAGATCTACACCTTGCTCAATGAACTGGCCTCAACACACCCTATACACCGCAGAGAAATATATCTGAGTAATAAGAATCTTAAAACCCATGTATTGATATATCTCCATAAGGGAATCAAGTGTGTGCAGAGCGGCACAAACACAGCAGTGAAGATGAGCTAAACCCCATTATAGAAATAAATTTTAAAAACAAAACGCTGAAACAATGAAAGAGAGAAAAATTCTTACAAAATTCGCTCAGGGGCTGTGATGCAACCTGGATTGACCACATATAAACCCACAGCTGGATAAGACATAAGGCTGGACACTTGGGGCTGACAGGATTGGTGAGCTTTGGTGAGCAACTGCCGAAAGTTTAATGCAATACTTCATGCTACTCATTCCAAGGGTCCCAACACTCCAGGTTGAAGGGAATCTTCCTACAGCTAAACCATGCTTGGGAAACCCAGCGACTGGTATACCATATGATCGGGAAAGGTTTCTAAAACGCACCTCATTTTTCCTCTCCTGGGGCTCCGGATCGACATTCCAGCCGCTTTACTAACAACATCCCCACATGGAGTCAATGCCTTTAAGTTCTGGTATCGCACAGTCTGCAGTTAGTGCAGAGGATGAATGGGAATAGGCGGAACCAGTGAGAAACTAGCTGTAGCGGTTTCAATGGGCACATGTCACTCTAATATCACATCAGTAAGAAGAATTAATCAAAGGCACAGCAAGGTGCCCCAGAAGAAAAATAGGGCTTCAAGGAATCCTGTGGTTACGGGGCAAGACCACAAAAATAAGAGCTAAAAAATGGAGCTAAGGGCCAATGCAATTCAAAAACCTGCAGAGTTATAAAGGCCAACTATTTTCAAAAAATATATTGAGGTAAGGCTATGAAGAGGCATTGAAAGCAAGGCAGAATTGCAGGAAACCGATTTCAGGAGGTAGACTGGAATTGCATTGAAAACATATGAAGAGAGTCAGAACCTCGACAATGATGAACTTGGCCAAAAAGTACGTATGCTTTTTTTCCTGAATATATTCAGGAAAAAAACGCATACGCCCTTTTTGGCCAACCAAGCAAGCTTGCAAAGGAAATCTGCACTACAATGAAGTCTCACTTCCAACTGGTCAAAAGGGCCATGTGAAAAAAGTGTACAATCCATAAAGGCACGACAGGCCATGGAGAACTGGGAGCCTTCTTATGCTGATGGGCGGGATGTAAATTGCCAACAGCCACTCTGGAGAAGTGTATGGTGTTTCCTGAAACATCTAAAAAACAAAGCAACAGAGCCTAGGGCACTTCCACTTATGGTCCTATAACTTAGGGAAATTAAAAAAAAAAAGACACAGCCACCCCAAAATTTGGAACAGCTCTGTTTACAGGAAACTCGTTTACAGTACACGTTCAACATCGCAGAAATTGAAAAATGGATAAAGAAGTTGTGGTATTTAATTACAAAGCAATATCACTCAGCAGTGAAATCTATGTCATCAGGCCCTTAGCAGCACAATGAGTGGATTCAGGTATGATGATTCTAACTGAAATAAGTCACACAGAAAAAGAAACATCATAAGATATCAGTAATATTCGGAATGTAAACTTGGCTACACAGGAACTGAATTACAGAACAGAACAGGGTCTCAAATTGAGAAAACCAACTTATGCTTGCTTAAGGGGAAAGGTGAGTTGGGGTGCTGCATAATACCAGAGATTGAAATGAGCACAGATAAAGTTCCTTAAGCCAAATATGGAATAGACAAGAGCTGCTCCTTGCTCAACGAAATGGACTCAACACCGCATAATAAACGCCTATGAATGTACCTGACTAGTAAGTATCTTTAAACCTATGGATTGCTATGTCTCCGAAAGAGAATCAAGCATGTGTACAGGGGCATAAACGCAGCAGTGATAGGATTGGAGAGGTTCGGTGAGCAAATGAAGACCCTTTGAAGTCATATTGCATGGTACCCATTCCACGGGTTTCAACTACCCAGGTTTAAGGTATTCTTCCTTCAGGTAAAACATGCATGTGGAACCCAGAGTATGATCAACCATGTGAACGGGAGACGTGTTCAAATATGTCTCAGTTTTCATACCCTGGTACTCGGGTGCAACATTCCAGACGCTTTACTAACACTCTCCCCACTTGGAGAGTCAGTGCCTTTAACCTCCTGTTTGGCCCAGTTTGCAATTTCTGTGGAAGATGAACAGGAATAGCGAGAACCAATGAGAGACTAGCTGGAGGTGTCTGGACGGGCAAATTTAACTCTCATTTCCCACCAGGAAGAGGAAATAACCAAAGGCTCAGCGTGCCGTGCCGGAACCAGATTAGGGCCTGAAGCCATCCTGCGGTGTTGCGGCCAGCTCAAAAGAAAGCGAGTTGAGGAAAGGAGCTCAGGGGCACTGTAATTCACAAACCTGCAGAGTTATAAATGACAGCTATCGTCCAAAAATAGACTGAAGTAAGGCTGCCAAGAGGACTTGAAAGCGGGGCAGAATTGCAGGAAACCGATTTCAGGAGGTAGACTGGAATTGCATTGAAAGCATAGGAAAAGAGGCAGAACGTCCACAATGATGCACTTGGCCAAAAAGGGCGTATGCGTCTTTTCCGGAATATATTCAGGAAAAAACGCATACGCCCTTTTTGGCCAACCAAGCAAGCTTGCAAAGGAAATCTGCACTACAATGAAGTCTCACTTCCCCCCGGTCAAAAGGGCCATCTGAAAAAAGTGTAAAATCCAGAAAGGCAGGACAGGCCATGGAGAACTGGGAGCCTTGTTATGCTGATGGGCGGGATGTAAATTGCCAACAGACACTCGGGAGAAGTGTATGGTGTTTCCTGAAACATCTAAAAAACAAAGCAACAGAACCTAGGGCACTTCCACTTATGGTCCTATAGCTTAGGGAAATTAAAATCAAAAAGACACAGCCACCCCAAAGTTTGGAACGGCTCTGTTTACAAGAACCTCGTTTACAGTACAAGTTCAACATCGCAGAAAGTGAAAAATGGATAAAGAAGTTGTGGTATTTACTTACAAAGCAATATCACTCAGCAATGAAATCTGTGTCATCAGGCCCTTAGCAGCACAATGAGTGGATTCAGGTATGATGATTCTAACTGAAATAAGTCACACAGAAAAAGAAACATCATAAGATATCAGTAATACACGGAATGTAAACTTGGCTACACAGGAACTGAATTACAGAACAGAACAGGGTCTCAAATTTAGAAAACCAACTTATGCTTGCTTAAGGGGAAAGGTGAGTTGGGGTGCTGCATAAAACCAGAGATTGAAATGAGCACAGATAAAGTTCCTTAAGCCAAATATGGAATACACAAGAGCTACTCCTTGCTCAACGAAATGGACTCAACACCGCATATTAAACGCCTAAGAATGTACCTGACTAGTAAGTATCTTAAAACCTATGGATTGCTATGTCTCCGAAAGAGAATCAAGCGTGTGTACAGGGGCATAAACGCAGCAGTGATAGGATTGGAGAGGTTCGGTGAGCAAATGAAGACCCTTTGAAGTCATATTGCATGGTACCCATTCCACGGGTCTCAACTACCCAGGTTTTAGGTATTCTTCCTTCAGCTAAAACATGCATGTGGAACCCAGAGTATGATCAACCGTGTGATCGGGAGACGTGTTCAAATATGTCTCAGTTTTCGTACCCTGGTACTCGGGTGCAACATTCCAGACGCTTTACTAACACTCTCCCGACTTGGAGAGTCAGTCCCTTTAACCTCCTGTTTGGCCCAGTTTGCAATTTCTGCGGAAGATGAACAGGAATAGTGAGAACCAATGAGAGACTAGCTGGAGGTGTCTGGACTGGCAAATTTAACTCTCATTTCCCACCAGGAAGAGGAATTAACCAAAGGCTCAGCGTGCCGTGCCGGAACCAGATTAGGGCCTGAAGCCATCCTGCGGTGTTGCGGCCAGCTCAAAAGAAAGCGAGTTGAAGAAAGGAGCTCAGGGGCACTGTAATTCACAAACCTGCAGAGTTATAAATGACAGCTATCGTCCAAAAATAGACTGAAGTAAGGCTGCCAAGAGGACTTGAAAGCGGGGCAGAATTGCAGGAAACCGATTTCAGGAGGTAGACTGGAATTGCATTGAAAGCATAGGAAAAGAGGCAGAACGTCCACAATGATGCACTTGGCCAAAAAGGGCGTATGCGTTTTTTCCTGAATATATTCAGGAAAAAACGCATACGCCCTTTTTGGCCAACCAAGCAAGCTTGCAAAGGAAATCTGCACTACAATGAAGTCTCACTTCCCCCCGGTCAAAAGGGCCATCTGAAAAAAGTGTAAAATCCAGAAAGGCAGGACAGGCCATGGACAACTGGGAGCCTTGTTATTCTGAAGGGCGGGATGTAAATTGCCAAGAACCACTCGGGAGAAGTGTATGGTGTTAACTGAAACATCTAAAAAACAAAGCAACAGAGCCTAGGGCACTTCCACTTATGGTCCTATAGCTTAGGGAATTTAAAATCTAAAAGACACAGTCACCCCAAAGTTTCAAACGGCTCTGTTTACAGGAACCTCGTTATAGTACAAGTTCAACATCGCAGAAAGTGATAAATGGATAAAGAAGATGTGGTATTTACTTACAAAGCAATATCACTCAGCAATGAAATCTGTGTCATCAGGCCCTTAGCAGCACAATGAGTGGATTCAGGTATGATGATTCTAACTGAAATAAGTCGCACAGAAAAAGAAACATCATAAGATATCAGTAATACACGGAATGTAAACTTGGCTACACAGGAACTGAATTACAGAACAGAACAGGGTCTCAAATTTAGAAAACCAACTTATGCTTGCTTAAGGGGAAAGGTGAGTTGGGGTGCTGCATAAAACCAGAGATTGAAATGAGCACAGATAAAGTTCCTTAAGTCAAATATGGAATAGACAAGAGCTACTCCTTGCTCAACGAAATGGACTCAACACCGCATATTAAACGCCTAAGAATGTACCTGACTAGTAAGTATCGTAAAACCTATGGATTGCTATGTCTACAAAAGAGAATCAAACATGTGTACAGGGGCATAAACGTAGCAGTGATAGGATTGGAGAGGTTCGGTGAGCAAATGAAGACCCTTTGAAGTCATATTGCATGGTACCCATTACACGGGTCTCAACTCTCCACGTTTAAGGTATTCTTCCTTCAGCTAAAACATGCATGTGAAACCCAAGTATGATCAACCATGTGAACGGGAGACGTGTTCAAATATGTCTCAGTTTTCCTCCCCTGGTACTCGGGTGTAACATTCCAGACGCTTTACTAACACTCTCCCCATTTGGAGAGTCAGCGCCTTTAACCTCCTGTTTGGCCCAGTTTGCAATTTCTGCGGAAGATGAACAGGAATAGCGAGAAGCAATGAGAGACTAGCTGGAGGTGTCTGGACGGGCAAATTTAACTCTCATTTCCCACCAGGAAGAGGAATTAACCAAAGGCTCAGCATGCCGGGCCGGAACCAGATTAGGGCCTGAAGCCATCCTGCGGTGTTGCGGCCAGGTCACAAGAAAGCGAGTTGAAGAAAGGAGCTCAGGGGCACTGTAATTCACAAACCTGCAGAGTTATAAATGACAGCTATCGTCCAAAAATAGACTGAAGTAAGGCTGCCAAGAGGACTTGAAAGCGGGGCAGAATTGCAGGAAACCGATTTCAGGAAGTAGACTGGAATTGCATTGAAAGCATAGGAAAAGAGGCAGAACGTCCACAATGATGCACTTGGCCAAAAAGGGAGTATGCGTTTTTTCCTGAATATATTCAGGAAAAAACGCATACGCCCTTTTTGGCCAACCAAGCAAGCTTGCAAAGGAAATCTGCACTACAAGGAAGTCTCACTTCCCCCCGGTCAAAAGGGCCATCTGAAAAACGTGTAAAATCCAGAAAGGCAGGACAGGCCATGGAGAACTGGGAGCCTTGTTATGCTGATGGGCGGGATGTAAATTGCCAACAACCACTCGGGAGAAGTGTATGGTGTTTCCTGAAACATCTAAAAAACAAAGCAACAGAACCTAGGGCACTTCCACTTATGGTCCTATAGCTTAGGGAAATTAAAATCAAAAAGACACAGCCACCCCAAAGTTTGGAATGGCTCTGTTGACAAGAACCTCGTTTACATTACAAGTTCAACATCGCAGAAAGTGAAAAATGGATAAAGAAGTTGTGGTATTTACTTACAAAGCAATATCACTCAGCAATGAAATCTGTGTCATCAGGCCCTTAGCAGCACAATGAGTGGATTCAGGTATGATGATTCTAACTGAAATAAGTCACACAGAAAAAGAAACATCATAAGATATCAGTAATACACGGAATGTAAACTTGGCTACACAGGAACTGAATTACAGAACAGAACAGGGTCTCAAATTTAGAAAAGCAACTTATTCTTGCTTAAGGGTAAAGGTGAGTTGGGGTGCTGCATAAAACCAGAGATTGAAATGAGCACAGATAAAGTTCCTTAAGCCAAATATGGAATAGACAAGAGCTACTCCTTGCTCAACGAAATGGACTCAACACCGCATATTAAACGCCTAAGAATGTACCTGACTAGTAAGTATCGTAAAACCTATGGATTGCTATGTCTCCAAAAGAGAATCAAGCATGTGTACAGGGGCATAAACGCAGCAGTGATAGGATTGGAGAGGTTCGGTGAGCAAATGAAGACCCTTTGAAGTCATATTGCATGGTTCCCATTACACGGGTCTCAACTCTACAGGTTTAAGGTATTCTTCCTTCAGCTAAAACATGCATGTGGAACCCAAGTATGATCAACCATGTGAACGGGAGACGTGTTCAAATATGTCTCAGTTTTCCTCCCCTGGTACTCGGGTGCAACATTCCAGACGCTTTACTAACACTCTCCCGACTTGGAGAGTCAGTCCCTTTAACCTCCTGTTTGGCCCAGTTTGCAATTTCTGCGGAAGATGAACAGGAATAGCGAGAAGCAATGAGAGACTAGCTGGAGGTGTCTGGACGGGCAAATTTAACTCTCATTTCCCACCAGGAAGAGGAATTAACCAAAGGCTCAGCGTGCCGTGCCGGAACCAGATTAGGGCCTGAAGCCATCCTGCGGTGTTGCGGCCAGCTCAAAAGAAAGCGAGTTGAAGAAAGGAGCTCAGGGGCACTGTAATTCACAAACCTGCAGAGTTATAAATGACAGCTATCGTCCAAAAATAGACTGAAGTAAGGCTGCCAAGAGGACTTGAAAGCGGGGCAGAATTGCAGGAAACCGATTTCAGGAGGTAGACTGGAATTGCATTGAAAGCATAGGAAAAGAGGCAGAACGTCCACAATGATGCACTTGGCCAAAAAGGGCGTATACGTTTTTTCCTGAATATATTCAGGAAAAAACGCATACGCCCTTTTTGGCCAACCAAGCAAGCTTGCAAAGGAAATCTGCACTACAATGAAGTCTCACTTCCCCCCGGTCAAAAGGGCCATCTGAAAAAAGTGTAAAATCCAGAAAGGCAGGACAGGCCATGGAGAACTGGGAGCCTTGTTATGCTGAAGGGCGGGATGTAAATTGCCAAGAACCACTCGGGAGAAGTGTATGGTGTTAACTGAAACATCTAAAAAACAAAGCAACAGAGCCTAGGGCACTTCCACTTATGGTCCTATAGCTTAGGGAATTTAAAATCTAAAAGACACAGCCACCCCAAAGTTTCAAATGGCTCTGTTTACAAGAACCTCGTTTACAGTACAAGTTCAACATCGCAGAAAGTGAAAAATGGATAAAGAAGTTGTGGTATTTACTTACAAAGCAATATCACTCAGCAATGAAATCTGTGTCATCAGGCCCTTAGCAGCACAATGAGTGGATTCAGGTATGACGATTCTAACTGAAATAAGTCACACAGAAAAAGAAACATCATAAGATATCAGTAATACACGGAATGGAAACTTGGCTACACAGGAACTGAATTACAGAACAGAACAGGGTCTCAAATTTAGAAAACCAACTTATGCTTGCTTAAGGGGAAAGGTGAGTTGGGGTGCTGCATAAAACCAGAGATTGAAATGAGCACAGATAAAGTTCCTTAAGTCAAATATGGAATAGACAAGAGCTACTCCTTGCTCAACGAAATGGACTCAACACCGCATATTAAACGCCTAAGAATGTACCTGACTAGTAAGTATCGTAAAACCTATGGATTGCTATGTCTCCAAAAGAGAATCAAGCATGTGTACAGGGGCATAAACGCAGCAGTGATAGGATTGGAGAGGTTCGGTGAGCAAATGAAGACCCTTTGAAGTCATATTGCATGGTACCCATTCCACGGGTTTCAACTACCCAGGTTTAAGGTATTCTTCCTTCAGCTAAAACATGCATGTGGAACCTAGAGTATGATCAACCATGTGATCGGGACACGTGTTCAAATATGTCTCAGTTTTCGTACCCTGGTACTCGGGTGCAACATTCCAGACGCTTTACTAACACTCTCCCGACTTGGAGAGTCAGTCCCTTTAACCTCCTGTTTGGCCCAGTTTGCAATTTCTGCGGAAGATGAACAGGAATAGCGAGAACCAATGAGAGACTAGCTGGAGGTGTCTGGACGGGCAAATTTAACTCTCATTTCCCACCAGGAAGAGGAATTAACCAAAGGCTCAGCGTGCCGTGCCCGAACCAGATTAGGGCCTGAAGCCATGCTGCGGTGTTGCGGCCAGCTCAAAAGAAAGCGAGTTGAAGAAAGGAGCTCAGGGGCACTGTAATTCACAAACCTGCAGAGTTATAAATGACAGCTATCGTCCAAAAATAGACTGAAGTAAGGCTGCCAAGAGGACTTGAAAGCGGGGCAGAATTGCAGGAAACCGATTTCAGGAGGTAGACTGGAATTGCATTGAAAGCATAGGAAAAGAGGCAGAACGTCCACAATGATGCACTTGGCCAAAAAGGGCGTATGCGTTTTTTCCTGAATATATTCAGGAAAAAACGCATACGCCCTTTTTGGCCAACCAAGCAAGCTTGCAAAGGAAATCTGCACTACAATGAAGTCTCACTTCCCCCCGGTCAAAAGGGCCATCTGAAAAAAGTGTAAAATCCAGAAAGGCAGGACAGGCCATGGAGAACTGGGAGCCTTGTTATGCTGATGGGCGGGATGTAAATTTCCAACAGACACTCGGGAGAAGTGTATGGTGTTTCCTGAAACATCTAAAAAACAAAGCAACAGAGCCTAGGACACTGCCAATTATGGTCCTATAGCTTAGGGAAATTAAAATCAAAAAGACACAGCCACCCCAAAGTTTGGGACGCCTCTGTTTACAAGAACCTCGTTTACAGTACAAGTTCAACATTGCAGAAAGTGAAAAATGGATAAAGAAGTTGTGGTATTTAGTTACAAAGCAATATCACTCAGCAATGAAATCTGTGTCATCAGGCCCTTAGCAGCACAATGAGTGGATTCAGGTATGATGATTCTAACTGAAATAAGTCACACAGAAAAAGAAACATCATAAGATATCAGTAATACATGGAATGTAAACTTGGCTACACAGGAACTGAATTACAGAATAGAAAAGGGTCTCAAATTTAGAAAACCAACTTATGCTTGCTTAAGGGTAAAGGTGAGTTGGGGTGCTGCATAAAACCAGAGATTGAAATGAGCACAGATAAAGTTCCTTAAGCCAAATATGGAATAGACAAGAGCTACTCCTTGCTCAACGAAATGGACTCAACACCGCATATTAAAAGCCTAAGAATGTACCTGACTAGTAAGTATCTTAAAACCTATGGATTGCTATGTCTCCGAAAGAGAATCAAGCATGTGTACAGGGGCATAAACGCAGCAGTGATAGGATTGGAGAGGTTCGGTGAGCAAATGAAGACCCTTTGAAGTCATATTGCATGGTACCCATTCCACGGGTTTCAACTACCCAGGTTTTAGGTATTCTTCCTTCAGCTAAAACATGCATGTGGAACCCAAGTATGATCAACCATGTGAACGGGAGACGTGTTCAAATATGTCTCAGTTTTCCTCCCCTGGTACTCGCGTGCAACATTCCAGACGCTTTACTAACACTCTCCCCACTTGGAGAGTCAGCGCCTTTAACCTCCTGTTTGGCCCAGTTTGCAATTTCTGCGGAAGATGAACAGGAATAGCGAGAACCAATGAGAGACTAGCTGGAGGTGTCTGGACCGGCAAATTTAACTCTCATTTCCCACCAGGAAGAGGAAATAACCAAAGGCTCAACGTGCCGTGCCGGAACCAGATTAGGGCCTGAAGCCATGCTGCGGTGTTGCGGCCAGGTCACAAGAAAGCGAGTTCAAGAAAGGAGCTCAGGGGCACTGTAATTCACAAACCTGCATAGTTATAAATGACAGCTATCGTCCAAAAATAGACTGAAGTAAGGCTGCCAAGAGGACTTGAAAGCGGGGCAGAATTGCAGGAAACCGATTTCAGGAGGTAGACTGGAATTGCATTGAAAGCATAGGAAAAGAGGCAGAACGTCCACAATGATGCACTTGGCCAAAAAGGGCGTATGCGTTTTTTCCTGAATATATTCAGGAAAAAACGCATACGCACTTTTTGGCCAACCAAGCAAGCTTGCAAAGGAAATCTGCACTACAATGAAGTCTCACTTCCCCCCGGTCAAAAGGGCCATCTGAAAAAAGTGTAAAATCCAGAAAGGCAGGACAGGCCATGGAGAACTGGGAGCCTTGTTATGCTGATGGGCGGGATGTAAATTGCCAACAACCACTCGGGAGAAGTGTATGGTGTTTCCTGAAACATCTAAAAAACAAAGTAACAGAGCCTAGGGCACTTCCACTTATGGTCCTATAGCTTAGGGAAATTAAAATCAAAAAGACACAGCCACCCCAAAGTTTGGAACGGCTCTGTTTACAAGAACCTCGTTTACAGTACAAGTTCAACATCGCAGAAAGTGAAAAATGGATAAAGAAGTTGTGGTATTTACTTACAAAGCAATATCACTCAGCAATGAAATCTGTGTCATCAGGCCCTTAGAAGCACAATGAGTGGATTCAGGTATGATGATTCTAACTGAAATAAGTCACACAGAAAAAGAAACATCATAAGATATCAGTAATACACGGAATGTAAACTTGGCTACACAGCAAATGAATTACAGAACAGAACAGGGTCTCACATTTAGAAAACCAACTTATGCTTGCTTAAGGGGAAAGGTGAGTTGGGGTGCTGCATAAAACCAGAGATTGATATGAGCACAGATAAAGTTCCTTAAGCCAAATATGGAATAGCCAAGAGCTACTCCTTGCTCAACGAAATGGACTCAACACCGCATATTAAACGCCTAAGAATGTACCTGACTAGTAAGTATCTTAAAACCTATGGATTGCTATGTCTCTGAAAGAGAATCAAGCATGTGTACAGGGGCTACAGGGGCATAAATGCAGCAGTGATAGAATTGGAGAGGTTCAGTGAGCAAATGAAGACCCTTTGAAGTCATATTGCATGGTACCCATTCCACGGGTTTCAACTACCCAGGTTTAAGGTATTCTTCCTTCAGCTAAATTATGCATGTGGAACCTAGAGTATGATCAACCAAGTGATCGGGAGACGTGTTCAAATATGTCTCAGTTTTCGTACCCTGGTTCTCGGGTGCAACATTCCAGACGCTTTACTAACACTCTCCCCACTTGGAGAGTCAGTCCCTTTAACCTCCTGTTTGGCCCAGTTTGCAATTTCTGCGGAAGATGAACAGGAATAGCGAGAACCAATGAGAGGCTAGCTGCAGGTATCTGGACGGGCAAATTTAACTCTCATTTCCCACCAGGAAGAGGAATTAACCAAAGGCTCAGCATGCCGGGCCGGAACCAGATTAGGGCCTGAAGCCATCCTGCAGTGTTGCGGCCAGGTCACAAGAAAGCGAGTTGAAGAAAGGAGCTCAGGGGCACTGTAATTCACAAACCTGCAGAGTTATAAATGACAGCTATCGTCCAAAAATAGACTGAAGTAAGGCTGCCAAGAGGACTTGAAAGCGGGGCAGAATTGCAGGAAACCGATTTCAGGAGGTAGACTGGAATTGCATTGAAAGCATAGGAAAAGAGGCAGAACGTCCACAATGATGCACTTGGCCAAAAAGGGCGTATGCGTTTTTTCCTGAATATATTCAGGAAAAAACGCATACGCACTTTTTGGCCAACCAAGCAAGCTTGCAAAGGAAATCTGCACTACAATGAAGTCTCACTTCCCCCCGGTCAAAAGGGCCATCTGAAAAAAGTGTAAAATCCAGAAAGGCAGGACAGGCCATGGAGAACTGGGAGCCTTGTTATGCTGTAGGGCGGGATGTAAATTGCCAAGAACCACTCGGGAGAAGTGTATGGTGTTAACTGAAACATCTAAAAAACAAAGCAACAGAGCCTAGGGCAGTTCCACTTATGGTCCTATAGCTTAGGGAAATTAAAATCAAAAAGACACAGCCACCCCAAAGTTTGGGACGCCTCTGTTTACAAGAACCTCGTTTACAGTACAAGTTCAACATCGCAGAAAGTGAAAAATGGATAAAGAAGTTGTGGTATTTACTTACAAAGCAATATCACTCAGCAATGAAATCTATGTCATCAGGCCTTTAGCAGCACAATGAGTGGATTCAGGTATGATGATTCTAACTGAAATAAGTCACACAGAAAAAGAAACATCATAAGATATCAGTAATACACGGAATGTAAAGTTGGCTACACAGGAACTGAATTACAGAACAGAACATGGTCACAAATTTAGAAAACCAACTTATGCTTGCTTAAGGGTAAAGGTGAGTTGGGGTGCTGCATAAAACCAGAGATTGAAATGAGCACAGATAAAGTTCCTTAAGCCAAATATGGAATAGACAAGAGCTACTCCTTGCTCAACGAAATGGACTCAACACGGCATATTAAACGCCTAAGAATGTACCTGACTAGTAAGTATCGAAAAACCTATGGATTGCTATGTCTCCGAAAGGGAATCAAGCGTGTGTACAGGGGCATAAATGCAGCAGTGATAGGATTGGAGAGGTTCGGTGAGCAAATGAAGACACTTTGAAGTCATATTGCATGGTACCCATTACACGGGTCTCAACTCTCCAGGTTTAAGGTATTCTTCCTTCAGCTAAAACATGCATGTGGAACCCAAGTATGATCAACCATGTGAACGGGAGACGTGTTCAAATATGTCTCAGTTTTCCTCCCCTGGTACTCGGGTGCAGCATTCCAGACGCTTTACTAACACTCTCCCCACTTGGAGAGTCAGCGCCTTTAACCTCCTGTTTGGCCCAGTTTGCAATTTCTGCAGAAGATGAACAGGAATAGCGAGAACCAATGAGAGGCTAGCTGGAGGTGTCTGGACGGGAAAAATTAACTCTCATTTCCCACCAGGAAGCGGAAATAACCAAAGGCTCAGCGTGCCGTGCCGGAACCAGATTAGGGCCTGAAGCCATCCTGCGGTGTTGCGGCCAGCTCAAAAGAAAGCAAGTTGAAGAAAGGAGCTCAGGGGCACTGTAATTCACAAACCTGCAGAGTTATAAATGACAGCTATCGTCCAAAAATAGACTGAAGTAAGGCTGCCAAGAGGACTTGAAAGCGGGGCAGAATTGCAGGAAACCGATTTCAGGAGGTAGACTGGAATTGCATTGAAAGCATAGGAAAAGAGGCAGAACGTCCACAATGATGCACTTGGCCAAAAAGGGCGTATGCGTTTTTTCCTGAATATATTCAGGAAAAAACGCATACGCCCTTTTTGGCCAACCAAGCAAGCTTGCAAAGGAAATCTGCACTACAATGAAGTCTCACTTCCCCCCGGTCAAAAGGGCCATCTGAAAAAAGTGTAAAATCCAGAAAGGCAGGACAGGCCATGGAGAACTGAGAGCCTTGTTATGCTGAAGGGCGGGATGTAAATTGCCAACAAACACTCGGGAGAAGTGTATGGTGTTTCCTGAAACATCTAAAAAACAAAGCAACAGAGCCCAGGGCAATGCCACTTATGGTCCTATAGCTTAGGGAAATTAAAATGAAAAAGACACAGCCAACCCAAAGTTTGGAACGGCTCTGTTTACAAGAACCTCGTTTACAGTACAAGTTCAACATCGCAGAAAGTGAAAAATGGATAAAAAAGTTGTGGTATTTACTTACAAAGCAATATCACTCAGCAATGAAATCTGTGTCATCAGGCCCTTAGTAGCACAATGAGTGGATTCAGGTATGATGATTCTAACTGAAATAAGTCACACAGAAAAAGAAACATCATAAGATATCACTAATACACGGAATGGAAACTTGGCTACACAGGAACTGAATTACAGAACAGAACAGGGTCTCAAATTTAAAAACCAACTTATTCTTGCTTAAAGGTAAAGGTGAGTTGGGGTGCTGCATAAAACCAGAGATTGAAATGAGCACAGATAAAGTTCCTTAAGTCAAATATGGAATAGACAAGAGCTACTCCTTGCTCAACGAAATGGACTCAACACCGCATATTAAACGCCTAAGAATGTACCTGACTAGTAAGTATCGAAAAACCTATGGATTGCTATGTCTCCAAAAGAGAATCAAGCATGTTTACAGGGGCATAAACGCAGCAGTGATAGGATTGGAGAGGTTCGGTGAGCAAATGAAGACCCTTTGAAGTCATATTGCATGGTACCCATTACACGGGTCTCAACTCTCCAGGTTTAAGGTATTCTTCCTTCAGCTAAAACATGCATGTGGAACCCAAGTATGATCAACCATGTGAACGGGAGACGTGTTCAAATATGTCTCAGTTTTCCTCTGGTACTCGGGTGCAACATTCCAGACGCTTTACTGACACTCTCCCGACTTGGAGAGTCAGTCCCTTTAACCTCCTGTTTGGCCCAGTTTGCAATTTCTACGGAAGATGAACAGGAATAGCGAGAAGCAATGAGAGGCTAGCTGGAGGTGTCTGGACGGGCAAATTTAACTCTCATTTCCCACCAGGAAGAGGAATTAACCAAAGGCTCAGCATGCCGGGCCGGAACCAGATTAGGGCCTGAAGCCATCCTGCGGTGTTGCGGCCAGCTCAAAAGAAAGCGAGTTGAAGAAAGGAGCTCAAGGGCACTGTAATTCACAAACCTGCAGAGTTATAAATGACAGCTATCGTCCAAAAATAGACTGAAGTAAGGCTGCCAAGAGGACTTGAAAGCGGGGCAGAATTGCAGGAAACCGATTTCAGGAGGTAGACTGGAATTGCATTGAAAGCATAGGAAAAGAGGCAGAACGTCCACAATGATGCACTTGGCCAAAAAGGGCGTATGCGTTTTTTCCTGAATATATTCAGGAAAAAACGCATACGCCCTTTTTGGCCAACCAAGCAAGCTTGCAAAGGAAATCTGCACTACAATGAAGTCTCACTTCCCCCTGGTCAAAAGAGCCATCTGAAAAAAGTGTAAAATCCAGAAAGGCAGGACAGGCCATGGAGAACTGGGAGCCTTGTTATGCTGATGGGCGGGATGTAAATTGCCAACAGACACTCGGGAGAAGTGTATGGTGTTTCCTGAAACATCTAAAAAACAAAGCAACAGAGCCTAGGGCACTGCCACTTATGGTCCTATAGCTTAGGGAAATTAAAATCAAAAAGACACAGCCACCCCAAAGTTTGGGCCGCCTCTGTTTACAAGAAAATCGTTTACAGTACAAGTTCAACATCGCAGAAAGTGAAAAATGGATAAAGAAGTTGTGGTATTTACTTACAAAGCAATATCACTCAGCAATGAAATCTATGTCATCAGGCCCTTAGCAGCACAATGAGTGGATTCAGGTATGATGATTCTAACTGAAATAAGTCACACAGAAAAAGAAACATCATAAGATATCAGTAATACACGGAATGTAAACTTGGCTACACAGGAACTGAATTACAGAACAGAACAGGGTCTCAAATTTAGAAAACCAACTTATGCTTGCTTAAGGGTAAAGGTGAGTTGCGGTGCTGCATAAAACCAGAGATTGAAATGAGCACAGATAAAGTTCCTTAAGCCAAATATGGAATAGACAAGAGCTACTCCTTGCTCAACGAAATGGACTCAACACCGCATATTAAACGCCTAAGAATGTACCTGACTAGTAAGTATCTTAAAACCTATGGATTGCTATGTCTCCGAAAGAGAATCAAGCATGTGTACAGGGGCATAAACGCAGCAGTGATAGGATTGGAGATGTTCGGTGAGCAAATGAAGACCCTTTGAAGTCATATTGCATGGTACCCATTCCACGGGTTTCAACTACCCAGGTTTAAGGTATTCTTCCTTCAGCTAAAACATGCATGTGGAACCTAGAGTATGATCAACCATGTGATCGGGAGACGTGTTCAAATATCTCTCAGTTTTCGTACCCTGGTACTCGGGTGCAACATTCCAGATGCTTTACTAACACTCTGCCCACTTGGAGAGTCAGTCCCTTTAACCTCCTGTTTGGCCCAGTTTGCAATTTCTGCGGAAGATGAACAGGAATAGCGAGAACCAATGAGAGGCTAGCTGGAGGTGTCTGGACGGGCAAATTTAACTCTCATTTCCCACCAGGAAGAGGAATTAACCAAAGGCTCAGCGTGCCGTGTCAGAACCAGATTAGGGCCTGAAGCCATCCTGCGGTGTTTCGGCCAGCTCACAAGAAAGCGAGTTGAAGAAAGGAGCTCAGGGGCACTGTAATTCACAAACCTGCATAGTTATAAATGACAGCTATCGTCCAAAAATAGACTGCAGTAAGGCTGCCAAGAGGACTTGAAAGCGGGGCAGAATTGCAGGAAACCGATTTCAGGAGGTAGACTGGAATTGCATTGAAAGCATAGGAAAAGAGGCAGAACGTCCACAATGATGCACTTGGCCAAAAAGGGCGTATACGTTTTTTCCTGAATATATACAGGAAAAAACGCATACGCCCTTTTTGGCCAACCAAGCAAGCTTGCAAAGGAAATCTGCACTACAATGAAGTCTCACTTCCCCCCGGTCAAAAGGGCCATCTGAAAAAAGTGTAAAATCCAGAAAGGCAGGACAGGCCATGGAGAACTGGGAGCCTTGTTATGCTGATGGGCGGGATGTAAATTGCCAACAGACACTCGGGAGAAGTGTATGGTGTTTCCTGAAACATCTAAAAAACAAAGCAACAGAGCCTAGGGCAATGCCACTTATGGTCCTATAGCTTAGGGAAATTAAAATCAAAAAGACACATCCACCCCAAAGTTTGGGACGCCTCTGTTTACAAGAACCTCGTTTACAGTACAAGTTCAACATCGCAGAAAGTGAAAAATGGATAAAGAAGTTGTGGTATTTACTTACAAAGCAATATCACTCAGCAATGAAATCTGTGTCATCAGGCCCTTAGCAGCACAATGAGTGGTTTCAGGTATGATGATTCTAACTGAAATAAGTCACACAGAAAAAGAAACATCATAAGATATCAGTAATACACGGAATGGAAACTTGGCTACACAGGAACTGAATTACAGAACAGAACAGGGTCTCAAATTTAGAAAACCAACTTATCCTTGCTTAAGGGTAAAGGTGAGTTGGGGTGCTGCATAAAACCAGAGATTGAAATGAGCACAGATAAAGTTCCTTAAGCCAAATATGGAATAGACAAGAGCTACTCCTTGCTCAACGAAATGGACTCAACACCCCATATTAAACGCCTAAGAATGTACCTGACTAGTAAGTATCTTAAAACCTATGGATTGCTATGTCTCCGAAAGAGAATCAAGCGTGTGTACAGGGGCATAAACGCAGCAGTGATAGGATTGGAGAGGTTCAGTGAGCAAATGAAGACCCTTTGAAGTCATATTGCATGGTACCCATTCCACGGGTTTCAACTACCCAGGTTTAAGGTATTCTTCCTTCAGCTAAAACATGCATGTGGAACCTAGAGTATGATCAACCATGTGATCGGGAGACGTGTTCAAATATGTCTCAGTTTTCGTACCCTGGTACTCGGGTGCAACATTCCAGATGCTTTACTAGCACTCTCCCCACTTGGAGAGTCAGTCCCTTTAACCTCCTGTTTGGCCCAGTTTGCAATTTCTGCGGAAGATGAACAGGAATAGCGAGAACCAATGAGAGACTAGCTGGAGGTGTCTGAACGGGCAAATTTAACTCTCATTTCCCACCAGGAAGAGGAATTAACCAAATGCTCAGCGTGCCGTGTCAGAACCAGATTAGGGCCTGAAGCCATCCTGCGGTGTTTCGGCCAGCTCACAAGAAAGCGAGTTGAAGAAAGGAGCTCAGGGGCACTGTAATTCACAAACCTGCATAGTTATAAATGACAGCTATCGTCCAAAAATAGACTGAAGTAAGGCTGCCAAGAGGACTTGAAAGCGGGGCAGAATTGCAGGAAACCGATTTCAGGAGGTAGACTGGAATTGCATTGAAAGCATAGGAAAAGAGGCAGAACGTCCACAATGATGCACTTGGCCAAAAAGGGCGTATGCGTTTTTTCCTGAATATATTCAGGAAAAAACGCATACGCCCTTTTTGGCCAACCAAGCAAGCTTGCAAAGGAAATCTGCACTACAATGAAGTCTCACTTCCCCCCGGTCAAAAGGGCCATCTGAAAAAAGTGTAAAATCCAGAAAGGCAGGACAGGCCATGGAGAACTGGGAGCCTTGTTATGCTGATGGGCGGGATGTAAATTGCCAACAGACACTCGGGATAAGTGTATGGTGTTTCCTGAAACATCTAAAAAACAAAGCAACAGAGCCTAGGGCAATGCCACTTATGGTCCTATAGCTTAGGGAAATTAAAATCAAAAAGACACAGCCACCCCAAAGTTTGGGACGCCTCTGTTTACAAGAACCTCGTTTACAGTACAAGTTCAACATCGCAGAAAGTGAAAAATGGATAAAGAAGTTGTGGTATTTACTTACAAAGCAATATCACTCAGCAATGAAATCTGTGTCATCAGGCCCTTAGCAGCACAATGAGTGGATTCAGGTATGACGATTATAACTGAAATAAGTCACACAGAAAAAGAAACATCATAAGATATCAGTAATACACGGAATGTAAACTTGGCTACACAGGAACTGAATTACAGAACAGAACAGGGTCTCAAATTTAGAAAACCAACTTATGCTTGCTTAAGGGGAAAGGTGAGTTGGGGTGCTGCATAAAACCAGAGATTGAAATGAGCACAGATAAAGTTCCTTAAGCCAAATATGGAATAGACAAGAGCTACTCCTTGCTCAACGAAATGGACTCAACACCCCATATTAAACGCCTAAGAATGTACCTGACTAGTAAGTATCTTAAAACCTATGGATTGCTATGTCTCCGAAAGAGAATCAAGCATGTGTACAGGGGCATAAACGCAGCAGTGATAGGATTGGAGAGGTTCGGTGAGCAAATGAAGCCCCTTTTAAGTCATATTGCATGGTACCCATTACACGGGTCTCAACTCTCCAGGTTTAAGGTATTCTTCCTTCAGCTAAAACATGCATGTGGAACCCAGAGTATGATCAACCATGTGAACGGGAGACGTGTTCAAATATGTCTCAGTTTTCCTCCCCTGGTACTCAGGTGCAACATTCCAAACGCTTTACTAACACTCTCCCGACTTGGAGAGTCAGTGCCTTTAACCTCCTGTTTGGCCCAGTTTGCAATTTCTGCGGAAGATGAACAGGAATAGCGAGAACCAATGAGAGGCTAGCTGGAGGTGTCTGGACGGGCAAATTTAACTCTCATTTCCCACCAGGAAGAGGAATTAACCAAAGGCTCAGCATGCCAGGCCGGAACCAGATTAGGGCCTGAAGCCATGCTGCGGTGTTGCGGCCAGGTCACAAGAAAGCGAGTTCAAGAAAGGAGCTCAGGGGCACTGTAATTCACAAACCTGCAGAGTTATAAATGACAGCTATCATCCAAAAATAGACTGAAGTAAGGCTGCCAAGAGGACTTGAAAGCGGGGCAGAATTGCAGGAAACCGATTTCAGGAGGTAGACTGGAATTGCATTGAAAGCATAGGAAAAGAGGCAGAACGTCCACAATGATGCACTTGGCCAAAAAGGGCATATGCGTTTTTTCCTGAATATATTCAGGAAAAAACGCATACGCCCTTTTTGGCCAACCAAGCAAGCTTGCAGAGGAAATCTGCACTACAATGAAGTCTCACTTCCCCCCGGTCAAAAGGGCCATCTGAAAAAAGTGTAAAATCCAGAAAGGCAGGACAGGCCATGGAGAACTGGGAGCCTTGTTATGCTGAAGGGCGGGATGTAAATTGCCAACAACCACTCGGGAGAAGTGTATGGTGTTTCCTGAAACATCTAAAAAACAAAGCAACAGAGCCTAGGGCACTTCCACTTATGGGCCTATAGCTTAGGGAATTTAAAATCAAAAAGACACAGCCACCCCAAAGTTTGGAACAGCTCTCTTTACAAGAACCTCGTTTACAGTACAAGTTCAACATCGCAGAAAGTGAAAAATGGATAAAAAAGTTCTGGTATTTACTTACAAAGCAATATCACTCAGCAATGAAATCTGTGTCATCAGGCCCTTAGCAGCACAATGAGTGGATTCAGGTATGATGATTCTAACTGAAATAAGTCACACAGAAAAAGAAACATCATAAGATATCAGTAATACACGGAATGGAAACTTGGCTACACAGGAATTGAATTACAGAACAGAACAGGGTCTCAAATTTAGAAAACCAACTTATGCTTGCTTAAGGGGAAAGGTGAGTTGGGGTGCTGCATAAAACCAGAGATTGAAATGAGCACAGATAAAGTTCCTTAAGCCAAATATGAAATAGACAAGAGCTACTCCTTGTTCAACGAAATGGACTCAACACCGCATATTAAACGCCTAAGAATGTACCTGACTAGTAAGTATCTTAAAACCTATAGATTGCTATGTCTCCGAAAGAGAATCAAGCATGTGTACAGGGGCATAAACGCAGCAGTGATAGGATTGGAGAGGTTCGGTGAGCAAATGAAGACCCTTTGAAGTCATATTGCATGGTACCCATTCCACGGGTCTTAACTCTCCAGGTTTAAGGTATTCTTCCTTCAGCTAAAACATGCATGTGGAACCAAAGTATGATCAACCGTGTGAACGGGAGACGTGTTCAAATATGTCTCAGTTTTCCTCCCCTAGTACTCGCGTGCAACATTCCAGACGCTTTACTAACACTCTCCCCACTTGGAGAGTCAGCGCCTTTAACCTCCTGTTTGGCCCAGTTTGCAATTTCTGCGGAAGATGAACAGGAATAGCGAGAACCAATGAGAGGCTAGCTGGAGGTGTCTGGACGGGCAAATTTAACTCTCATTTCCCACCAGGAAGAGGAAATAACCAAAGGCTCAGCGTGCCGTGCCGGAACCAGATTAGGGCCTGAAGCCATCCTGCGGTGTTGCGGCCAGCTCAAAAGAAAGCGAGTTGAAGAAAGGAGCTCAGGGGCACTGTAATTCATAAACCTGCAGAGTTATAAATGACAGCTATCGTCCAAAAATAGACTGAAGTAAGGCTGCCAAGAGGACTTGAAAGCGGGGCAGAATTGCAGGAAACCGATTTCAGGAGGTAGACTGGAATTGCATTGAAAGCATAGGAAAAGAGGCAGAACGTCCACAATGATGCACTTGGCCAAAAAGGGCGTATGCGTTTTTTCCTGAATATATTCAGGAAAAAACGCAATCGCCCTTTTTGGCCAACCAAGCAAGCTTGCAAAGGAAATCTGCACTACAATGAAGTCTCACTTCCCCCCGGTCAAAAGGGCCATCTGAAAAAAGTGTAAAATCCAGAAAGGCAGGACAGGCCATGGAGAACTGAGAGCCTTGTTATGCTGAAGGGCGGGATGTAAATTGCCAACAAACACTGGGGAGAAGTGTATGGTGTTTCCTGAAACATCTAAAAAACAAAGCAACAGAGCCTAGGGCACTGCCACTTATGGTCCTATAGCTTAGGGAAATTAAAATCAAAAAGACACAGCCACCCCAAAATTTGGGACGCCTCTGTTTACAAGAACCTCGTTTACAGTACAAGTTCAACATCGCAGAAAGTGAAAAATGGATAAAGAACTTGTGGTACTTACGTACAATGCAGTATCACTCAGCAATGAAATCTATGTCATCAGGCCCGTAGCAGCATAATGAGTAGATTCAGGTACGATGATTCTAACTGAAATAAGTCACACAGAAAAAGAAACATCATAAGATATCAGTAATACACGGAATGTAAACTTGGCTACACAGGAACTGAATTCCAAAACAGAACAGGGTCTCAAATTTAGAAAACCAACTTATGCTTGCTTAAGGGGAAAGGTGAGTTGGGTTGCTGCATAAAACCAGAGATTGAAATGAGCACAGATAAAGTTCCTTAAGCCAAATATGGAATAGACAAGAGCTACTCCTTGCTCAACGAAATGGACTCAACACCGCATATTAAACGCCTAAGAATGTACCTGACTAGTAAGTATCTTAAAACCTATGGATTGCTATGTCTCTGAAAGAGAATGAAGCATGTGTACAGGGGCATAAACGCAGCAGTGATAGGATTGGAGAGGTTCGGTGAGCAAATGAAGACCCTTTGAAGTCATATTGCATGGTACCCATTCCACGGGTTTCAACTACCCAGGTTTTAGGTATTCTTCCTTGAGCTAAAACATGCATGTGGAACCCAGAGTATGATCAACCATGTGATCGGGAGACATGTTCAAATATGTCTCAGTTTTCCTCCCCTGGTACTCGGGTGCAACATTCCAGACGCTTTACTAACACTCTCCCCACTTGGAGAGTCAGTCCCTTTAACCTCCTGTTTGGCCCAGTTTGCAATTTCTGCGGAAGATGAACAGGAATAGTGAGAACCAATGAGAGACTAGCTGGAGGTGTCTGGACGGGCAAATTTAACTCTCATTTCCCACCAGGAAGAGGAAATAACCAAAGGCACAGCGTGCCGTGCCGGAACCAGATTAGGGCCTGAAGCCATGCTGCGGTGTTGCGGCCAGGTCACAAGAAAGCGAGTTGAAGAAAGGAGCTCAGGGGCACTGTAATTCACAAACCTGCAGAGTTATAAATGACAGCTATCATCCAAAAATAGACTGAAGTAAGGCTGCCAAGAGGACTTGAAAGCGGGGCAGAATTGCAGGAAACCGATTTCAGGAGGTAGACTGGAATTGCATTGAAAGCATAGGAAAAGAGGCAGAACGTCCACAATGATGCACTTGGCCAAAAAGGGCGTATGCGTTTTTTCCTGAATATATTCAGGAAAAAACGCATACGCCCTTTTTGGCCAACCAAGCAAGCTTGCAAAGGAAATCTGCACTACAATGAAGTCTCACTTCCCCCCGGTCAAAAGGGCCATCTGAAAAAAGTGTAAAATCCAGAAAGGCAGGACAGGCCATGGAGAACTGGGAGCCTTGTTATGCTGATGGGCGGGATGTAAATTGCCAACAGACACTCAGGAGAAGTGTATGGTGTTTCCTGAAACATCTAAAAAACAAAGCAACAGAGCCTAGGGCACTTCCACTTATGGTCCTATAGCTTAGGGAAATTAAAATCAAAAAGACACAGCCACCCCAAAGTTTGGAACGGCTCTGTTTACAAGAACCTCGTTTACAGTACAAGTTCAACATCGCAGAAAGTGAAAAATGGATAAAGAAGTTGTGGTATTTACTTACAAAACAATATCACTCAGCAATGAAATCTGTGTCATCAGGCCCTTAGCAGCACAATGAGTGGATTCAGGTATGATGATTCTAACTGAAATAAGTCACACAGAAAAAGAAACATCATAAGATATCAGTAATACACGGAATGTAAACTTGGCTACACAGGAACTGAATTACAGAACAGAACAGTGTCTCAAATTTAGAAAACCAACTTATGCTTGCTTAAGGGGAAAGGTGAGTTGGGGTGCTGCATAAAACCAGAGATTGAAATGAGCACAGATAAAGTTCCTTAAGCCAAATATGGAATAGACAAGAGCTACTCCTTGCTCAACGAAATGGACTCAACACCGCATATTAAACGCCTAAGAATGTACCTGACTAGTAAGTATCTTAAAACCTATGGATTGCTATGTCTCCAAAAGAGAATCAAGCGTGTGTACAGGGGCATAAACGCAGCAGTGATAGGATTGGAGAGGTTCGGTGAGCAAATGAAGACCCTTTGAAGTCATATTGCATGGTACCCATTACACGGGTCTCAACTCTCCAGGTTTAAGGTATTCTTCCTTCAGCTAAAACATGCATGTGGAACCCAGAGTATGATCAACCATGTGAACGGGAGACGTGTTCAAATATGTCTCAGTTTTCCTACCCTGGTACTCGGGTGCAACATTCCAGACGCTTTACTAACACTCTCCCGACTTGGAGAGTCAGTCCCTTTAACCTCCTGTTTGGCCCAGTTTGCAATTTCTGCGGAAGATGAACAGGAATAGCGAGAACCAATGAGAGGCTAGCTGGAGGTGTCTGGACGGGCAAATTTAACTCTCATTTCCCACCATGAAGAGGAATTAACCAAAGGCTCAGAATGCCGGGCCGGAACCAGATTAGGGCCTGAAGCCATCCTGCGGTGTTGCGGCCAGCTCACAAGAAAGCGAGTTGAAGAAAGGAGCTCAGGGGCACTGTAATTCACAAACCTGCAGAGTTATAAATGACAGCTATCGTCCAAAAATAGACTGAAGTAAGGCTGCCAAGAGGACTTGAAAGCGGGGCAGAATTGCAGGAAACCGATTTCAGGAGGTAGACTGGAATTGCATTGAAAGCATAGGAAAAGAGGCAGAACGTCCACAATGATGCACTTGGCCAAAAAGGGCGTATGCGTTTTTTCCTGAATATATTCAGGAAAAAACGCATACGCCCTTTTTGGCCAACCAAGCAAGCTTGCAAAGGAAATCTGCACTACAATGAAGTCTCACTTCCCCCCGGTCAAAAGGGCCATCTGAAAAAAGTGTAAAATCCAGAAAGGCAGGACAGGCCATGGAGAACTGGGAGCCTTGTTATGCTGATGGGCGGGATGTAAATTGCCAACAGACACTTGGGAGAAGTGTATGGTGTTTCCTGAAACATCTAAAAAACAAAGCAACAGAGCCTAGGGCACTTCCACTTATGGTCCTATAGCTTAGGGAAATTAAAATCAAAAAGACACAGCCACCCCAAAGTTTGGAACGGCTCTGTTTACAAGAACCTCGTTTACAGTACAAGTTCAACATCGCAGAAAGTGAAAAATGGATAAAGAAGTTGTGGTAATCACTTACAAAGCAATATCACTCAGCAATGAAATCTATGTCATCAGGCCCTTAGCAGCACAATGAGTGGATTCAGGTATGATGATTCTAACTGAAATAAGTCACACAGAAAAAGAAACATCATAAGATATCAGTAATACACGGAATGGAAACTTGGCTACACAGGAACTGAATTACAGAACAGAACAGGGTCTCACATTTAGAAAACCAACTTATGCTTGCTTAAGGGGAAAGGTGAGTTGGGGTGCTGCATAAAACCAGAGATTGAAATGAGCACAGATAAAGTTCCTTAAGCCAAATATGGAATAGACAAGAGCTACTCCTTGCTCAACGAAATGGACTCAACACCGCATATTAAACGCCTAAGAATGTACCTGACTAGTAAGTATCTTAAAACCTAGGGATTGCTATGTCTCCGAAAGAGAATCAAGCATGTGTACAGGGGCATAAACGCAGCAGTGATAGGATTGGAGAGGTTCGGTGAACAAATGAAGACCCTTTGAAGTCATATTGCATGGTACCCATTCCACGGGTTTCAACTACCCAGGTTTTAGGTATTCTTCCTTCAGCTAAAACATGCATGTGGAACCCAGAGTATGATCAACCATGTGATCGGGAGACGTGTTCAAATATGTCTCAGTTCTCCTCCCCTGGTACTCGGGTGCAACATTCCAGACGCTTTACTAACACTCTCCCCACTTGGAGAGTCAGCGCCTTTAACCTCCTGTTTGGCCCAGTTTGCAATTTCTGCGGAAGATGAACAGGAATAGCGAGAACCAATGAGAGGCTAGCTGGAGGTGTCTGGATGGGCAAATTTAACTCTCATTTCCCACCAGGAAGAGGAATTAACCAAAGGCTCAGCATGCCGGGCCGGAACCAGATTAGGGCCTGAAGCCATCCTGCGGTGTTGCGGCCAGGTCACAAGAAAGCGAGTTGAAGAAAGGAGCTCAGGGGCACTGTAATTCACAAACCTGCAGAGTTATAAATGACAGCTATCGTCCAAAAATAGACTGAAGTAAGGCTGCCAAGAGGACTTGAAAGCGGGGCAGAATTGCAGGAAACCGATTTCAGGAGGTAGACTGGAATTGCATTGAAAGCATAGGAAAAGAGGCAGAACGTCCACAATGATGCACTTGGCCAAAAAGGGCGTATGCGTTTTTTCCTGAATATATTCAGGAAAAAACGCATACGCACTTTTTGGCCAACCAAGCAAGCTTGCAAAGGAAATCTGCACTACAATGAAGTCTCACTTCCCCCCGGTCAAAAGGGCCATCTGAAAAAAGTGTAAAATCCAGAAAGGCAGGACAGGCCATGGAGAACTGGGAGCCTTGTTATGCTGATGGGCGGGATGTAAATTGCCAACAGACACTCGGGAGAAGTGTACGGTGTTTCCTGAAACATCTAAAAAACAAAGCAACAGAGCCTAGGGCAGTTCCACTTATGGTCCTATAGCTTAGGGAAATTAAAATCAAAAAGACACAGCCACCCCAATGTTTGGGACGCCTCTGTTTACAAGAACCTTGTTTACAGTACAAGTTCAATATCACAGAAAGTGAAAAATGGATAAAGAACTTGTGGTACTTACGTACAATGCAGTATCACTCAGCAATGAAATCTATGTCCTCAGGCCCGTAGCAGCATCATGAGTGGATTCAGGTACGATGATTCTAACTGAAATAAGTCACACAGAAAAAGAAACATCATAAGATATCAGTAATACACGGAATGGAAACTTGGCTACACAGGAACTGAATTACAGAACAGAACAGGTTCTCAAATTTGGAAAACCAACTTATGCTTGCTTAAGGGGAAAGGTGAGTTGGGGTGCTGCATAAAACCAGAGATTGAAATGAGCACAGATAAAGTTCCTTAAGCCAAATTTGGAATAGACAAGAGCTACTCCTTGCTCAACGAAATGGACTCAACACCGCATATTAAACGCCTAAGAATGTACCTGACTAGTAAGTATCTTAAAACCTATGGATTGCTATGTCTCCGAAAGAGAATCAAGCATGTGTACAGGGGCATAAACGCAGCAGTGATAGGATTGGAGATGTTCGGTGAGCAAATGTAGACCCTTTAAAGTCATATTGCATGGTACCCATTCCACGGGTTTCAACTAACCAGGTTTTAGGTATTCTTCCTTCAGCTAAAACATGCATGTGGAACCCAGAGTATGATCAACCATGTGATCGGGAGACGTGTTCAAATATGTCTCAGTTTTCGTACCCTGGTACTCGGGTGCAACATTCCAGACGCTTTACTAACACTCTCCCGACTTGGAGAGTCAGTCCCTTTAACCTCCTGTTTGGCCCAGTTTGCAATTTCTGTGGAAGATGAACAGGAATAGCGAGAACCAATGAGAGACTAGCTGGAGGTGTCTGGATGGGCAAATTTAACTCTCATTTCCCACCAGGAAGAGGAATTAACCAAAGGCTCAGCGTGCCATGCCAGAACCAGATTAGGGCCTGAAGCCATCCTGCGGTGTTGCGGCCAGGTCACAAGAAAGCGAGTTGAAGAAAGGAGCTCAGGGGCACTGTAATTCACAAACCTGCAGAGTTATAAATGACAGCTATCGTCCAAAAATAGACTGAAGTAAGGCTGCCAAGAGGACTTGAAAGCGGGGCAGAATTGCAGGAAACCGATTTCAGGAGGTAGACTGGAATTGCATTGAAAGCATAGGAAAAGAGGCAGAACGTCCACAATGATGCACTTGGCCAAAAAGGGCGTATGCGTTTTTTCCTGAATATATTCAGGAAAAAACGCATACACACTTTTTGGCCAACCAAGCAAACTTGCAAAGGAAATCTGCACTACAATGAAGTCTCACTTCCCCCCGGTCAAAAGGGCCATCTGAAAAAAGTGTAAAATCCAGAAAGGCAGGACAGGCCATGGAGAACTGGGAGCCTTGTTATGCTGATGGGCGGGATGTAAATTGCCAACAGACACTCGGGAGAAGTGTATGGTGTTTCCTGAAACATCTAAAAAACAAAGCAACAGAGCCTAGGGCACTTCTACTTATGGTCCTATAGCTTAGGGAAATTAAAATCAAAAAGACACAGCCACCCCAAAGTTTGGGACGCCTCCGTTTACAAGAACCTCGTTTACCGTACAAGTGCAATATCACAGAAAGTGAAAAATGGATAAAGAACTTGTGGTACTTACGTACAATGCAGTATCACTCAGCAATGAAATCTATGTCATCAGGCCCATAGCAGCATAATGAGTGGATTCAGGTACGATGATTTTAACTGAAATAAGTCACACAGAAAAAGAAACATCATAAGATATCACTAACACACGGAATGTAAACTTGGCTACACAGGAACTGCATTCCAAAACAGAACAGGGTCTCAAATTTAGAAAACCAACTTATGCTTGCTTAAGGGTAAAGGTGAGTTGGGGTGCTGCATAAAACCAGAGATTGAAATGAGCACAGATAAAGTTCCTTAAGCCAAATATGGAATAGACAAGAGCTACTCCTTGCTCAAAGAAATGGACTCAACACCGCATATTAAACGCCTAAGAATGTAACTGACTAGTAAGTATCTTAAAACCTATGGATTGCTATGTCTCCGAAAGAGAGTCAAGCATGTGTACAGGGCATAAACGCAGCAGTGATAGGATTGGAGAGGTTCGGTGAGCAAATGAAGACCCTTTGAAGTCATATTGCATGGTACCCATTCCACGGGTTTCAACTACCCAGGTTTTAGGTATTCTTCCTTCAGCTAAAACATGCATGTGGAACCCAGAGTATGATCAACCATGTGAACCGGAGACGTGTTCAAATATGTCTCAGTTTTCCTACCCTGGTACTCGGGTGCAACATTCCAGACGCTTTACTAACACTCTCCCGACTTGGAGAGTCAGTCCCTTTAACCTCCTGTTTGGCCCAGTTTGCAATTTCTGCGGAAGATGAACAGGAATAGCGAGAACCAATGAGAGGCTAGCTGGAGGTGTCTGGACGGGCAAATTTAACTCTCATTTCCCACCAGGAAGAGGAATTAACCAAAGGCTCAGCATGCCGGGCCGGAACCAGATTAGGGCCTGAAGCCATCCTGCGGTGTTGTGGCCAGGTCACAAGAAAGCGAGTTGAAGAAAGGAGCTCAGGGGCACTGTAATTCACAAACCTGCAGAGTTATAAATGACAGCTATCGTCCAAAAATAGACTGAAGTAAGGCTGCCAAGAGGACTTGAAAGCGGGGCAGAATTGCAGGAAACCGATTTCAGGAGGTAGACTGGAATTGCATTGAAAGCATAGGAAAAGAGGCAGAACGTCCACAATGATGCACTTGGCCAAAAAGGGCGTATGCGTTTTTTCCTGAATATATTCAGGAAAAAACGCATACGCCCTTTTTGGCCAACCAAGCAAGTTTGCAAAGGAAATCTGCACTACAATGAAGTCTCACTTCCCCCCGGTCAAAAGGGCCATCTGAAAAAAGTGTAAAATCCAGAAAGGCAGGACAGGCCATGGAGAACTGGGAGCCTTGTTATGCTGATGGGCGGGATGTAAATTGCCAACAGACACTCGGGAGAAGTGTATGGTGTTTCCTGAAACATCTAAAAAGCAAAGCAACAGAGCCTAGGGCACTTCCACTTATGGTCCTATAGCTTAGGGAAATTAAAATCAAAAAGACACAGCCACCCCAAAGTTTGGGACGGCTCTGTTTACAAGAACCTCGTTTACAGTACAAGTTCAACATCGCAGAAAGTGAAAAATGGATAAAGAAGTTGTGGTATTTTCTTCCAAAGCAATATCACTCAGCAATGAAATCTGTGTCATCAGGCCCTTAGCAGCACAATGAGTGGATTCAGGTATGATGATTCTAACTGAAATAAGTCACACAGAAAAAGAAACATCATAAGATATCAGTAATACACGGAATGGAAACTTGGCTACACAGGAACTGAATTACAGAACAGAACAGGGTCTCAAATTTAGAAAACCAACTTATGCTTGCTTAAGGGGAAAGGTGAGTTGGGGTGCTGCATAAAACCAGAGATTGAAATGAGCACAGATAAAGTTCCTTAAGCCAAATATGGAATAGACAAGAGCTACTCCTTGCTCAAAGAAATGGACTCAACACCCCATATTAAACGCCTAAGAATGTACCTGACTAGTAAGTATCTTAAAACCTAGGGATTGCTATGTCTCCGAAAGAGAATCAAGCATGTGTACAGGGCATAAACGCAGCAGTGATAGGATTGGAGAGGTTCGGTGAGCAAATGAAGACCCTTTGAAGTCATATTGCATGGTACCCATTCCACGGGTTTCAACTACCCAGGTTTTAGGTATTCTTCCTTCAGCTAAAACATGCATGTGGAACCCAGAGTATGATCAACCATGTGATCGGGAGACGTGTTCAAATATGTCTCAGTTTTCCTCCCCTGGTACTCGGGTGCAACATTCCAGACGCTTTACTAACACTCTCCCCACTTGGAGAGTCAGCGCCTTTAACCTCCTGTTTGGCCCAGTTTGCAATTTCTGCGGAAGATGAACAGGAATAGCGAGAACCAATGAGAGGCTAGCTGGAGGTGTCTGGACGGGCAAATTTAACTCTCATTTCCCACCAGGAAGAGGAATTAACCAAAGGCTCAGCATGCCGGGCCGGAACCAGATTAGGGCCTGAAGCCATGCTGCGGTGTTGCGGCCAGGTCACAAGAAAGCGAGTTGAAGAAAGGAGCTCAGGGGCACTGTAATTCACAAACCTGCAGAGTTATAAATGACAGCTATCGTCCAAAAATAGACTGAAGTAAGGCTGCCAAGAGGACTTGAAAGCGGGGCAGAATTGCAGGAAACCGATTTCAGGAGGTAGACTGGAATTGCATTGAAAGCATAGGAAAAGAGGCAGAACGTCCACAATGATGCACTTGGCCAAAAAGGGCGTATGCGTTTTTTCCTGAATATATTCAGGAAAAAACGCATACGCCCTTTTTGGCCAACCAAGCAAGCTTGCAAAGGAAATCTGCACTACAATGAAGTCTCACTTCCCCCCGGTCAAAAGGGCCATCTGAAAAAAGTGTAAAATCCAGAAAGGCAGGACAGGCCATGGAGAACTGGGAGCCTTGTTATGCTGATGGGCGGGATGTAAATTGCCAACAGACACTCGGGAGAAGTGTATGGTGTTTCCTGAAACATCTAAAAAGCAAAGCAACAGAGCCTAGGGCACTTCCACTTATGGTCCTATAGCTTAGGGAAATTAAAATCAAAAAGACACAGCCACCCCAAAGTTTGGGACGCCTCTGTTTACAAGAACCTCGTTTACAGTACAAGTTCAACATCGCAGAAAGTGAAAAATGGATAAAGAACTTGTGGTATTTACTTACAAAGCAATATCACTCAGCAATGAAATCTGTGTCATCAGGCCCTTAGCAGCACAATGAGTGGATTCAGGTATGATGATTCTAACTGAAATAAGTCACACAGAAAAAGAAACATCATAAGATATCAGTAATACACGGAATGGAAACTTGGCTACACAGGAACTGAATTACAGAACAGAACAGGGTCTCAAATTTAGAAAACCAACTTATGCTTGCTTAAGGGGAAAGGTGAGTTGGGGTGCTGCATAAAACCAGAGATTGAAATGAGCACAGATAAAGTTCCTTAAGCCAAATATGGAATAGACAAGAGCTACTCCTTGCTCAACGAAATGGACTCAACACCCCATATTAAACGCCTAAGAATGTACCTGACTAGTAAGTATCTTAAACCCTATGGATTGCTATGTCTCCGAAAGAGAATCAAGCATGTGTACAGGGGCATAAACGCAGCAGTGATAGGATTGGAGAGGTTCGGTGAGCAAATTAAGACCCTTTGAAGTCATATTGCATGGTACCCATTACACGGGTCTTAACTCTCCAGGTTTAAGGTATTCTTCCTTCAGCTAAAACATGCATGTGGAACCCAAGTATGATCAACCATGTGAACGGGAGACGTGTTCAAATATGTCTCAGTTTTCCTCCCCTGGTACTCGGGTGCAACATTCCAGACGCTTTACTAACACTCTCCCCACTTGGAGAGTCAGCGCCTTTAACCTCCTGTTTGGCCCAGTTTGCAATTTCTGCGGAAGATGAACAGGAATAGCGAGAACCAATGAGAGACTAGCTGGAGGTGTCTGGACGGGCAAATTTAACTCTCATTTCCCACCAGGAAGAGGAATTAACCAAAGGCTCAGCGTGCCGTGCCGGAACCAGATTAGGGCCTGAAGCCATCCTGCAGTGTTGCGGCCAGGTCACAAGAAAGCGAGTTGAAGAAAGGAGCTCAGGGGCACTGTAATTCACAAACCTGCAGAGTTATAAATGACAGCTATCGTCCAAAAATAGACTGAAGTAAGGCTGCCAAGAGGACTTGAAAGCGGGGCAGAATTGCAGGAAACCGATTTCAGGAGGTAGACTGGAATTGCATTGAAAGCATAGGAAAAGAGGCAGAACGTCCACAATGATGCACTTGGCCAAAAAGGGCGTATGCGTTTTTTCCTGAATATATTCAGGAAAAAACGCATACGCCCTTTTTGGCCAACCAAGCAAGCTTGCAAAGGAAATCTGCACTACAATGAAGTCTCACTTCCCCCCGGTCAAAAGGGCCATCTGAAAAAAGTGTAAAATCCAGAAACGCAGGACAGGCCATGGAGAACTGGGAGCCTTGTTATGCTGATGGGCGGGATGTAAATTGCCAACAGACACTCGGGAGAAGTGTATGGTGTTTCCTGAAACATCTAAAAAACAAAGCAACAGAGCCTAGGGCACTTCCACTTATGGTCCTATAGCTTAGGGAAATTAAAATCAAAAAGACACAGCCACCCCAAAGTTTGGGACGCCTCTGTTTACAAGAACCTCGTTTACAGTACAAGTTCAACATCGCAGAAAGTGAAAAATGGATAAAGAAGTTGTGGTAATCACTTACAAAGCAATATCACTCAGCAATGAAATCTATGTCATCAGGCCCTTAGCAGCACAATGAGTGGATTCAGGTATGATGATTCTAACTGAAATAAGTCACACAGAAAAAGAAACATCATAAGATATCAGTAATACACGGAATGGAAACTTGGCTACACAGGAACTGAATTACAGAACAGAACAGGGTCTCAAATTTAGAAAACCAACTTATGCTTGCTTAAGGGTAAAGGTGAGTTCGGGTGCTGCATAAAACCAGAGATTGAAATGAGCACAGATAAAGTTCCTTAAGCCAAATATGGAATAGACAAGAGCTACTCCTTGCTCAACGAAATGGACTCAACACCGCATATTAAACACCTAAGAATGTACCTGACTAGTAAGTATCTTAAAACCTATGGATTGCTATGTCTCCGAAAGAGAATCAAGCATGTGTACAGGGGCATAAACGCAGCAGTGATAGGATTGGAGAGTTTCGGTGAGCAAATGAAGAGCCTTTGAAGTCATATTGCATGGTACCCATTCCACGGGTTTCACCTACCCAGTTTTAAGGTATTCTTCCTTCAGCTAAAACATACATGTGGAACCTAGAGTATGATCAACCATGTGATCGGGAGACGTGTTCAAATATTTCTCAGTTTTCTTACCCTGGTACTCGGGTGCAACATTCCAGACGCTTTACTAACACTCTCCCGACTTGGAGAGTCAGTCCCTTTAACCTCCTGTTTGGCCCAGTTTGCAATTTCTGCGGAAGATGAACAGGAATAGCGAGAACCAATGAGAGACTAGCTGGAGGTGTCTGGACGGGCAAATTTAACTCTCATTTCCCACCAGGAAGAGGAATTAACCAAAGGCTCAGCGTGCCGTGCCGGAACCAGATTAGAGCCTGAAGCCATCCTGCGGTGTTGCGGCCAGGTCACAAGAAAGCGAGTTGAAGAAAGGAGCTCAGGGGCACTGTAATTCACAAACCTGCAGAATTATAAATGACAGCTATCGTCCAAAAATAGACTGAAGTAAGGCTGCCAAGAGGACTTGAAAGCGGGGCAGAATTGCAGGAAACCGATTTCAGGAGGTAGACTGGAATTGCATTGAAAGCATAGGAAAAGAGGCAGAACGTCCACAATGATGCACTTGGCCAAAAAGGGCGTATGCGTTTTTTCCTGAATATATTCAGGAAAAAACGCATACGCCCTTTTTGGCCAACCAAGCAAACTTGCAAAGGAAATCTGCACTACAATGAAGTCTCACTTCCCACCGGTCAAAAGGGCCATCTGAAAAAAGTGTAAAATCCAGAAAGGCAGGACAGGCCATGGAGAACTGGGAGCCTTGTTATGCTGATGGGTGGGATGTAAATTGCCAACAGACACTCGGGAGAAGTGTATGGTGTTTCCTGAAACACCTAAAAAACAAAGCAACAGAGCCTAGGGCACTTCCACTTATGGTCCTATAGCTTAGGGAAATTAAAATCAAAAAGACACAGCCACCCCAAAGTTTGGGACGCCTCTGTTTACAAGAACCTCGTTTACCGTACAAGTTCAATATCACAGAAAGTGAAAAATGGATAAAGAACTTGTGGTACTTACGTACAATGCAGTATCACTCAGCAATGAAATCTATGTCATCAGGCCCTTAGCATCACAATGAGTGGATTGAGGTATGAAGATTCTAACTGAAATAAGTCAACAGAAAAAGAAACATCATAAGATATCAGTAATACATGGAATGTAAACTTGGCTACACAGGAACTGAATTACAGAACAGAACAGGTTCTCAAATTTAGAAAACCAACTTATGCTTGCTTAAGGGGAAAGGTGAGTTGGGGCGCTGCATAAAACTAGAGATTGAAATGAGCACAGATAAAGTTCCTTAAGCCAAATATGGAATAGACAAGAGCTACTCCTTGCTCAAAGAAATGGACTCAACACCGCATATTAAACGCCTAAGAATGTACCTGACTAGTAAGTATCTTAAAACCTAGGGATTGCTATGTCTCCGAAAGAGAATCAAGCATGTGTACAGGGCATAAACGCAGCAGTGATAGGATTGGAGAGGTTCGGTGAGCAAATGAAGACCCTTTGAAGTCATATTGCATGGTACCCATTCCACGGGTTTCAACTACCCAGGTTTTAGGTATTCTTCCTTCAGCTAAAACATGCATGTGGAACCCAGAGTATGATCAACCATGTGATCGGGAGACGTGTTCAAATATGTCTCAGTTTTCCTCCCCTGGTACTCGGGTGCAACATTCCAGACGCTTTACTAACACTCTCCCGACTTGGAGAGTCAGTGCCTTTAACCTCCTGTTTGGCCCAGTTTGCAATTTCTGCGGAAGATGAACAGGAATAGCGAGAACCAATGAGAGACTAGCTGGAGGTGTCTGGACGGGCAAATTTAACTCTCATTTCCCACCAGGAAGAGGAAATAACCAGAGGCTCAGCGTGCCGTGCCGGAACCAGATTAGGGCCTGAAGCCATCCTGCGGTCTTGCGGCCAGCTCAAAAGAAAGCGAGTTGAAGAAAGGAGCTCAGGGGCACTGTAATTCACAAACCTGCAGAGTTATAAATGACAGCTATCGTCCAAAAATACACTGAAGTAAGGCTGCCAAGAGGACTTGAAAGCGGGGCAGAATTGCAGGAAACCGATTTCAGGAGGTAGACTGGAATTGCATTGAAAGCATAGGAAAAGAGGCAGAACGTCCACAATGATGCACTTGGCCAAAAAGTGCATATGCGTTTCTTCCTGAATATATTCAGGAAAAAACGCATACGCCCTTTTTGGCCAACCAAGCAAGCTTGCAAAGGAAATCTGCACTACAATGAAGTCTCACTTCCACCCGGTCAAAAGGGCCATCTGAAAAAAGTGTAAAATCCAGAAAGGCAGGACAGGCCATGGAGAACTGGGTGCCTTGTTATGCTGATGGGCGGGATGTAAATTGCCAAGAACCACTTGGGAGAAGTGTATGGTGTTTCCTGAAACAGCTAAAAAACAAAGCAACAGAACCTAGGGCACTTCCACTTATGGTCCTATAGCTTAGGGAAATTAAAATCAAAAAGACACAGCCACCCCAGAGTTTGGAACGGCTCTGTTTACAAGAACCTCGTTTACAGTACAAGTTCAACATCGCAGAAAGTGAAAAATGGATAAAGAAGTTGTGGTATTTACTTACAAAGCAATATCACTCAGCAATGAAATCTGTGTCATCAGGCCCTTAGCAGCACAATGAGTGGATTCAGGTATGATGATTCTAACTGAAATAAGTCACACAGAAAAAGAAACATCATAAGATAACAATAATACACGGAATGTAAACTTGGCTACACAGGAACTGAATTACAGAACAGAACAGGGTCTCAAATTTAGAAAACTAACTTATGCTTGCTTAAGGGGAAAGGTGAGTTGGGGTGCTGCATAAAACCAGAGATTGAAATGAGCACAGATAAAGTTCCTTAAGCCAAATATGGAATAGACAAGAGCTACTCCTTGCTCAACGAAATGGACTCAACACCGCATATTAAACGCCTAAGAATGTACCTGACTAGTAAGTATCTTAAAACCTATGGATTGCTATGTCTCCGAAAGAGAATCAAGCATGTGTACAGGGGCATAAATGCAGCAGTGATAGGATTGGAGAGGTTCATGAGCAAATGAAGACCCTTTGAAGTCATATTGCATGGTACCCATTCCACGGGTTTCAACTACCCAGGTTTAAGGTATTCTTCCTTCAGCTAAAACATGCATGTGGAACCTAGAGTATGATCAACCATGTGATCGGGAGACGTGTTCAAATATGTCTCAGTTTTCGTACCCTAGTACTCGGGTGCAACATTCCAGACGCTTTACTAACACTCTCCCCACTTGGAGAGTCAGTCCCTTTAACCTCCTGTTTGGCCCAGTTTGCAATTTCTGCGGAAGATGAACAGGAATAGCGAGAACCAATGAGAGGCTAGCTGGAGGTGCTGGACGGGGAAATTTAACTCTCATTTCCCACCAGGAAGAGGAATTAACCAAAGGCTCAGCATGCCGGGCCGGAACCAGATTAGGGCCTGAAGCCATCCTGCGGTGTTGCGGCCAGGTCACAAGAAAGCGAGTTGAAGAAAGGAGCTCAGGGGCACTGTAATTCACAAACCTGCAGAGTTATAAATGACAGCTATCGTCCAAAAATAGACTGAAGTAAGGCTGCCAAGAGGACTTGAAAGCGGGGCAGAATTGCAGGAAACCGATTTCAGGAGGTAGACTGGAATTGCATTGAAAGCATAGGAAAAGAGGCAGAACGTCCACAATGATGCACTTGGCCAAAAAGGGCGTATGCGTTTTTTCCTGAATATATTCAGGAAAAAACGCATACGCCCTTTTTGGCCAACCAAGCAAGCTTGCAATGGAAATCTGAACTACAATGAAGTCTCACTTCCCCCCGGTCAAAAGGGCCATCTGAAAAAAGTGTAAAATCCAGACAGGCAACAGGCCATGTAGAACTGGGAGCCTTGTTATGCTGATGGGTGGGATGTAAATTGCCAACAGACACTCAGGAGAAGTGTATGGTGTTTCCTGAAACATCTAAAAAACAAAGCAACAGAACCTAGGGCACTTCCACTTATGGTCCTATAGCTTAGGGAAATTAAAATCAAAAAGACACAGCCACCCCAAAGTTTGGGACGCCTCCGTTTACAAGAACCTCGTTTACCGTACAAGTTCAACATCGCAGAAAATGAAAAATGGATAAAGAAGTTGTGGTATTTACTTACAAAGCAATATCACTCAGCAATGAAATCTGTGTCATCAGGCCCTTAGCAGCACAATGAGTGGATTCAGGTATGATGATTCTAACTGAAATAACTCACACAGAAAAAGAAACATCATAAGATATCAGTAATACACGGAATGTAAACTTGGCTACACAGGAACTGCATTCCAAAACAGAACAGGGTCTCAAATTTAGAAAACCAACTTATGCTTGCTTAAGGGGAAAGGTGAGTTGGGGTGCTGCATAAAACCAGAGATTGAAATGAGCACAGATAAAGTTCCTTAAGCCAAATATGGAATAGACAAGAGCTACTCCTTGCTCAACGAAATGGACTCAAAACCCCATATTAAACGCCTAAGAATGTACCTGACTAGTAAGTATCTTAAAACCTATGGATTGCTATGTCTCCAAAACAGAATCAAGCGTGTGTACAGGGGCATAAACGCAGCAGTGATAGGATTGGAGAGGTTCGGTGAGCAAATGAAGACCCTTTGAAGTCATATTGCACGGTACCCATTCCACGTGTCTCAACTCTCCAGGTTTAAGGTATTCTTCCTTCAGCTAAAACATGCATGTGGAACCCAGAGTATGATCAACCATGTGAACGGGAGACGTGTTCAAATATGTCTCAGTTTTCGTACCCTGGTACTCGGGTGCAACATTCCAGACGCTTTAATAACACTCTCCCCACTTGGAGAGTCAGTCCCTTTAACCTCCTGTTTGGCCCAGTTTGCAATTTCTGCGGAAGATGAACAGGAATAGCGAGAACCAATGAGAGGCTAGCTGGAGGTGTCTGGACGGGCACATTTAACTCTCATTTCCCACCAGGAAGAGGAATTAACCAAAGGCTCAGCATGCCAGGCCGGAACCAGATTAGAGCCTGAAGCCATCCTGCGGTGTTGCGGCCAGGTCACAAGAAAGCGAGTTGAAGAAAGGAGCTCAGGGGCACTGTAATTCACAAACCTGCAGAGTTATAAATGACAGCTATCGTCCAAAAATACACTGAAGTAAGGCTGCCAAGAGGACTTGAAAGCGGGGCAGAATTGCAGGAAACCGATTTCAGGAGGTAGACTGGAATTGCATTGAAAGCATAGGAAAAGAGGCAGAACGTCCACAATGATGCACTTGGCCAAAAAGTGCGTATGTGTTTTTTCCTGAATATATTCAGGAAAAAACGCATACGCCCTTTTTGGCCAACCAAGCAAGCTTGCAAAGGAAATCTGCACTACAATGAAGTCTCACTTCCACCCGGTCAAAAGGGCCATCTGAAAAAAGTGTAAAATCCAGAAAGGCAGGACAGGCCATGGAGAACTGGGAGCCTTGTTATGCTGATGGGCGGGATGTAAATTGCCAAGAACCACTTGGGAGAAGTGTATGGTGTTTCCTGAAACAGCTAAAAAACAAAGCAACAGAACCTAGGGCACTTCCACTTGTGTTCCTATAGCTTAGGGAAATTAAAATCAAAAAGACACAGCCACCCCAGAGTTTGGAACGGCTCTGTTTACAAGAACCTCGTTTACAGTACAAGTTCAACATCGCAGAAAGTGAAAAATGGATAAAGAAGTTGTGGTATTTACTTACAAAGCAATATCACTCAGCAATGAAATCTGTGTCATCAGGCCCTTAGCAGCACAATGAGTGGATTCAGGTATGATGATTCTAACTGAAATAAGTCACACAGAAAAAGAAACATCATAAGATATCAATAATACATGGAATGTAAACTTGGCTACACAGGAACTGAATTACAGAACAGAACAGGGTCTCAAATTTAGAAAACTAACTTATGCTTGCTTAAGGGGAAAGGTGAGTTGGGGTGCTGCATAAAACCAGAGATTGAAATGAGCACAGATAAAGTTCCTTAAGCCAAATATGGAATAGACAAGAGCTACTCCTTGCTCAACGAAATGGACTCAACACCGCATATTAAATGCCTAAGAATGTACCTGACTAGTAAGTATCTTAAAACCTATGGATTGCTATGTCTCCGAAAGAGAATCAAGCATGTGTACAGGGGCATAAATGCAGCAGTGATAGGATTGGAGAGGTTCGTGAGCAAATGAAGACCCTTTGAAGTCATATTGCATGGTACCCATTCCAAGGGTTTCAACTACCCAGGTTTAAGGTATTCTTCCTTCAGCTAAAACATGCATGTGGAACCTAGAGTATGATCAACCATGTGATGGGGAGACGTGTTCAAATATGTCTCAGTTTTCGTACCCTGGTACTCGGGTGCAACATTCCAGACGCTTTACTAACACTCTCCCCACTTGGAGAGTCAGTCCCTTTAACCTCCTGTTTGGCCCAGTTTGCAATTTCTGCAGAAGATGAACAGGAATAGGGAGAACCAATGAGAGGCTAGCTGGAGGTGTCTGGATGGGCAAATTTAACTCTCATTTCCCACCAGGAAGAGGAATTAACCAAAGCCTCAGCGTGCCGTGCCAGAACCAGATTAGGGCCTGAAGACATCCTGCGGTGTTGCGGCCAGGTCACAAGAAAGCGAGTTGAAGAAAGGAGCTCAGGGGCGCTGTAATTCACAAACCTGCAGAGTTATAAATGACAGCTATCGTCCAAAAATAGACTGAAGTAAGGCTGCCAAGAGGACTTGAAAGAGGGGCAGAATTGCAGGAAACCGATTTCAGGAGGTAGACTGGAATTGCATTGAAAGCATAGGAAAAGAGGCAGAACGTCCACAATGATGCACTTGGCCAAAAAGGGCGTATGCGTTTTTTCCTGAATATATTCAGGAAAAAACGCATACGCCCTTTTTGGCCAACGAAGCAAACTTGCAAAGGAAATCTGCACTACAATGAAGTCTCACTTCTCCCCGGTCAAAAGGGCCATCTGAAAAAAGTGTAAAATCCAGAAAGGCAGGACAGGCCATGGAGAACTGGGAGCCTTGTTATGCTGATGGGCGGGATGTATATTGCCAACAGACACTCAGGAGAAGTGTATGGTGTTTCCTGAAACATCTAAAAAACAAAGCAACAGAGCCTAGGGCACTTCCACTTATGGTCCTATAGCTTAGGGAAATTAAAATCAAAAAGACACAGCCACCCCAAAGTTTGGGATGCCTCCGTTTACAAGAACGTCGTTTACCGTACAAGTTCAATATCACAGAAAGTGAAAAATGGATAAAGAACTTGTGGTACTTACGTACAATGCAGTATCACTCAGCAATGAAATCTATGTCATCAGGCCCGTAGCAGCATAATGAGTGGATTCAGGTATGATGATTCTAACTGAAATAAGTCACACAGAAAAAGAAACATCATAAGATATCACTAATACACGGAATGTAAACTTGGCTACACAGGAACTGCATTCCAAAACAGAACAGCGTCTCAAATTTAGAAAACCAACTTATGCTTGCTTAAGGGGAAAGGTGAGTTGGGGTGCTGCATAAAACCAGAGATTGAAATGAGCACAGATAAAGTTCCTTAAGCCAAATATGGAATAGACAAGAGCTACTCCTTGCTCAACGAAATGGACTCAAAACCCCATATTAAACGCCTAAGAATGTACCTGACTAGTAAGTATCTTAAAACCTATGGATTGCTATGTCTCCAAAAGAGAATCAAGCATGTGTACAGGGGCATAAACGCAGCAGTGATAGGATTGGAGAGGTTCGGTGAGCAAATGAAGACCCTTTGAAGTCATATTGCATGGTACCCATTACACGGGTCTCAACTCTCCAGGTTTAAGGTATTCTTCCTTCAGCTAAAACATGCATGTGGAACCCAGAGTATGATCAACCATGTGAACGGGAGACGTGTTCAAATATGTCTCAGTTTTCCTCCCCTGGTACTCGGGTGCAACATTCCAGACGCTTTACTAACACTCTCCCGACTTGGAGAGTCAGCGCCTTTAACCTCCTGTTTGTCCCAGTTTGCAATTTCTGCGGAAGATGAACAGGAATAGCGAGAACCAATTAGAGGCTAGCTGGAGGTGTCTGGACGGGCAAATTTAACTCTCATTTCCCACCAGGAAGAGGAATTAACCAAAGGCTCAGCATGCCGTGCCAGAACCAGATTAGGGCCTGAAGACATCCTGCGGTGTTGCGGCCAAGTCACAAGAAAGCGAGTTAAAGAAAGGAGCTCAGGAGCACTGTAATTCACAAACCTGCAGAGTTATAAATGACAGCTATCGTCCAAAAATAGACTGAAGTAAGGCTGCCAAGAGGACTTGAAAGCGGGGCAGAATTGCAGGAAACCGATTTCAGGAGGTAGACTGGAATTGCATTGAAAGCATAGGAAAAGAGGCAGAACGTCCACAATGATGCACTTGGCCAAAAAGGGCGTATGCGTTTTTTCCTGAATATATTCAGGAAAAAACGCATACGCCCTTTTTGGCCAACCAAGCAAGCTTGCAAAGGAAATCTGCACTACAATGAAGTCTCACTTCCCCCCGGTCAAAAGGGCCATCTGAAAAAAGTGTAAAATCCAGAAAGGCAACAGGCCATTGAGAACTGGGAGCCTTGTTATGCTGATGGGCGGGATGTAAATTGCCAACAACCACTTGGGAGAAGTGTATGGTGTTTCCTGAAACATCTAAAAAACAGAGCAACAGAGCCTAGGGCACTTCCACTTATGGACCTATAGCTTAGGGAAATTAAAATCAAAAAGACACAGCCACCCCAAAGTTTGGAACGGCTCTGTTTACAAGAACCTCGTTTACAGTACAAGTTCAACATCGCAGAAAGTGAAAAATGGATAAAGAAGTTGTGGTATTCACTTACAAAGCAATATCACTCAGCAATGAAATCTATGTCATCAGGCCCTTAGCAGCACAATGAGTGGATTCAGGTATGATGATTCTAACTGAAATAAGTCACACAGAAAAAGAAACATCATAAGATATCACTAATACACGGAATGGAAACTTGGCTACACAGGAACTGAATTACAGAACAGAACAGGGTCTCAAATTTAGAAAACCAACTTATGCTTGCTTAAGGGGAAAGGTGAGTTGGGGTGCTGCATAAAACCAGAGATTGAAATGAGCACAGATAAAGTTCCTTAAGCCAAATATGGAATAGACAAGAGCTACTCCTTGCTCAATGAAATGGACACAAAACCCCATATTAAACGCCTAAGAATGCACCTGACTAGTAAGTATCTTAAAACCTATGGATTGCTATGTCTCCGAAAGAGAATCAAGCATGTGTACAGAGGCATAAACGCAGCAGTGATAGGATTGGAGATGTTCGGTGAGCAAATGAAGACCCTTTGAAGTCATATTGCATGGTACCCATTCCACGGGTTTCAACTACCCAGGTTTTAGGTATTCTTCCTTCAGCTAAAACATGCATGTGGAACCTAGAGTATGATCAACCATGTGATCGGGAGACGTGTTCAAATATGTCTCAGTTTTCCTCCCCTGGTACTCGGGTGCAACATTCCAGACGCTTTACTAACACTCTCCCCACTTGGAGAGTCAGCGCCTTTAACCTCCTGTTTGGCCCAGTTTGCAATTTCTGCGGAAGATGAACAGGAATAGCGAGAACCAATGAGAGGCTAGCTGGAGGTGTCTGGACGGGCAAATTTAACTCTCATTTCCCACCAGAAAGAGGAAATAACCAAAGGCTCAGCGTGCCGTACCGGAACCAGATTAGGGCCTGAAGCCATCCTGCGGTGTTGCGGCCAGCTCAAAGAAAGCGAGTTGAAGAAAGGAGCTCAGGGGCACTGTAATTCACAAACCTGCAGAGTTATAAATGACAGCTATCGTCCAAAAATAGACTGAAGTAAGGCTGCCAAGAGGACTTGAAAGCGGGGCAGAATTGCAGGAAACCGATTTCAGGAGGTAGACTGGAATTGCATTGAAAGCATAGGAAAAGAGGCAGAACGTCCACAATGATGCACTTGGCCAAAAAGGGCGTATGTGTTTTTTCCTGAATATATTCAGGAAAAAACGCATACGCCCTTTTTGGCCAACCAAGCAAGCTTGCAAAGGAAATCTGCACTACAATGAAGTCTCACTTCCCCCCGGTCAAAAGGGCCATCTGAAAAAAGTGTAAAATCCAGAAAGGCAGGACAGGCCATGGAGAACTGGGAGCCTTTTTATGCTGATGGGCGGGATGTAAATTGCCAACAGACACTCGGGAGAAGTGTATGGTGTTTCCTGAAAAATCTAAAAAACAAAGCAACAGAGCCTAGGGCACTTCCACTTATGGTCCTATAGCTTAGGGAAATTAAAATCAAAAAGACACAGCCACCCCAAAGTTTGGAACGGCTCTGTTTACAAGAAACTCGTTTACAGTACAAGTTCAACATCGCAGAAAGTGAAAAATGGATAAAGAAGTTGTGGTATTTACTTACAAAGCAATATCACTCAGCAATGAAATCTGTGTCATCAGGCCCTTAGCAGCACAATGAGTGGATTCAGGTATGATGATTCTAACTGAAATAAGTCACACAGAAAAAGAAACATCATAAGATATCAGTAATACACGGAATGTAAACTTGGCTACACAGGAACTGAATTACAGAACAGAACAGGGTCTCAAATTTAGAAAACCAACTTATGCTTGCTTAAGGGTAAAGGTGAGTTGGGGTGCTGCATAAAACCAGAGATTGAAATGAGCACAGATAAAGTTCCTTAAGCCAAATATGGAATAGACAAGAGCTACTCCTTGCTCAACGAAATGGACTCAACACCGCATATTAAACGCCTAAGAATGTACCTGACTAGTAAGTATCTTAAAACCTATGGATTGCTATGTCTCCGAAAGAGAATCAAGCATGTGTACAGGGGCATAAACGCAGCAGTGATAGGATTGGAGAGGTTCGGTGAGCAAATGAAGACCCTTTGAAGTCATATTGCATGGTACCCATTCCACGGGTTTCAACTACCCAGGTTTAAGGTATTCTTCCTTCAGCTAAAACATGCATGTGGAACCTAGAGTATGATCAACCATGTGATCGGGAGACGTGTTCAAATATTTCTCAGTTTTCGTACCCTGGTACTCGGGTGCAACATTCCAGACGCTTTACTAACACTCTCCCGACTTGGAGAGTCAGTCCCTTTAACCTCCTGTTTGGCCCAGTTTGCAATTTCTGCGGAAGATGAACAGGAATAGCGAGAACCAATGAGAGACTAGCTGGAGGTGTCTGGACGGGCAAATTTAACTCTCATTTCCCACCAGGAAGAGGAATTAAGCAAAGGCTCAGCGTGCCGTACCGGAACCAGATTAGGGCCTGAAGCCATCCTGCGGTGTTGCGGCCAGCTCAAAAGAAAGCGAGTTGAAGAAAGGAGCTCAGGGGCACTGTAATTCACAAACCTGCAGAGTTATAAATGACAGCTATCGTCCAAAAATAGACTGAAGTAAGGCTGCCAAGAGGACTTGAAAGCGGGGCAGAATTGCAGGAAACCGATTTCAGGAGGTAGACTGGAATTGCATTGAAAGCATAGGAAAAGAGGCAGAACGTCCACAATGATGCACTTGGCCAAAAAGGGCGTATGCGTTTTTTCCTGAATATATTCAGGAAAAAACGCATACGCCCTTTTTGGCCAACCAAGCAAACTTGCAAAGGAAATCTGCACTACAATGAAGTCTCACTTCCCCCCGGTCAAAAGGGCCATCTGAAAAAAGTGTAAAATCCAGAAAGGCAGGACAGGCCATGGAGAACAGGGAGCCTTGTTATGCTGATGGGCGGGATGTAAATTGCCAACAGACACTTGGGAGAAGTGTATGGTGTTTCCTGAAACATCTAAAAAACAAAGCAACAGAGCCTAGGGCACTTCCACTTATGGTCCTATAGCTTAGGGAAATTAAAATCAAAAAGACACAGCCACCCCAAAGTTTGGGACGCCTCTGTTTACAAGAACCTCGTTTACAGTACAAGTTCAATATCACAGAAAGTGAAAAATGGATAAAGAACTTGTGGTACTTACGTACAATGCAGTATCACTCAGCAATGAAATCTATGTCATCAGGCCCGTAGCAGCATCATGAGTGGATTCCGGTACGATGATTCTAACTGAAATAAGTCACACAGAAAAAGAAACATCATAAGATATCAGTAATACACGGAATGTAAACTTGGCTCCACAGGAACTGAATTACAGAACAGAACAGGTTCTCAAATTTAGAAAACCAACTTATGCTTGCTTAAGGGGAAAGGTGAGTTGGGGTGCTGCATAAAACCAGAGATTGAAATGAGCACAGATAAAGTTCCTTAAGCCAAATATGGAATAGACAAGAGCTACTCCTTGCTCAACGAAATGGACTCAACACCGCATATTAAACGCCTAAGAATGTACCTGACTAGTAAGTATCTTAAAACCTATGGATTGCTATGTCTCCGAAAGAGAATCAAGCATGTGTACAGGGGCATAAATGCAGCAGTGATAGGATTGGAGAGGTTCAGTGAGCAAATGAAGACCCTTTGAAGTCATATTGCATGGTACCCATTCCACGGGTTTCACCTACCCAGGTTTAAGGTATTCTTCCTTCAGCTAAAACATGCATGTGGAACCTAGAGTATGATCAACCATGTGATCGGGAGACGTGTTCAAATATGTCTCAGTTTTCGTACCCTGGTACTCGGGTGCAACATTCCAGACGCTTTACTAACACTCTCCCGACTTGGAGAGTCAGTCCCTTTAACCTCCTGTTTGGCCCAGTTTGCAATTTCTGCGGAAGATGAACAGGAATAGCGAGAACCAATGAGAGGCTAGCTGGAGGTGTCTGGACGGGCAAATTCAACTCTCATTTCCCACCAGGAAGAGGAATTAACCAAAGGCTCAGCGTGCCGTGCCGGAACCAGATTAGGGCCTGAAGCCATCCTGCGGTGTTGCGGCCAGGTCACAAGAAAGCGAGTTGAAGAAAGGAGCTCAGGGGCACTGTAATTCACAAACCTGCAGAGTTATAAATGACAGCTATTGTCCAAAAATAGACTGAAGTAAGGCTGCCAAGAGGACTTGAAAACGGGGCAGAATTGCAGGAAACCGATTTCAGGAGGTAGACTGGAATTGCATTGAAAGCATAGGAAAAGAGGCAGAACGTCCACAATGATGCACTTGGCCAAAAAGGGCGTATGCGTTTTTTCCTGAATATATTCAGGAAAAAACGCATACGCCCTTTTTGGCCAACCAAGCAAGCTTGCAAAGGAAATCTGCACTACAATGAAGTCTCACTTCCCCCCGGTCAAAAGGGCCATCTGAAAAAAGTGTAAAATCCAGAAAGGCAGGACAGGCCATGGAGAACTGGGAGCCTTGTTATGCTGATGGGCGGGATGTAAATTGCCAACAGACACTCGGGAGAAGTGTATGGTGTTTCCTGAAACATCTAAAAAACAAAGCAACAGAGCCTAGGGCACTTCCACTTATGGTCCTATAGCTTAGGGAAATTAAAATCAAAAAGACACAGCCACCCCAAAGTTTGGAACGGCTCTGTTTACAAGAACCTTGTTTACAGTAGAAGTTCAACATCGCAGAAAGTGAAAAATGGATAAAGAAGTTGTGGTATTTACTTACAAAGCAATATCACTCAGCAATGAAATCTGTGTCATCAGGCCCTTAGCAGCACAATGAGTGGATTCAGGTATGATGATTCTAACTGAAATAAGTCACACAGAAAAAGAAACATCATAAGATATCAGTAATACACGGAATGGAAACTTGGCTACACAGGAACTGAATTACAGAACAGAACAGGGTCTCAAATTTAGAAAACCAACTTATTCTTGCTTAAGAGGAAAGGTGAGTTGGGGTGCTGCATAAAACCAGAGATTGAAATGAGCACAGATAAAGTTCCTTAAGCCAAATATGGAATAGACAAGAGCTACTCCTTGCTCAACGAAATGGACTCAACACCGCATATTAAACGCCTAAGAATGTACCTGAGTAGTAAGTATCTTAAAACCTATGGATTGCTATGTCTCCGAAAGAGAATCAAGCATGTGTACAGGGGCATAAACGCAGCAGTGATAGGATTGGAGAGGTTCGGTGAGCAAATGAAGACCCTTTGAAGTCATATTGCATGGTACCCATTCCACGGGTCTTAACTCTCCAGATTTAAGGTATTCCTCCTTCAGCTAAAACATGCATGTGGAACCCAGAGTATGATCAACCATGTGAACGGGAGACGTGTTCAAATATGTCTCAGTTTTCCTCCCCTGGTACTCGGGTGCAACATTCCAGACGCTTTACTAACACTCTCCCCACTTGGAGAGTCAGCGCCTTTAACCTCCTGTTTGGCCCACTTTGCAATTTCTGCGGAAGATGAACAGGAATAGCGAGAACCAATGAGAGGCTAGCTGGAGGTATCTGGACGGGCAAATTTAACTCTCATTTCCCACCAGGAAGAGGAAATAACCAAAGGCTCAGCGTGCCGTACCGGAACCAAATTAGGGCCTGAAGCCATCCTGCGGTGTTGCGGCCAGCTCAAAAGAAAGCGAGTTGAAGAAAGGAGCTCAGGGGCACTGTAATTCACAAACCTGCAGAGTTATAAATGACAGCTATCGTCCAAAAATAGACTGAAGTAAGGCTGCCAAGAGGACTTGAAAGCGGGGCAGAATTGCAGGAAACCGATTTCAGGAGGTAGACTGGAATTGCATTGAAAGCATAGGAAAAGAGGCAGAACGTCCACAATGATGCACTTGGCCAAAAAGGGCGTATGCGTTTTTTCCTGAATATATTCAGGAAAAAACGCATACGCCCTTTTTGGCCAACCAAGCAAGCTTGCAAAGGAAATCTGCACTACAATGAAGTCTCACTTCCCCCCGGTCAAAAGGGCCATCTGAAAAAAGTGTAAAATCCAGAAAGGCAGGACAGGCCATGGAGAACTGGGAGCCTTGTTATGCTGATGGGCGGGATGTAAATTGCCAACAACCACTCGGGAGAAGTGTATGGTGTTTCCTGAAACATCTAAAAAACAAAGCAACAGAACCTAGGGCACTTCCACTTATGGTCCTATAGCTTAGGGAAATTAAAATCAAAAAGACACAGCCACCCCAAAGTTTGGAACGGCTCTGTTTACAAGAACCTCGTTTACAGTACAAGTTCAACATCGCAGAAAGTGAAAAATGGATAAAGAAGTTGTGGTATTCACTTACAAAGCAATATCACTCAGCAATGAAATCTATGTCATCAGGCCCTTAGCAGCACAATGAGTGGATTCAGGTATGATGATTCTAACTGAAATAAGTCACACAGAAAAAGAAACATCATAAGATATCACTAATACATGGAATGGAAACTTGGCTACACAGGAACTGAATTACAGAACAGAACAGGGTCTCAAATTTAGAAAACCAACTTATGCTTGCTTAAGGGGAAAGGTGAGTTGGGGTGCTGCATAAAACCAGAGATTGAAATGAGCACAGATAAAGTTCCTTAAGCCAAATATGGAATAGACAAGAGCTACTCCTTGCTCAATGAAATGGACACAAAACCCCATATTAAACGCCTAAGAATGCACCTGACTAGTAAGTATCTTAAAACCTATGGATTGCTATGTCTCCGAAAGAGAATCAAGCATGTGTACAGAGGCATAAACGCAGCAGTGATAGGATTGGAGATGTTCGGTGAGCAAATGAAGACCCTTTGAAGTCATATTGCATGGTACCCATTCCACGGGTTTCAACTACCCAGGTTTTAGGTATTCTTCCTTCAGCTAAAACATGCATGTGGAACCTAGAGTATGATCAACCATGTGATCGGGAGACGTGTTCAAATATGTCTCAGTTTTCCTCCCCTGGTACTCGGGTGCAACATTCCAGACGCTTTACTAACACTCTCCCCACTTGGAGAGTCAGCGCCTTTAACCTCCTGTTTGGCACAGTTTGCAATTTCTGCGGAAGATGAACAGGAATAGCGAGAACCAATGAGAGGCTAGCTGGAGGTGTCTGGACGGGCAAATTTAACTCTCATTTCCCACCAGAAAGAGGAAATAACCAAAGGCTCAGCGTGCCGTACCGGAACCAGATTAGGGCCTGAAGCCATCCTGCGGTGTTGCGGCCAGCTCAAAGAAAGCGAGTTGAAGAAAGGAGCTCAGGGGCACTGTAATTCACAAACCTGCAGAGTTATAAATGACAGCTATCGTCCAAAAATAGACTGAAGTAAGGCTGCCAAGAGGACTTGAAAGCGGGGCAGAATTGCAGGAAACCGATTTCAGGAGGTAGACTGGAATTGCATTGAAAGCATAGGAAAAGAGGCAGAACGTCCACAATGATGCACTTGGCCAAAAAGGGCGTATGTGTTTTTTCCTGAATATATTCAGGAAAAAACGCATACGCCCTTTTTGGCCAACCAAGCAAGCTTGCAAAGGAAATCTGCACTACAATGAAGTCTCACTTCCCCCCGGTCAAAAGGGCCATCTGAAAAAAGTGTAAAATCCAGAAAGGCAGGACAGGCCATGGAGAACTGGGAGCCTTTTTATGCTGATGGGCGGGATGTAAATTGCCAACAGACACTCGGGAGAAGTGTATGGTGTTTCCTGAAACATCTAAAAAACAAAGCAACAGAGCCTAGGGCACTTCCACTTATGGTCCTATAGCTTAGGGAAATTAAAATCAAAAAGACACAGCCACCCCAAAGTTTGGAACGGCTCTGTTTACAAGAAACTCGTTTACAGTACAAGTTCAACATCGCAGAAAGTGAAAAATGGATAAAGAAGTTGTGGTATTTACTTACAAAGCAATATCACTCAGCAATGAAATCTGTGTCATCAGGCCCTTAGCAGCACAATGAGTGGATTCAGGTATGATGATTCTAACTGAAATAAGTCACACAGAAAAAGAAACATCATAAGATATCAGTAATACACGGAATGTAAACTTGGCTACACAGGAACTGAATTACAGAACAGAACAGGGTCTCAAATTTAGAAAACCAACTTATGCTTGCTTAAGGGGAAAGGTGAGTTGGGGTGCTGCATAAAACCAGAGATTGAAATGAGCACAGATAAAGTTCCTTAAGCCAAATATGGAATAGACAAGAGCTACTCCTTGCTCAACGAAATGGACTCAACACCGCATATTAAACGCCTAAGAATGTACCTGACTAGTAAGTATCTTAAAACCTATGGATTGCTATGTCTCCGAAAGAGAATCAAGCATGTGTACAGGGGCATAAACGCAGCAGTGATAGGATTGGAGAGTTTCGGTGAGCAAATGAAGACCCTTTGAAGTCATATTGCATGGTACCCATTCCACGGGTTTCAACTACCCAGGTTTAAGGTATTCTTCCTTCAGCTAAAACATGCATGTGGAACCTAGAGTATGATCAACCATGTGATCGGGAGACGTGTTCAAATATTTCTCAGTTTTCGTACCCTGGTACTCGGGTGCAACATTCCAGACGCTTTACTAACACTCTCCCGACTTGGAGAGTCAGTCCCTTTAACCTCCTGTTTGGCCCAGTTTGCAATTTCTGCGGAAGATGAACAGGAATAGCGAGAACCAATGAGAGACTAGCTGGAGGTGTCTGGACGGGCAAATTTAACTCTCATTTCCCACCAGGAAGAGGAATTAAGCAAAGGCTCAGCGTGCCGTACCGGAACCAGATTAGGGCCTGAAGCCATCCTGCGGTGTTGCGGCCAGCTCAAAAGAAAGCGAGTTGAAGAAAGGAGCTCAGGGGCACTGTAATTCACAAACCTGCAGAGTTATAAATGACAGCTATCGTCCAAAAATAGACTGAAGTAAGGCTGCCAAGAGGACTTGAAAGCGGGGCAGAATTGCAGGAAACCGATTTCAGGAGGTAGACTGGAATTGCATTGAAAGCATAGGAAAAGAGGCAGAACGTCCACAATGATGCACTTGGCCAAAAAGGGCGTATACGTTTTTTCCTGAATATATTCAGGAAAAAACGCATACGCCCTTTTTGGCCAACCAAGCAAACTTGCAAAGGAAATCTGAACTACAATGAAGTCTCACTTCCCCCCGGTCAAAAGGGCCATCTGAAAAAAGTGTAAAATCCAGAAAGGCAGGACAGGCCATGGAGAACTGGGAGCCTTGTTATGCTGATGGGCGGGATGTAAATTGCCAACAGACACTTGGGAGAAGTGTATGGTGTTTCCTGAAACATCTAAAAAACAAAGCAACAGAGCCTAGGGCACTTCCACTTATGGTCCTATAGCTTAGGGAAATTAAAATCAAAAAGACACAGCCACCCCAAAGTTTGGGACGCCTCTGTTTACAAGAACCTCGTTTACAGTACAAGTTCAATATCACAGAAAGTGAAAAATGGATAAAGAACTTGTGGTACTTACGTACAATGCAGTATCACTCAGCAATGAAATCTATGTCATCAGGCCCGTAGCAGCATCATGAGTGGATTCCGGTACGATGATTCTAACTGAAATAAGTCACACAGAAAAAGAAACATCATAAGATATCAGTAATACACGGAATGTAAACTTGGCTCCACAGGAACTGAATTACAGAACAGAACAGGTTCTCAAATTTAGAAAACCAACTTATGCTTGCTTAAGGGGAAAGGTGAGTTGGGGTGCTGCATAAAACCAGAGATTGAAATGAGCACAGATAAAGTTCCTTAAGCCAAATATGGAATAGACAAGAGCTACTCCTTGCTCAACGAAATGGACTCAACACCGCATATTAAACGCCTAAGAATGTACCTGACTAGTAAGTATCTTAAAACCTATGGATTGCTATGTCTCCGAAAGAGAATCAAGCATGTGTACAGGGGCATAAATGCAGCAGTGATAGGATTGGAGAGGTTCAGTGAGCAAATGAAGACCCTTTGAAGTCATATTGCATGGTACCCATTCCACGGGTTTCACCTACCCAGGTTTAAGGTATTCTTCCTTCAGCTAAAACATGCATGTGGAACCTAGAGTATGATCAACCATGTGATCGGGAGACGTGTTCAAATATGTCTCAGTTTTCGTACCCTGGTACTCGGGTGCAACATTCCAGACGCTTTACTAACACTCTCCCGACTTGGAGAGTCAGTCCCTTTAACCTCCTGTTTGGCCCACTTTGCAATTTCTGCAGAAGATGAACAGGAATAGCGAGAACCAATGAGAGGCTAGCTGGAGGTGTCTGGACGGGCAAATTCAACTCTCATTTCCCACCAGGAAGAGGAATTAACCAAAGGCTCAGCGTGCCGTGCCGGAACCAGATTAGGGCCTGAAGCCATCCTGCGGTGTTGCGGCCAGGTCACAAGAAAGCGAGTTGAAGAAAGGAGCTCAGGGGCACTGTAATTCACAAACCTGCAGAGTTATAAATGACAGCTATTGTCCAAAAATAGACTGAAGTAAGGCTGCCAAGAGGACTTGAAAGCGGGGCAGAATTGCAGGAAACCGATTTCAGGAGGTAGACTGGAATTGCATTGAAAGCATAGGAAAAGAGGCAGAACGTCCACAATGATGCACTTGGCCAAAAAGGGCGTATGCGTTTTTTCCTGAATATATTCAGGAAAAAACGCATACGCCCTTTTTGGCCAACCAAGCAAGCTTGCAAAGGAAATCTGCACTACAATGAAGTCTCACTTCCCCCCGGTCAAAAGGGCCATCTGAAAAAAGTGTAAAATCCAGAAAGGCAGGACAGGCCATGGAGAACTGGGAGCCTTGTTATGCTGATGGGCGGGATGTAAATTGCCAACAACCACTCGGGAGAAGTGTATGGTGTTTCCTGAAACATCTAAAAAACAAAGCAACAGAACCTAGGGCACTTCCACTTATGGTCCTATAGCTTAGGGAAATTAAAATGAAAAAGACACAGCCACCCCAAAGTTTGGAACGGCTCTGTTGACAAGAACCTCGTTTACAGTACAAGTTCAACATCGCAGAAAGTGAAAAATGGATAAAGAAGTTGTGGTATTTACTTACAAAGCAATATCACTCAGCAATGAAATCTGTGTCATCAGGCCCTTAGCAGCACAATGAGTGGATTCAGGTATGATGATTCTAACTGAAATAAGTCACACAGAAAAAGAAACATCATAAGATATCACTAATACACGGAATGTAAACTTGGCTACACAGGAACTGCATTCCATAACAGAACAGGGTCTCAAATTTAGAAAACCAACTTATGCTTGCTTAAGGGGAAAGGTGAGTTGGGGTGCTGCATAAAACCAGAGATTGAAATGAGCACAGATAAAGTTTCTTAAGCCAAATATGGAATAGACAAGAGCTACTCCTTGCTCAATGAAATGGACTCAAAACCCCATATTAAATGCCTAAGAATGTACCTGACTAGTAAGTATCTTAAAACCTATGGATTGCTATGTCTCCAAAAGAAAATCAAGCGTGTGTACAGGGGCATAAACGCAGCAGTGATAGGATTGGAGAGGTTCGGTGAGCAAATGAAGACCCTTTGAAGTCATATTGCATGGTACCCATTACACGGGTCTCAACTCTCCAGGTTTAAGGTATTCTTCCTTCAGCTAAAACATGCATGTGGAACCCAAGTATGATCAACCATGTGAACGGGAGACGTGTTCAAATATGTCTCAGTTTTCCTCCCCTGGTACTCGGGTGCAACATTCCAGACGCTTTACTAACACTCTCCCCACTTGGAGAGTCAGCGCCTTTAACCTCCTGTTTGGCCCAGTTTGCAATTTCTGATGAAGATGAACAGGAATAGCGAGAACCAATGAGAGGCCAGCTGGAGGTGTCTGGACGGGCAAATTTAACTCTCATTTCCCACCAGGAAGAGGAAATAACCAAAGGCTCAGCGTGCCGTACCGGAACCAGATTAGGGCCTGAAGCCATCCTGCGGTGTTGCGGCCAGGTCACAAGAAAGCGAGTTGAAGAAAGGAGCTCAGGGGCACTGTAATTCACAAACCTGCAGAGTTATAAATGACAGCTATTGTCCAAAAATATACTGAAGTAAGGCTGCCAAGAGGACTTGAAAACGGGGCAGAATTGCAGGAAACCGATTTCAGGAGGTAGACTGGAATTGCATTGAAAGCATAGGAAAAGAGGCAGAACGTCCACAATGATGCACTTGGCCAAAAAGGGCGTATGCGTTTTTTCCTGAATATATTCAGGAAAAAACGCATACGCCCTTTTTGGCCAACCAAGCAAGCTTGCAAAGGAAATCTGCACTACAATGAAGTCTCACTTCCCCCCGGTCAAAAGGGCCATCTGAAAAAAGTGTAAAATCCAGAAAGGCAGGACAGGCCATGGAGAACTGGGAGCCTTGTTATGCTGATGGGCGGGATGTAAATTGCCAACAGACACTCGGGAGAAGTGTATGGTGTTTCCTGAAACATCTAAAAAACAAAGCAACAGAGCCTAGGGCACTTCCACTTATGGTCCTATAGCTTAGGGAAATTAAAATCAAAAAGACACAGCCACCCCAAAGTTTGGAACGGCTCTGTTTACAAGAACCTTGTTTACAGTAGAAGTTCAACATCGCAGAAAGTGAAAAATGGATAAAGAAGTTGTGGTATTTACTTACAAAGCAATATCACTCAGCAATGAAATCTGTGTCATCAGGCCCTTAGCAGCACAATGAGTGGATTCAGGTATGATGATTCTAACTGAAATAAGTCACACAGAAAAAGAAACATCATAAGATATCAGTAATACACGGAATGGAAACTTGGCTACACAGGAACTGAATTACAGAACAGAACAGGGTCTCAAATTTAGAAAACCAACTTATTCTTGCTTAAGAGGAAAGGTGAGTTGGGGTGCTGCATAAAACCAGAGATTGAAATGAGCACAGATAAAGTTCCTTAAGCCAAATATGGAATAGACAAGAGCTACTCCTTGCTCAACGAAATGGACTCAACACCGCATATTAAACGCCTAAGAATGTACCTGAGTAGTAAGTATCTTAAAACCTATGGATTGCTATGTCTCCGAAAGAGAATCAAGCATGTGTACAGGGGCATAAACGCAGCAGTGATAGGATTGGAGAGGTTCGGTGAGCAAATGAAGACCCTTTGAAGTCATATTGCATGGTACCCATTCCACGGGTCTTAACTCTCCAGATTTAAGGTATTCCTCCTTCAGCTAAAACATGCATGTGGAACCCAGAGTATGATCAACCATGTGAACGGGAGACGTGTTCAAATATGTCTCAGTTTTCCTCCCCTGGTACTCGGGTGCAACATTCCAGATGCTTTACTAACACTCTCCCCACTTGGAGAGTCAGCGCCTTTAACCTCCTGTTTGGCCCACTTTGCAATTTCTGCGGAAGATGAACAGGAATAGCGAGAACCAATGAGAGGCTAGCTGGAGGTATCTGGACGGGCAAATTTAACTCTCATTTCCCACCAGGAAGAGGAAATAACCAAAGGCTCAGCGTGCCGTACCGGAACCAAATTAGGGCCTGAAGCCATCCTGCGGTGTTGCGGCCAGCTCAAAAGAAAGCGAGTTGAAGAAAGGAGCTCAGGGGCACTGTAATTCACAAACCTGCAGAGTTATAAATGACAGCTATCGTCCAAAAATAGACTGAAGTAAGGCTGCCAAGAGGACTTGAAAGCGGGGCAGAATTGCAGGAAACCGATTTCAGGAGGTAGACTGGAATTGCATTGAAAGCATAGGAAAAGAGGCAGAACGTCCACAATGATGCACTTGGCCAAAAAGGGCGTATGCGTTTTTTCCTGAATATATTCAGGAAAAAACGCATACGCCCTTTTTGGCCAACCAAGCAAGCTTGCAAAGGAAATCTGCACTACAATGAAGTCTCACTTCCCCCCGGTCAAAAGGGCCATCTGAAAAAAGTGTAAAATCCAGAAAGGCAGGACAGGCCATGGAGAACTGGGAGCCTTGTTATGCTGATGGGCGGGATGTAAATTGCCAACAACCACTCGGGAGAAGTGTATGGTGTTTCCTGAAACATCTAAAAAACAAAGCAACAGAACCTAGGGCACTTCCACTTATGGTCCTATAGCTTAGGGAAATTAAAATCAAAAAGACACAGCCACCCCAAAGTTTGGAACGGCTCTGTTTACAAGAACCTCGTTTACAGTACAAGTTCAACATCGCAGAAAGTGAAAAATGGAGAAAGAAGTTGTGGTATTTACTTACAAAGCAATATCACTCAGCAATGAAATCTGTGTCATCAGGCCCTTAGCAGCACAATGAGTGGATTCAGGTATGATGATTCTAACTGAAGTAAGTCACACAGAAAAAGAAACATCATAAGATATCAGTAATACACGGAATGTAAACTTGGCTACACAGGAACTGAATTACAGAACAGAACAGGGACTCAAATTTAGAAAAACAACTTATGCTTGCTTAAGGGTAAAGGTGAGTTGGGGTGCTGCATAAAACCAGAGATTGAAATGAGCACAGATAAAGTTCCTGAAGCCAAATATGGAATAGACAAGAGCTACTCCTTGCTCAACGAAATGGACTCAACACCGCATATTAAACGCCTAAGAATGTACCTGACTAGTAAGTATCTTAAAACCTATGGATTGCTATGTCTCCGAAAGAGAATCAAGCATGTGTACAGGGGCATAAACGCAGCAGTGATAGGATTGGAGAGGTTCGGTGAGCAAATGAAGACCCTTTGAAGTCATATTGCATGGTACCCATTCCACGGGTTTCAACTACCCAGGTTTTAGGTATTCTTCCTTCAGCTAAAACATGCATGTGGAACCCAGAGTATGATCAACCATGTGATCGGGAGACGTGTTCAAATATGTCTCAGTTTTCCTCCCCTGGTACTCGGGTGCAACATTCCAGACGCTTTACTAACACTCTCCCCACTTGGAGAGTCAGCGCCTTTAACCTCCTGTTTGGCACAGTTTGCAATTTCTGATGAAGATGAACAGGAATAGCGAGAACCAATGAGAGGCTAGCTGGAGGTGTCTGGACGGGCAAATTTAACTCTCATTTCCCAACAGGAAGAGGAAATAACCAAAGGCTCAGCGTGCCGTACCGGAACCAGATTAGGGCCTGAAGCCATCCTGCGGTGTTGCAGCCAGCTCAAAAGAAAGCGAGTTGAAGAAAGGAGCTCAGGGGCACTGTAATTCACAAACCTGCAGAGTTATAAATGACAGCTATCGTCCAAAAATAGACTGAAGTAAGGCTGCCAAGAGGACTTGAAAGCGGGGCAGAATTGCAGGAAACCGATTTCAGGAGGTAGACTGGAATTGCATTGAAAGCATAGGAAAAGAGGCAGAACGTCCACAATGATGCACTTGGCCAAAAAGGGCGTATGCGTTTTTTCCTGAATATATTCAGGAAAAAACGCATACGCCCTTTTTGGCCAACCAAGCAAGCTTGCAAAGGAAATCTGCACTACAATGAAGTCTCACTTCCCCCCGGTCAAAAGGGCCATCTGAAAAAAGTGTAAAATCCAGAAAGGCAGGACAGGCCATGGAGAACTGGGAGCCTTGTTATGCTGATGGGCGGGATGTAAATTGCCAACAACCACTCGGGAGAAGTGTATGGTGTTTCCTGAAACATCTAAAAAACAAAGCAACAGAACCTATGGCACTTCCACTTATGGTCCTATAGCTTAAGGAAATTAAAATCAAAAAGACACAGCCACCCCAAAGTTTGGAACGGCTCTGTTGACAAGAACCTCGTTTACAGTACAAGTTCAACATCGCAGAAAGTGAAAAATGGATAAAGAAGTTGTGGTATTTACTTACAAAGCAATATCACTCAGCAATGAAATCTGTGTCATCAGGCCCTTAGCAGCACAATGAGTGGATTCAGGTATGATGATTCTAACTGAAATAAGTCACACAGAAAAAGAAACATCATAAGATATCAGTAATACACGGAATGTAAACTTGGCTACACAGGAACTGAATTACAGAACAGAACAGGGACTCAAATTTAGAAAAACAACTTATGCTTGCTTAAGGGTAAAGGTGAGTTGGGGTGCTGCATAAAACCAGAGATTGAAATGAGCACAGATAAAGTTCCTGAAGCCAAATATTGAATAGACAAGAGCTACTCCTTGCTCAACGAAATGGACTCAACACCGCATATTAAACGCCTAAGAATGTACCTGACTAGTAAGTATCTTAAAACCTATGGATTGCTATGTCTCCGAAAGAGAATCAAGCATGTGTACAGGGGCATAAACGCAGCAGTGATAGGATTGGAGAGGTTCGGTGAGCAAATGAAGACCCTTTGAAGTCATATTGCATGGTACCCATTCCACGGGTTTCAACTACCCAGGTTTTAGGTATTCTTCCTTCTGCTAAAACATGCATGTGGAACCCAGAGTATGATCAACCATGTGATCGGGAGACGTGTTCAAATATGTCTCAGTTTTCCTCCCCTGGTACTCGGGTGCAACATTCCAGACGCTTTACTAACACTCTCCCCACTTGGAGAGTCAGCGCCTTTAACCTCCTGTTTGGCCCAGTTTGCAATTTCTGCGGAAGATGAACAGGAATAGCGAGAACCAATGAGAGGCTAGCTGGAGGTGTCTGGACGGGCAAATTTAACTCTCATTTCCCAACAGGAAGAGGAAATAACCAAAGGCTCAGCGTGCCGGGCCGGAACCAGATTAGGGCCTGAAGCCATCCTGCGGTGTTGCGGCCAGCTCAAAAGAAAGCGAGTTGAAGAAAGGAGCTCAGGGGCACTGTAATTCACAAACCTGCAGAGTTATAAATGACAGCTATCGTCCAAAAATAGACTGAAGTAAGGCTGCCAAGAGGACTTGAAAGCGGGGCAGAATTGCAGGAAACCGATTTCAGGAGGTAGACTGGAATTGCATTGAAAGCATAGGAAAAGAGGCAGAACGTCCACAATGATGCACTTGGCCAAAAAGGGCGTATGCGTTTTTTCCTGAATATATTCATGAAAAAACGCATACGCCCCTTTTGGCCAACCAAGCAAGCTTGCAAAGGAAATCTGCACTACAATGAAGTCTCACTTCCCACCGGTCAAAAGGGCCATCTGAAAAAAGTGTAAAATCCAGAAAGGCAGGACAGGCCATGGAGAACTGGGAGCCTTGTTATGCTGATGGGCGGGATGTAAATTGCCAACAACCACTCGGGAGAAGTGTATGGTGTTTCCTGAAACATCTAAAAAACAAAGCAACAGAACCTAGGGCACTTCCACTTATGGTCCTATAGCTTAGGGAAATTAAAATCAAAAAGACACAGCCACCCCAAAGTTTGGAACGGCTCTGTTTACAAGAACCTCGTTTACAGTACAAGTTCAACATCGCAGAAAGTGAAAAATGGATAAAGAAGTTGTGGTATTTACTTACAAAGCAATATCACTCAGCAATGAAATCTATGTCATCAGGCCCTTAGCATCACAATGAGTGGATTCAGGTATGATGATTCTAACTGAAATAAGTCACACAGAAAAAGAAACATCATAAGATATCAGTAATACACGGAATGTAAACTTGGCTACACAGGAACTGAATTACAGAACAGAACAGGGTCTCAAATTTAGAAAACCAACTTATTCTTGCTTAAGGTAAAGGTGAGTTGGGGTGCTGCATAAAACCAGAGATTGAAATGAGCACAGATAAAGTTCCTTTAGCCAAATATGGAATAGACAAGAGCTACTCCTTGCTCAACGAAATGGACTCAACACCCCATATTAAACGCCTAAGAATGTACCTGACTAGTAAGTATCTTAAAACCTATGGATTGCTATGTCTCCGAAAGAGAATCAAGCATGTGTACAGGGGCATAAACGCAGCAGTGATAGGATTGGAGAGGTTCGGTGAGCAAATGAAGACCCTTTGAAGTCATATTGCATGGTACCCATTACACGGGTCTCAACTCTCCAGGTTTAAGGTATTCTTCCTTCAGCTAAAACATGCATGTGGAACCCAAGTATGATCAACCATGTGAACGGGAGACGTGTTCAAATATGTCTCAGTTTTCCTCCCCTGGTACTCGGGTGCAACATTCCAGATGCTTTACTAACACTCTCCCCACTTGGAGAGTCAGCGCCTTTAACCTCCTGTTTGGCCCAGTTTGCAATTTCTGCGGAAGATGAACAGGAATAGCGAGAACCAATGAGAGGCTAGCTGGAGGTGTCTGGACGGGCAAATTTAACTCTCATTTCCCACCAGGAAGAGGAAATAACCAAAGGCTCAGTGTGCCGTACCGGAACCAGATTAGGGCCTGAAGCCATCCTGCGGTGTTGCGGCCAGCTCAAAAGAAAGCGAGTTGAAGAAAGGAGCTCAGGGGCACTGTAATTCACAAACCTGCAGAGTTATAAATGACAGCTATCGTCCAAAAATAGACTGAAGTAAGGCTGCCAAGAGGACTTGAAAGCGGGGCAGAATTGCAGGAAACCGATTTCAGGAGGTAGACTGGAATTGCATTGAAAGCATAGGAAAAGAGGCAGAACGTCCACAATGATGCACTTGGCCAAAAAGGGCGTATGCGTTTTTTCCTGAATATATTCAGGAAAAAACGCATACGCCCTTTTTGGCCAACCAAGCAAGCTTGCAAAGAAAATCTGCACTACAATGAAGTCTCACTTCCCCCCGGTCAAAAGGGCCATCTGAAAAAAGTGTAAAATCCAGAAAGGCAGGACAGGCCATGGAGAACTGGGAGCCTTGTTATGCTGATGGGCGGGATGTAAATTGCCAACAACCACTCGGGAGAAGTGTATGGTGTTTCCTGAAACATCTAAAAAACAAAGCAACAGAACCTAGGGCACTTCCACTTATGGTCCTATAGCTTAGGGAAATTAAAATCAAAAAGACACAGCCACCCCAAAGTTTGGAACGGCTCTGTTTACAAGAACCTCGTTTACAGTACAAGTTCAACATCGCAGAAAGTGAAAAATGGATAAAGAAGTTGTGGTATTTACTTACAAAGCAATATCACTCAGCAATGAAATCTATGTCATCAGGCCCTTAGCATCACAATGAGTGGATTCAGGTATGATGATTCTAACTGAAATAAGTCACACAGAAAAAGAAACATCATAAGATATCAGTAATACACGGAATGTAAACTTGGCTACACAGGAACTGAATTACAGAACAGAACAGGGTCTCAAATTTAGAAAACCAACTTATTCTTGCTTAAGGGTAAAGGTGAGTTGGGGTGCTGCATAAAACCAGAGATTGAAATGAGCACAGATAAAGTTCCTTAAGTCAAATATGGAATAGACAAGAGCTACTCCTTGCTCAACGAAATGGACTCAACACCGCATATTAAACGCCTAAGAATGTACCTGACTAGTAAGTATCTTAAAACCTATGGATTGCTATGTCTCCGAAAGAGAATCAAGCATGTGTACAGGGGCATAAACGCAGCAGTGATAGGATTGGAGAGGTTCGTGAGCAAATGAAGACCCTTTGAAGTCATATTGCATGGTACCCATTCCACGGGTTTCAACTATCCAGGTTTAAGGTATTCTTCCTTCAGCTAAAACATGCATGTGGAACCTAGAGTATGATCAACTATGTGATCGGGAGACGTGTTCAAATATGTCTCAGTTTTCGTACCCTGGTACTCGGGTGCAACATTCCAGACGCTTTACTAACACTCTCCCCACTTGGAGAGTCAGCGCCTTTAACCTCCTGTTTGGCCCAGTTTGCAATTTCTGATGAAGATGAACAGGAATAGCAAGAACCAATGAGAGGCTAGCTGGAGGTGTCTGGACGGGCAAATTTAACTCTCATTTCCCACCAGGAAGAGGAAATAACCAAAGGCTCAGCGTGCCGTACCGGAACCAGATTAGGGCCTGAAGCCATCCTGCGGTGTTGCGGCCAGGTCACAAGAAAGCCAGTTGAAGAAAGGAGCTCAGGGGCACTGTAATTCACAAACCTGCAGAGTTATAAATGACAGCTATTGTCCAAAAATATACTGAAGTAAGGCTGCCAAGAGGACTTGAAAACGGGGCAGAATTGCAGGAAACCGATTTCAGGAGGTAGACTGGAATTGCATTGAAAGCATAGGAAAAGAGGCAGAACGTCCACAATGATGCACTTGGCCAAAAAGGGCGTATGCGTTTTTTCCTGAATATATTCAGGAAAAAACGCATACGCCCTTTTTGGCCAACCAAGCAAGCTTGCAAAGGAAATCTGCACTACAATGAAGTCTCACTTCCCCCCGGTCAAAAGGGCCATCTGAAAAAAGTGTAAAATCCAGAAAGGCAGGATAGTCCATGGAGAACTGGGAGCCTTCTTATGCTGATGGGCGGGATGTAAATTGCCAACAACCACTCGGGAGAAGTGTATGGTGTTTCCTGAAACATCTAAAAAACAAAGCAACAGAGCCTAGGGCAGTTCCACTTATGGTCCTATAGCTTAGGGAAATTAAAATCAAAAAGACACAGCCACCCCAAAGTTTGGAACGGCTCTGTTGACAAGAACCTCGTTTACAGTACAAGTTCAACATCGCAGAAAGTGAAAAATGGATAAAGAAGTTGTGGTATTTACTTACAAAGCAATATCACTCAGCAATGAAATCTGTGTCATCAGGCCCTTAGCAGCACAATGAGTGGATTCAGGTATGATGATTCTAACTGAAATAAGTCACACAGAAAAAGAAACATCATAAGATATCAGTAATACATGGAATGTAAACTTGGCTACACAGGAACTGAATTACAGAACAGAACAGGGTCTCAAATTTAGAAAACCAACTTATTCTTGCTTAAGAGGAAAGGTGAGTTGGGGTGCTGCATAAAACCAGAGATTGAAATGAGCACAGATAAAGTTCCTTAAGCCAAATATGGAATAGACAAGAGCTACTCCTTGCTCAACGAAATGGACTCAACACCGCATATTAAACGCCTAAGAATGTACCTGACTAGTAAGTATCTTAAAACCTATGGATTGCTATGTCTCCGAAAGAGAATCAAGCATGTGTACAGGGGCATAAACGCAGCAGTGATAGGATTGGAGAGGTTCGGTGAGCAAATGAAGACCCTTTGAAGTCATATTGCATGGTACCCATTCCAGGGTTTCAACTACCCAGGTTTAAGGTATTCTTCCTTCAGCTAAAACATGCATGTGGAACCTAGAGTATGATCAACCATGTGAACGGGAGACATGTTCAAATATGTCTCAGTTTTCCTCCCCTGGTACTCGGGTGCAACATTCCAGATGCTTTACTAACACTCTCCCCACTTGGAGAGTCAGCGCCTTTAACCTCCTGTTTGGCCCAGTTTGCAATTTCTGTGGAAGATGAACAGGAATAGCGAGAACCAATGAGAGGCTAGCTGGAGGTGTCTGGACGGGCAAATTTAACTCTCATTTCCCACCAGGAAGAGGAAATAACCAAAGGCTCAGCGTGCCGTACCGGAACCAGATTAGGGCCTGAAGCCATCCTGCGGTGTTGCGGCCAGGTCACAAGAAAGCGAGTTGAAGAAAGTAGCTCAGGGGCACTGTAATTCACAAACCTGCAGAGTTATAAATGACAGCTATTGTCCAAAAATATACTGAAGTAAGGCTGCCAAGAGGACTTGCAAACGGGGCAGAATTGCAGGAAACCGATTTCAGGAGGTAGACTGGAATTGCATTGAAAGCATAGGAAAAGAGGCAGAACGTCCACAATGATGCACTTGGCCAAAAAGGGCGTATGCGTTTTTTCCTGAATATATTCAGGAAAAAACGCATACGCCCTTTTTGGCCAACCAAGCAAGCTTGCAAAGGAAATCTGCACTACAATGAAGTCTCACTTCCCCCCGGTCAAAAGGGCCATCTGAAAAAAGTGTAAAATCCAGAAAGGCAGGACAGTCCATGGAGAACTGGGAGCCTTGTTATGCTGATGGGCGGGATGTAAGTTGCGAACAGACACTCGGGAGAAGTGTATGGTGTTTCCTGAAACATCTAAAAAACAAAGCAACAGAGCCTAGGGCAGTTCCACTTATGGTCCTATAGCTTAGGGAAATTAAAATCAAAAAGACACAGCCACCCCAAAGTTTGGAACGGCTCTGTTTACAAGAACCTCGTTTACAGTACAAGTTCAACATCGCAGAAAGTGAAAAATGGATAAAGAAGTTGTGGTATTTACTTACAAAGCAATATCACTCAGCAATGAAATCTGTGTCATCAGGCCCTTAGCAGCACAATGAGTGGATTCAGGTATGATGATTCTAACTGAAATAAGTCACACAGAAAAAGAAACATCATAAGATATCAGTAATACACGGAATGGAAACTTGGCTACACAGGAACTGAATTACAGAACAGAACAGGGTCTCAAATTTAGAAAACCAACTTATTCTTGCTTAAGAGGAAAGGTGAGTTGGGGTGCTGCATAAAACCAGAGATTGAAATGAGCACAGATAAAGTTCCTTAAGCCAAATATGGAATAGACAAGAGCTACTCCTTGCTCAACGAAATGGACTCAAAACCCCATATTAAACGCCTAAGAATGTACCTGACTAGTAAGTATCTTAAAACCTATGGATTGCTATGTCTCCGAAAGAGAATCAAGCATGTGTACAGGGGCATAAACGCAGCAGTGATAGGATTGGAGAGGTTCGGTGAGCAAATGAAGACCCTTTGAAGTTATATTGCATGGTACCCATTCCAGGGTTTCAACTACCCAGGTTTAAGGTATTCTTCCTTCAGCTAAAACATGCATGTGGAACCTAGAGTATGATCAACCATGTGAACGGGAGACGTGTTCAAATATGTCTCAGTTTTCCTCCCCTGGTACTCGGGTGCAACATTCCAGACGCTTTACTAACACTCTCCCCACTTGGAGAGTCAGTGCCTTTAACCTCCTGTTTGGCCCAGTTTGCAATTTCTGCGGAAGATGAACAGGAATAGCGAGAACCAATGAGAGGCTAGCTGGAGGTGTCTGGACGGGCAAATTTAACTCTCATTTCCCACCAGGAAGAGGAAATAACCAAAGTCTCAGCGTGCCGTGCCGGAACCAGATTAGGGCCTGAAGCCATCCTGCGGTGTTGCGGCCAGGTCACAAGAAAGCGAGTTGAAGAAAGGAGCTCAGGGGCACTGTAATTCACAAACCTGCAGAGTTATAAATGACAGCTATCATCGAAAAATAGACTGAAGTAAGGCTGCCAAGAGGACTTGAAAACGGGGCAGAATTGCAGGAAACCGATTTCAGGAGGTAGACTGGAATTGCATTGAAAGCGTAGGAAAAGAGGCAGAACGTCCACAATGATGCACTTGGCCAAAAAGGGCGTATGCGTTTTTTCCTGAATATATTCAGGAAAAAACGCATACGCCCTTTTTGGCCAACCAAGCAAGCTTGCAAAGGAAATCTGCACTACAATGAAGTCTCACTTCCCCCCGGTCAAAAGGGCCATCTGAAAAAAGTGTAAAATCCAGAAAGGCAGGACAGTCCATGGAGAACTGGGAGCCTTGTTATGCTGATGGGCGGGATGTAAGTTGCGAACAGACACTCGGGAGAAGTGTATGGTGTTTCCTGAAACATCTAAAAAACAAAGCAACAGAGCCTAGGGCAGTTCCACTTATGGTCCTATAGCTTAGGGAAATTAAAATCAAAAAGACACAGCCACCCCAAAGTTTGGAACGGCTCTGTTTACAAGAACCTCGTTTACAGTACAAGTTCAACATCGCAGAAAGTGAAAAATGGATAAAGAAGTTGTGGTATTTACTTACAAAGCAATATCACTCAGCAATGAAATCTGTGTCATCAGGCCCTTAGCAGCACAATGAGTGGATTCAGGTATGATGATTCTAACTGAAATAAGTCACACAGAAAAAGAAACATCATAAGATATCAGTAATACACGGAATGGAAACTTGGCTACACAGGAACTGAATTACAGAACAGAACAGGGTCTCAAATTTAGAAAACCAACTTATTCTTGCTTAAGAGGAAAGGTGAGTTGGGGTGCTGCATAAAACCAGAGATTGAAATGAGCACAGATAAAGTTCCTTAAGCCAAATATGGAATAGACAAGAGCTACTCCTTGCTCAACGAAATGGACTCAAAACCCCATATTAAACGCCTAAGAATGTACCTGACTAGTAAGTATCTTAAAACCTATGGATTGCTATGTCTCCGAAAGAGAATCAAGCATGTGTACAGGGGCATAAACGCAGCAGTGATAGGATTGGAGAGGTTCGGTGAGCAAATGAAGACCCTTTGAAGTTATATTGCATGGTACCCATTCCAGGGTTTCAACTACCCAGGTTTAAGGTATTCTTCCTTCAGCTAAAACATGCATGTGGAACCTAGAGTATGATCAACCATGTGAACGGGAGACGTGTTCAAATATGTCTCAGTTTTCCTCCCCTGGTACTCGGGTGCAACATTCCAGACGCTTTACTAACACTCTCCCCACTTGGAGAGTCAGTGCCTTTAACCTCCTGTTTGGCCCAGTTTGCAATTTCTGCGGAAGATGAACAGGAATAGCGAGAACCAATGAGAGGCTAGCTGGAGGTGTCTGGACGGGCAAATTTAACTCTCATTTCCCACCAGGAAGAGGAAATAACCAAAGTCTCAGCGTGCCGTGCCGGAACCAGATTAGGGCCTGAAGCCATCCTGCGGTGTTGCGGCCAGGTCACAAGAAAGCGAGTTGAAGAAAGGAGCTCAGGGGCACTGTAATTCACAAACCTGCAGAGTTATAAATGACAGCTATCATCGAAAAATAGACTGAAGTAAGGCTGCCAAGAGGACTTGAAAACGGGGCAGAATTGCAGGAAACCGATTTCAGGAGGTAGACTGGAATTGCATTGAAAGCGTAGGAAAAGAGGCAGAACGTCCACAATGATGCACTTGGCCAAAAAGGGCGTATGCGTTTTTTCCTGAATATATTCAGGAAAAAACGCATACGCCCTTTTTGGCCAACCAAGCAAGCTTGCAAAGGAAATCTGCACTACAATGAAGTCTCACTTCCCCCCGGTCAAAAGGGCCATCTGAAAAAAGTGTAAAATCCAGAAAGGCAGGACAGGCCATGGAGAACTGGGAGCCTTGTTATGCTGATGGGCGGGATGTAAATTGCCAACAGACACTCAGGAGAAGTGTATGGTGTTTCCTGAAACATCTAAAAACCAAAGCAACAGAGCCTAGGGCACTTCCACTTATGGTCCTATAGCTTAGGGAAATTAAAATCAAAAAGACACAGCCACCCCAAAGTTTGGGACGCCTCTGTTTACAAGAACCTCGTTTACAGTACAAGTTCAACATCGCAGAAAGTGAAAAATGGATAAAGAAGTTGTGGTATTTACTTACAAAGCAATATCATTCAGCAATGAAATCTATGTCATCAGGCCCTTAGCAGCACAATGAGTGGATTCAGGTATGATGATTCTAACTGAAATAAGTCACACAGAAAAAGAAACATCATAAGATATCAGTAATACACGGAATGTAAACTTGGCTACACAGGAACTGAATTACAGAACAGAACAGGGTCTCAAATTTAGAAAACCAACTTATTCTTGCTTAAGGGGAAAGGTGAGTTGGGGTGCTGCATAAAACCAGAGATTGAAATGAGCACAGATAAAGTTCCTTAAGTCAAATATGGAATAGACAAGAGCTACTCCTTGCTCAACGAAATGGACTCAACACCGCATTATAAACGCCTATGAATGTACCTGACTAGTAAGTATCTTTAAACCTATGGATTGCTATGTCTCCGAAAGAGAATCAAGCATGTGTACAGGGGCATAAACGCAGCAGTGATAGGATTGGAGAGGTTCGGTGAGCAAATGAAGACCCTTTGAAGTCATATTGCATGGTACCCATTCCACGGGTTTCAACTACCCAGGTTTTAGGTATTCTTCCTTCAGCTAAAACATGCATGTGGAACCCAAGTATGATCAACCATGTGAACGGGAGACGTGTTCAAATATGTCTCAGTTTTCCTCCCCTGGTACTCGGGTGCAACATTCCAGATGCTTTACTAACACTCTCCCCAGTTGGAGAGTCAGCGCCTTTAACCTCCTGTTTGGCCCAGTTTGCAATTTCTGCGGAAGATGAACAGGAATAGCGAGAACCAATGAGAGGCTAGCTGGAGGTGTCTGGACGGGCAAATTTAACTCTCATTTCCCACCAGGAAGAGGAAATAACCAAAGGCTCAGCGTGCCGTACCGGAACCAGATTAGGGCCTGAAGCCATCCTGCGGTGTTGCGGCCAGCTCAAAAGAAAGCGAGGTGAAGAAAGGAGCTCAGGGGCACTGTAATTCACAAACCTGCAGAGTTATAAATGACAGCTATCGTCCAAAAATAGACTGAAGTAAGGCTGCCAAGAGGACTTGAAAGCGGGGCAGAATTGCAGGAAACCGATTTCAGGAGGTAGACTGGAATTGCATTGAAAGCATAGGAAAAGAGGCAGAACGTCCACAATGATGCACTTGGCCAAAAAGGGCGTATGCGTTTTTTCCTGAATATATTCAGGAAAAAACGCATACGCCCTTTTTGGCCAACCAAGCAAGCTTGCAAAGGAAATCTGCACTACAATGAAGTCTCACTTCCCCCCGGTCAAAAGGGCCATCTGAAAAAAGTGTAAAATCCAGAAAGGCAGGACAGGCCATGGAGAACTGGGAGCCTTGTTATGCTGATGGGCGGGATGTAAATTGCCAACAACCACTCGGGAGAAGTGTATGGTGTTTCCTGAAACATCTAAAAAACAAAGCAACAGAACCTAGGGCACTTCCACTTATGGTCCTATAGCTTAGGGAAATTAAAATGAAAAAGACACACCCACCCCAAAGTTTGGAACGGCTCTGTTTACAAGAACCTCGTTTACAGTACAAGTTCAACAACGCAGAAAGTGAAAAATGGATAAAGAAGTTGTGGTATTTACTTACAAAGCAATGTCACTCAGCAATGAAATCTGTGTCATCAGGCCCTTAGCAGCACAATGAGTGGATTCAGGTATGATGATTCTAACTGAAGTAAGTCACACAGAAAAAGAAACATCATAAGATATCAGTAATACACGGAATGTAAACTTGGCTACACAGGAACTGAATTACAGAACAGAACAGGGTCTCAAATTTAGAAAACCAACTTATGCTTGCTTAAGGGTAAAGGTGAGTTGGGGTGCTGCATAAAACCAGAGATTGAAATGAGCACAGATAAAGTTCCTTAAGTCAAATATGGAATAGTCAAGAGCTACTCCTTGCTCAACGAAATGGACTCAACACCGCATATTAAACGCCTAAGAATGTACCTGACTAGTAAGTATCTTAAAACCTATGGATTGCTATGTCTCCGAAAGAGAATCAAGCATGTGTACAGGGGCATAAACGCAGCAGTGATAGGATTGGAGAGGTTCGTGAGCAAATGAAGACCCTTTGAAGTCATATTGCATGGTACCCATTCCACGGGTTTCAACTATCCAGGTTTAAGGTATTCTTCCTTCAGCTAAAACATGCATGTGGAACCTAGAGTATGATCAACTATGTGATCGGGAGACGTGTTCAAATATGTCTCAGTTTTCGTACCCTGGTACTCGGGTGCAACATTCCAGACGCTTTACTAACACTCTCCCCACTTGGAGAGTCAGCGCCTTTAACCTCCTGTTTGGCCCAGTTTGCAATTTCTGATGAAGATGAACAGGAATAGCGAGAACCAATGAGAGGCTAGCTGGAGGTGTCTGGACGGGCAAATTTAACTCTCATTTCCCACCAGGAAGAGGAAATAACCAAAGGCTCAGCGTGCCGTACCGGAACCAGATTAGGGCCTGAAGCCATCCTGCGGTGTTGCGGCCAGGTCACAAGAAAGCCAGTTGAAGAAAGGAGCTCAGGGGCACTGTAATTCACAAACCTGCAGAGTTATAAATGACAGCTATTGTCCAAAAATATACTGAAGTAAGGCTGCCAAGAGGACTTGAAAACGGGGCAGAATTGCAGGAAACCGATTTCAGGAGGTAGACTGGAATTGCATTGAAAGCATAGGAAAAGAGGCAGAACGTCCACAATGATGCACTTGGCCAAAAAGGGCGTATGCGTTTTTTCCTGAATATATTCAGGAAAAAACGCATACGCCCTTTTTGGCCAACCAAGCAAGCTTGCAAAGGAAATCTGCACTACAATGAAGTCTCACTTCCCCCCGGTCAAAAGGGCCATCTGAAAAAAGTGTAAAATCCAGAAAGGCAGGATAGTCCATGGAGAACAGGGAGCCTTCTTATGCTGATGGGCGGGATGTAAATTGCCAACAACCACTCGGGAGAAGTGTATGGTGTTTCCTGAAACATCTAAAAAACAAAGCAACAGAGCCTAGGGCAGTTCCACTTATGGTCCTATAGCTTAGGGAAATTAAAATCAAAAAGACACAGCCACCCCAAAGTTTGGAACGGCTCTGTTGACAAGAACCTCGTTTACAGTACAAGTTCAACATCGCAGAAAGTGAAAAATGGATAAAGAAGTTGTGGTATTTACTTACAAAGCAATATCACTCAGCAATGAAATCTGTGTCATCAGGCCCTTAGCAGCACAATGAGTGGATTCAGGTATGATGATTCTAACTGAAATAAGTCACACAGAAAAAGAAACATCATAAGATATCAGTAATACATGGAATGTAAACTTGGCTACACAGGAACTGAATTACAGAACAGAACAGGGTCTCAAATTTAGAAAACCAACTTATTCTTGCTTAAGAGGAAAGGTGAGTTGGGGTGCTGCATAAAACCAGAGATTGAAATGAGCACAGATAAAGTTCCTTAAGCCAAATATGGAATAGACAAGAGCTACTCCTTGCTCAACGAAATGGACTCAACACCGCATATTAAACGCCTAAGAATGTACCTGACTAGTAAGTATCTTAAAACCTATGGATTGCTATGTCTCCGAAAGAGAATCAAGCATGTGTACAGGGGCATAAACGCAGCAGTGATAGGATTGGAGAGGTTCGGTGAGCAAATGAAGACCCTTTGAAGTCATATTGCATGGTACCCATTCCAGGGTTTCAACTACCCAGGTTTAAGGTATTCTTCCTTCAGCTAAAACATGCATGTGGAACCTAGAGTATGATCAACCATGTGAACGGGAGACATGTTCAAATATGTCTCAGTTTTCCTCCCCTGGTACTCGGGTGCAACATTCCAGACGCTTTACTAACACTCTCCCCACTTGGAGAGTCAGCGCCTTTAACCTCCTGTTTGGCCCAGTTTGCAATTTCTGTGGAAGATGAACAGGAATAGCGAGAACCAATGAGAGGCTAGCTGGAGGTGTCTGGACGGGCAAATTTAACTCTCATTTCCCACCAGGAAGAGGAAATAACCAAAGGCTCAGCGTGCCGTACCGGAACCAGATTAGGGCCTGAAGCCATCCTGCGGTGTTGCGGCCAGGTCACAAGAAAGCGAGTTGAAGAAAGTAGCTCAGGGGCACTGTAATTCACAAACCTGCAGAGTTATAAATGACAGCTATTGTCCAAAAATATACTGAAGTAAGGCTGCCAAGAGGACTTGCAAACGGGGCAGAATTGCAGGAAACCGATTTCAGGAGGTAGACTGGAATTGCATTGAAAGCATAGGAAAAGAGGCAGAACGTCCACAATGATGCACTTGGCCAAAAAGGGCGTATGCGTTTTTTCCTGAATATATTCAGGAAAAAACGCATACGCCCTTTTTGGCCAACCAAGCAAGCTTGCAAAGGAAATCTGCACTACAATGAAGTCTCACTTCCCCCCGGTCAAAAGGGCCATCTGAAAAAAGTGTAAAATCCAGAAAGGCAGGACAGTCCATGGAGAACTGGGAGCCTTGTTATGCTGATGGGCGGGATGTAAGTTGCCAACAGACACTCGGGAGAAGTGTATGGTGTTTCCTGAAACATCTAAAAAACAAAGCAACAGAGCCTAGGGCAGTTCCACTTATGGTCCTATAGCTTAGGGAAATTAAAATCAAAAAGACACAGCCACCCCAAAGTTTGGAACGGCTCTGTTTACAAGAACCTCGTTTACAGTACAAGTTCAACATCGCAGAAAGTGAAAAATGGATAAAGAAGTTGTGGTATTTACTTACAAAGCAATATCACTCAGCAATGAAATCTGTGTCATCAGGCCCTTAGCAGCACAATGAGTGGATTCAGGTATGATGATTCTAACTGAAATAAGTCACACAGAAAAAGAAACATCATAAGATATCAGTAATACACGGAATGGAAACTTGGCTACACAGGAACTGAATTACAGAACAGAACAGGGTCTCAAATTTAGAAAACCAACTTATTCTTGCTTAAGAGGAAAGGTGAGTTGGGGTGCTGCATAAAACCAGAGATTGAAATGAGCACAGATAAAGTTCCTTAAGCCAAATATGGAATAGACAAGAGCTACTCCTTGCTCAACGAAATGGACTCAAAACCCCATATTAAACGCCTAAGAATGTACCTGACTAGTAAGTATCTTAAAACCTATGGATTGCTATGTCTCCGAAAGAGAATCAAGCATGTGTACAGGGGCATAAACGCAGCAGTGATAGGATTGGAGAGGTTCGGTGAGCAAATGAAGACCCTTTGAAGTTATATTGCATGGTACCCATTCCAGGGTTTCAACTACCCAGGTTTAAGGTATTCTTCCTTCAGCTAAAACATGCATGTGGAACCTAGAGTATGATCAACCATGTGAACGGGAGACGTGTTCAAATATGTCTCAGTTTTCCTCCCCTGGTACTCGGGTGCAACATTCCAGACGCTTTACTAACACTCTCCCCACTTGGAGAGTCAGTGCCTTTAACCTCCTGTTTGGCCCAGTTTGCAATTTCTGCGGAAGATGAACAGGAATAGCGAGAACCAATGAGAGGCTAGCTGGAGGTGTCTGGACGGGCAAATTTAACTCTCATTTCCCACCAGGAAGAGGAAATAACCAAAGTCTCAGCGTGCCGTGCCGGAACCAGATTAGGGCCTGAAGCCATCCTGCGGTGTTGCGGCCAGGTCACAAGAAAGCGAGTTGAAGAAAGGAGCTCAGGGGCACTGTAATTCACAAACCTGCAGAGTTATAAATGACAGCTATCATCGAAAAATAGACTGAAGTAAGGCTGCCAAGAGGACTTGAAAACGGGGCAGAATTGCAGGAAACCGATTTCAGGAGGTAGACTGGAATTGCATTGAAAGCGTAGGAAAAGAGGCAGAACGTCCACAATGATGCACTTGGCCAAAAAGGGCGTATGCGTTTTTTCCTGAATATATTCAGGAAAAAACGCATACGCCCTTTTTGGCCAACCAAGCAAGCTTGCAAAGGAAATCTGCACTACAATGAAGTCTCACTTCCCCCCGGTCAAAAGGGCCATCTGAAAAAAGTGTAAAATCCAGAAAGGCAGGACAGGCCATGGAGAACTGGGAGCCTTGTTATGCTGATGGGCGGGATGTAAATTGCCAACAGACACTCAGGAGAAGTGTATGGTGTTTCCTGAAACATCTAAAAACCAAAGCAACAGAGCCTAGGGCACTTCCACTTATGGTCCTATAGCTTAGGGAAATTAAAATCAAAAAGACACAGCCACCCCAAAGTTTGGGACGCCTCTGTTTACAAGAACCTCGTTTACAGTACAAGTTCAACATCGCAGAAAGTGAAAAATGGATAAAGAAGTTGTGGTATTTACTTACAAAGCAATATCATTCAGCAATGAAATCTATGTCATCAGGCCCTTAGCAGCACAATGAGTGGATTCAGGTATGATGATTCTAACTGAAATAAGTCACACAGAAAAAGAAACATCATAAGATATCAGTAATACACGGAATGTAAACTTGGCTACACAGGAACTGAATTACAGAACAGAACAGGGTCTCAAATTTAGAAAACCAACTTATTCTTGCTTAAGGGGAAAGGTGAGTTGGGGTGCTGCATAAAACCAGAGATTGAAATGAGCACAGATAAAGTTCCTTAAGTCAAATATGGAATAGACAAGAGCTACTCCTTGCTCAACGAAATGGACTCAACACCGCATTATAAACGCCTATGAATGTACCTGACTAGTAAGTATCTTTAAACCTATGGATTGCTATGTCTCCGAAAGAGAATCAAGCATGTGTACAGGGGCATAAACGCAGCAGTGATAGGATTGGAGAGGTTCGGTGAGCAAATGAAGACCCTTTGAAGTCATATTGCATGGTACCCATTCCACGGGTTTCAACTACCCAGGTTTTAGGTATTCTTCCTTCAGCTAAAACATGCATGTGGAACCCAAGTATGATCAACCATGTGAACGGGAGACGTGTTCAAATATGTCTCAGTTTTCCTCCCCTGGTACTCGGGTGCCACATTCCAGACGCTTTACTAACACTCTCCCCACTTGGAGAGTCAGCACCTTTAACCTCCTGTTTGGCCCAGTTTGCAATTTCTGCGGAAGATGAACAGGAATAGCGAGAACCAATGAGAGGCTAGCTGGAGGTGTCTGGACGGGCAAATTTAACTCTCATTTCCCACCAGGAAGAGGAAATAACCAAAGGCTCAGCGTGCCGTACCGGAACCAGATTAGGGCCTGAAGCCTTCCTGCGGTGTTGCGGCCAGCTCAAAAGAAAGCGAGGTGAAGAAAGGAGCTCAGGGGCACTGTAATTCACAAACCTGCAGAGTTATAAATGACAGCTATCGTCCAAAGATAGACTGAAGTAAGGCTGCCAAGAGGACTTGAAAGAGGGGCACAATTGCAGGAAACCGATTTCAGGAGGTAGACTGGAATTGCATTGAAAGCATAGGAAAAGAGGCAGAACGTCCACAATGATGCACTTGGCCAAAAAGGGCGTATGCGTTTTTTCCTGAATATATTCAGGAAAAAACGCATACGCCCTTTTTGGCCAACCAAGCAAGCTTGCAAAGGAAATCTGCACTACAATGAAGTCTCACTTCCCCCCGGTCAAAAGGGCCATCTGAAAAAAGTGTAAAATCCAGAAAGGCAGGACAGGCCATGGAGAACTGGGAGCCTTGTTATGCTGATGGGTGGGATGTAAATTGCCAACAACCACTCGGGAGAAGTGTATGGTGTTTCCTGAAACATCTAAAAAACAAAGCAACAGAACCTAGGGCACTTCCACTTATGGTCCTATAGCTTAGGGAAATTAAAATGAAAAACACACCCACCCCAAAGTTTGGAACGGCTCTGTTTACAAGAACCTCGTTTACAGTACAAGTTCAACAACGCAGAAAGTGAAAAATGGATAAAGAAGTTGTGGTATTTACTTACAAAGCAATATCACTCAGCAATGAAATCTGTGTCATCAGGCCCTTAGCAGCACAATGAGTGGATTCAGGTATGATGATTCTAACTGAAGTAAGTCACACAGAAAAAGAAACATCATAAGATATCAGTAATACACGGAATGTAAACTTGGCTACACAGGAACTGAATTACAGAACAGAACAGGGTCTCAAATTTAGAAAACCAACTTATGCTTGCTTAAGGGGAAAGGTGAGTTGGGGTGCTGCATAAAACCAGAGATTGAAATGAGCACAGATAAAGTTCCTTAAGTCAAATATGGAATAGACAAGAGCTACTCCTTGCTCAACGAAATGGACTCAACACCGCATATTAAACGCCTAAGAATGTACCTGACTAGTAAGTATCTTAAAACCTATGGATTGCTATGTCTCCGAAAGAGAATCAAGCATGTGTACAGGGGCATAAACGCAGCAGTGATAGGATTGGAGAGGTTCGGTGAGCAAATGAAGACCCTTTGAAGTCATATTGCATGGTACCCATTCCACGGGTTTCAACTATCCAGGTTTAAGGTATTCTTCCTTCAGCTAAAACATGCATGTGGAACCTAGAGTATGATCAACTATGTGATCGGGAGACGTGTTCAAATATGTCTCAGTTTTCGTACCCTGGTACTCGGGTGCAACATTCCAGACGCTTTACTAACACTCTCCCCACTTGGAGAGTCAGCGCCTTTAACCTCCTGTTTGGCCCAGTTTGCAATTTCTGATGAAGATGAACAGGAATAGCGAGAACCAATGAGAGGCTAGCTGGAGGTGTCTGGACGGGCAAATTTAACTCTCATTTCCCACCAGAAAGAGGAAATAACCAAAGGCTCAGCGTGCCGTACCGGAACCAGATTAGGGCCTGAAGCCATCCTGCGGTGTTGCGGCCAGGTCACAAGAAAGCGAGTTGAAGAAAGGAGCTCAGGGGCACTGTAATTCACAAACCTGCAGAGTTATAAATGACAGCTATTGTCCAAAAATATACTGAAGTAAGGCTGCCAAGAGGACTTGAAAACGGGGCAGAATTGCAGGAAACCGATTTCAGGAGGTAGACTGGAATTGCATTGAAAGCATAGGAAAAGAGGCAGAACGTCCACAATGATGCACTTGGCCAAAAAGGGCGTATGCGTTTTTTCCTGAATATATTCAGGAAAAAACGCATACGCCCTTTTTGGCCAACCAAGCAAGCTTGCAAAGGAAATCTGCACTACAATGAAGTCTCACTTCCCCCCGGTCAAAAGGGCCATCTGAAAAAAGTGTAAAATCCAGAAAGGCAGGATAGTCCATGGAGAACTGGGAGCCTTCTTATGCTGATGGGCGGGATGTAAATTGCCAACAACCACTCGGGAGAAGTGTATGGTGTTTCCTGAAACATCTAAAAAACAAAGCAACAGAGCCTAGGGCAGTTCCACTTATGGTCCTATAGCTTAGGGAAATTAAAATGAAAAAGACACAGCCACCCCAAAGTTTGGAACGGCTCTGTTGACAAGAACCTCGTTTACAGTACAAGTTCAACATCGCAGAAAGTGAAAAATGGATAAAGAAGTTGTGGTATTTACTTACAAAGCAATATCACTCAGCAATGAAATCTGTGTCATCAGGCCCTTAGCAGCACAATGAGTGGATTCAGGTATGATGATTCTAACTGAAATAAGTCACACAGAAAAAGAAACATCATAAGATATCAGTAATACACGGAATGTAAACTTGGCTACACAGGAACTGAATTACAGAACAGAACAGGGTCTCAAATTTAGAAAACCAACTTATTCTTGCTTAAGAGGAAAGGTGAGTTGGGGTGCTGCATAAAACCAGAGATTGAAATGAGCACAGATAAAGTTCCTTAAGCCAAATATGGAATAGACAAGAGCTACTCCTTGCTCAACGAAATGGACTCAACACCGCATATTAAACGCCTAAGAATGTACCTGACTAGTAAGTATCTTAAAACCTATGGATTGCTATGTCTCCGAAAGAGAATCAAGCATGTGTACAGGGGCATAAACGCAGCAGTGTTAGGATTGGAGAGGTTCGGTGAGCAAATGAAGACCCTTTGAAGTCATATTGCATGGTACCCATTCCAGGGTTTCAACTACCCAGGTTTAAGGTATTCTTCCTTCAGCTAAAACATGCATGTGGAACCTAGAGTATGATCAACCATGTGAACGGGAGACGTGTTCAAATATGTCTCAGTTTTCCTCCCCTGGTACTCGGGTGCAACATTCCAGACGCTTTACTAACACTCTCCCCACTTGGAGAGTCAGCGCCTTTAACCTCCTGTTTGGCCCAGTTTGCAATTTCTGTGGAAGATGAACAGGAATAGCGAGAACCAATGAGAGGCTAGCTGGAGGTGTCTGGACGGGCAAATTTAACTCTCATTTCCCACCAGGAAGAGGAAATAACCAAAGGCTCAGCGTGCCGTACCGGAACCAGATTAGGGCCTGAAGCCATCCTGCGGTGTTGCGGCCAGGTCACAAGAAAGCGAGTTGAAGAAAGTAGCTCAGGGGCACTGTAATTCACAAACCTGCAGAGTTATAAATGACAGCTATTGTCCAAAAATATACTGAAGTAAGGCTGCCAAGAGGACTTGCAAACGGGGCAGAATTGCAGGAAACCGATTTCAGGAGGTAGACTGGAATTGCATTGAAAGCATAGGAAAAGAGGCAGAACGTCCACAATGATGCACTTGGCCAAAAAGGGCGTATGCGTTTTTTCCTGAATATATTCAGGAAAAAACGCATACGCCCTTTTTGGCCAACCAAGCAAGCTTGCAAAGGAAATCTGCACTACAATGAAGTCTCACTTCCCCCCGGTCAAAAGGGCCATCTGAAAAAAGTGTAAAATCCAGAAAGGCAGGACAGGCCATGGAGAACTGGGAGCCTTGTTATGCTGAAGGGTGGGATGTAAATTGCCAAAAACCACTCGGGAGAAGTGTATGGTGTTTCCTGAAACATCTAAAAAACAAAGCAACAGAGCCTAGGGCACTTCCACTTATGGTCCTATAGCTTAGGGAATTTAAAATCAAAAAGACACAGCCACCCCAAAGTTTGGAACGGCTCTGTTTACAAGAACCTCGTTTACAGTACAAGTTCAACATCGCAGAAAGTGAAAAATGGATAAAAAAGTTGTGGTATTTACTTACAAAGCAATATCACTCAGCAATGAAATCTGTGTCATCAGGCCCTTAGCAGCACAATGAGTGGATTCAGGTATGATGATTCTAACTGAAATAAGTCACACAGAAAAATAAACATCATAAGATATCAGTAGGGCGGAGGTTGGGGTTGCGTAGTGGGAGGCGGACTGGCGAGGAGCGCCGGAAGAGCTGCAGGTGCGGCCCAGCGGCCGATTCCGCGGGCCCGCCGAGCCAGGAGGTACTGAGCCGCCGCCGCCGCCGCCGCCGCCCTCGGCCCGGCCTGCAGCGGGGTATGGGGGCGGTGCGGCCCCTCGGCCCCCTCCCCCTCTCTCCCTCCTCTCCACCCCTCCCCTTCCCGTGGTCCCGGGCTCCCGGACCCTCCCCCAGGGCCGCATTCTCCTCTCCCCGTCTTCCTGTCCTCTTCCGCTGTCCTCTCGTTCCCCACCCCCAAGCATAAACACCCCTCTGCGTCCCAGGCGTCTCCCGTCGCCCCTCCCCCCTCCCCGGGGGTCCGCCCTCCAGCGTTCTGGGGGTTCCCGAGGTCTCTCCAGCGGCAGCTTTCTGTAAGCGCGGTCCCGAAGATGGGAGGCGCGGTGAGTGCTGGTGAAGACAACGACGAGCTGATAGACCATCTGAAGGCGGCGCAGTACATCCGCTCCGAGCTGGTGGAGCAGGCCTTCCGAGCTGTTGACCGCGCCGACTATTACCTCGAGGAGTTTAAGGAGAACGCGTACAAGGACCTGGCGTGGAAGCACGGGAACATCCACCTCTCTGCTCCGTGCATCTATTCGGAGGTGATGGAGGCCCTGGACCTGCAGCCTGGCCTTTCCTTCCTGAACCTGGGCAGCGGCACCGGCTACCTCAGCTCCATGGTGGGGCTCATCCTCGGTCCTTTTGGTGTGAACCATGGGGTGGAACTCCATTCAGATGTGACAGAGTATGCGAAGCAGAAGCTGGACTTTTTCATCAGGACGAGTGACAGCTTCGACAAGTTTGACTTCTGCGAGCCCTCCTTCGTCACCGGCAATTGCCTGGAGATCTCTCCAGGCTGCTCTCAGTATGACCGGGTGTACTGCGGGGCAGGCGTGCAGAAGCAGCACGAGGGGTACATGAAGAGCCTCCTCAAAGTCGGGGGCGTCCTGGTCATGCCGCTGGAAGAGAAGTTGACTAAGATAACTCGGACGGGTCCTTCCGCCTGGGAAACCAAAAAGATTCTGGCTGTGTCTTTTGCTCCACTCGTCCAGCCCTGCCAGTCGGAGTCAGGAGAATCACGACTTGTCCACACCCCTGGCGGTTCGCAGCCTCCAGGACCTGGCGCGCATTGCCATCCGGGGCACCATTAAGAAGGTCATCCACCAGGAAGCTGTGAACAAAAACGGGAACGGACTGAAGAACACTCCCAGGTTTAAACGGAGGAGAGTTCGCCGCCGCCGAATGGAAACGATTGTCTTTTTGGACAAAGAGGTGTTTGCCAGTCGGCTCTCCAACCCCTCTGATGACACCAGCTGCGGAGACCTGGAAGACGAGCGGCAAGAAGAAGAGGTGACAACCCCACCGGACACCAAGCCCGAGCCCCCGGTGAACTTCCTGCGTGAGAAGGTCCTGAGCCTCCCTCTGCCAGATCCCCTGAAGTACTACCTGCTTTATTACAGAGAAAAGTAAGTCTGTGGTCCAGGGGAGGAGGCCAAGCCTTCCTGGAGGGCTGCCCGCAGCAGGTGCACTGGAGGAGGAAGGGGCTCCCGCTCTGCATCTCGTCTTCTCGTCTGTCCTTGACTGTCCTGTAGAGTTTTCATCCAGTCATCTGATTTCTGTAAACATAGTCTGACAAACATAAGGTGCAAGGGGGAATGTCTCAAAAGGGCGAGAGTCTCCTGGAGGAGGGGTTGACTTCACACTCTCAGGAAATGCTGAGGTCTACACGTGGAGGTGGCCTGGAGACCGTTTCTTACACAAGGTACACGTGTCTGCATCAGAAAGGAAAACTGAAGTTGAAATTAATCTGTGTTTCTTATAAAAGGTGAGACAAAAAGCACAAGTTGCTAAGTGTATGAAATCTTTTCTGAGTGGGACACGCCTATGTGCAAGTTTGAATTTTACGGAATCAACCTCTTAATTACTGGCACCGAGTAATTAAAGATTTATTAAAAGATTAATTTAAAAGATTTAACTAAATGTTTTAGTTATTTGGAACGTGGATACTTGATTGAAAAGCCCTCTCTTATTTTAAGTAAATTAATTACATCTTACGTGAGTTGTCAATTGTAATTTTAAAAAACAAAAATTGTGATGGGGAGAGGAATGAACGTATCAGATTGCCAGGTGTCTTTGTGGAATTGCAAAAGAATTCCAAGGCATTTTTTTCTGACACCTTTTGTTACCTTTAAAGTAACCAACATTGAGTAATCCCGTCAAAGAAAGTCCTGAAGAATGAAACAAGTGTTGTGTGTAAGTAATGAGCTGCATTACTTTTGCCCCAGAGACAGAGAGTACTGTTGACTCAACTTTAAATACAGTCAACGGTGTCTAAGGCTCAGTCCTCAGAGCAGGTGGGAAGTACTGGCTGCAGGAAATGGATTGGGGACGGTGTAGACGGCCTGTGGGTTGGTGTTTTGTTTTTTTTTTCAGTTGGCTATTGTTCTGTAATCACATAACAGTACTGATTCATAGATTTTATCTTTTATAATTCTGGAGAAAAATATTTGTTAGTTTTGTAATTTTTCCTAAGAACAAACGCGTGTTTGGTACATTGCATTAGAACAGTTTCACTCAAGTTTGACTTGTGGAATCCATCTTCTCCAGCGCTGTGTGTTGAGAGCTTCCTGTCTTATTAAGTCGTGGGTCTAGAAGAAGAGGCCGTGCTTTTAGTTAGGTGGCAGGATGTTTACAAGTGACACTGCTTCTTCCAAAACATTGGTTCTTTTCAGACTTTTCAGTTTTAACCAAAGTTAAACCCCAAATCAGAGTCATCCAGATTTTATGATTCATTTGATCTCTCAGCCTCTCAGGAGTTGCTGGATTTCAGTGTCTTTGTGGTTTTACCAGCTTCGCAGAGTTCTGGTTATTTTGTTTTGCCATTTATGCTTTTTTAAAGTAACTGAGTCATTTTATCACAGAACACTGCGTGCACACATAGCTGGGAAAGCGGGTATATTGCCCTAAATGGGTACCGTTAAGCTGTTGTAAAGAAGGGTTTCTTCATAGTCGTGTTTACCTGCCTTTAACTGAACGTCAAGCCTCATTGTCTCAGAGAGAAAAACATGAGTCACGTTTACTTGCTAAGACTTCGGTTTGCAGATCTTGTTGACGTCATTCTAATTGATTTGTAGAGACCTCTGCAACACGTGGACGTTTTTGGACATGATATCTGAAATATTTTATATTAGGTGGCTTGACTAAATGTTTTTCTGTAATTGTATATGGATTTCCTTTTTTTTCAACCACATTTGCCTTTATGCTAGATTGTAGAAAGTCTTTGCGAGGCATAAGACATGTTTTCCCCTATGTATGTTAAACCTTTCCTAACATTTTGTATTTACATGTTGGTTTGTGACTTTTAAACCAGAATTTGGTTACAAGATATATATATATATATTGAATATAATATATGTGAAATAATTTGGTATTGATCTATCTAATAAACATAAAGGAGAATCATCAGTGAGTTTCCCTGTGTGTCAGCACCTTTCTCCGGAGTCAGTCTGAGACACTACTTTCTGTTTTCAGACAGATGACTTATATATATAGTCTGTGTTGTCTGCAAGCGCTGTATTGTAAACCACATTCTAGACAATGGCTGACTTTTGTGTTTCGATTAGTCTGTATTTTTATATGTGACTTTCGTCTTGCAAGTAGTGCAGCCATAGACATGTGCAAAACAAGCAACAAGTGTATAATATTAAGCACATAAGACAGAAGCCAGCTGCGTATTTAAAAGTATTTTTGCCCATCTGGAACTTTCAGGGGATTAAGGCGAGAAATATGAAACAAAGGTTTTGATGAACTGATACACAAGCGATACCAATAAAGGTAGTTACGGCAAAAAAAAAAAAAAGATATCAGTAATACACGGAATGTAAACTTGGCTACACAGGAACTGAATTACAGAACAGAACAGGGTCTCAAATTTAGAAAACCAACTTATGCTTGCTTAAGGGGAAAGGTGAGTTGGGGTGCTGCATAAAACCAGAGATTGAAATGAGCACAGATAAAGTTCCTTAAGCCAAATATGGAATAGACAAGAGCTACTCCTTGCTCAACGAAATGGACTCAACACCCCATATTAAACGCCTAAGAATGTACCTGACTAGTAAGTATCGGAAAACCTATGGATTGCTATGTCTCCGAAAGAGAATCAAGCATGTGTACAGGGGCATAAACGCAGCAGTGATAGGATTGGAGAGGTTCATGAGCAAATGAAGACCCTTTGAAGTCATATTGCATGGTACCCATTCCACGGGTTTCAACTACCCAGGTTTAAGGTATTCTTCCTTCAGCTAAAACATGCATGTGGAACCTAGAGTATGATCAACCATGTGATCGGGAGACGTGTTCAAATATGTCTCAGTTTTCGTACGCTGGTACTCGGGTGCAACATTCCAGACGCTTTACTAACACTCTCCGCACTTGGAGAGTCAGTCCCTTTAACCTCCTGTTTGGCCCAGTTTGCAATTTCTGTGGAAGATGAACAGGAATAGCGAGAACCAATGAGAGACTAGGTGGAGGTGTCTGGATGGGCAAATTTAACTCTCATTTCCCAACAGGAAGAGGAATTAACCAAAGGCTCAGCATGCCGTGCCAGAACCAGATTAGGGCCTGAAGACATCTTGCGGTGTTGCGGCCAGGTCACAAGAAAGCGAGTTGAAGAAAGGAGCTCAGGGGCACTGTAATTCACAAACCTGCAGAGTTATAAATGACAGCTATCGTCCAAAAATAGACTGAAGTAAGGCTGCCAAGAGGACTTGAAAGCGGGGCAGAATTGCAGGAAACCGATTTCAGGAGGTAGACTGGAATTGCATTGAAAGCATAGGAAAAGAGGCAGAACGTCCACAATGATGCACTTGGCCAAAAAGGGCGTATGCGTTTTTTCCTGAATATATTCAGGAAAAAACGCATACGCCCTTTTTGGCCAACCAAGCAAGCTTGCAAAGGAAATCTGCACTACAATGAAGTCTCACTTCCCCCCGGTCAAAAGGGCCATCTGAAAAAAGTGTAAAATCCAGAAAGGCAGGACAGGCCATGGAGAACTGGGAGCCTTGTTATGCTGAAGGGCGGGATGTAAATTGCCAACAACCACTCGGGAGAAGTGTATGGTGTTTCCTGAAACATCTAAAAAACAAAGCAACAGAGCCTAGGGCAGTTCCACTTATGGTCCTATAGCTTAGGGAATTTAAAATCAAAAAGACATAGCCACCCCAAAGTTTGGAATGGCTCTGTTTACAAGAACCTCGTTTACAGTACAAGTTCAACATCACAGAAAGTGAAAAATGGATAAAAAAGTTGTGGTATTTACTTACAAAGCAATATCACTCAGCAATGAAATCTGTGTCATCAGGCCCTTAGCAGCACAATGAGTGGATTCAGGTATGATGATTCTAACTGAAATAAGTCACACAGAAAAAGAAACATCATAAGATATCAGTAATACACGGAATGGAAACTTGGCTACACAGGAACTGAATTACAGAACAGAACAGGGTCTCAAATTTAGAAAACCAACTTATGCTTGCTTAAGGGTAAAGGTGAGTTGGGGTGCTGCATAAAACCAGAGATTGAAATGAGCACAGATAAAGTTCCTTAAGCCAAATATGGAATAGACAAGAGCTACTCCTTGCTCAACGAAATGGACTCAACACCCCATATTAAACGCCTAAGAATGTTCCTGACTAGTAAGTATCTTAAAACCTATGGATTGCTATGTCTCCGAAAGAGAATCAAGCATGTGTACAGGGGCATAAATGCAGCAGTGATAGGATTGGAGAGGTTCGTGAGCAAATGAAGACCCTTTGAAGTCATATTGCATGGTACCCATTCCACGGGTTTCAACTACCCAGGTTTAAGGTATTCTTCCTTCAGCTAAAATATGCATGTGGAACCCAGAGTATGATCAACCATGTGATCGGGAGACGTGTGCAAATATATCTCAGTTTTCGTACCCTGGTACTCGGGTGCAACATTCCAGACGCTTTACTAACACTCTCCCGACTTGGAGAGTCAGCGCCTTTAACCTCCTGTTTGGCCCAGTTTGCAATTTCTGCGGAAGATGAAGAGGAATAGCGAAAACCAATGAGAGACTAGCTGGAGGTGTCTTGACGGGCAAATTTAACTCTCATTTCCCACCAGGAAGAGGAATTAACCAAAGGCTCAGTGTGCCGTGCCGGAACCAGATTACGGCCTGAAGCCATCCGGCGGTGTTGCGGCCAGCTCACAAGAAAGCGAGTTGAAGAAAGGAGCTCAGGGGTACTGTAATTCACAATCCTGCAGTGTTATAAATGACAGCTATCGTGCAAAAATATACTGAAGTATGGCTGCCAAGAGGACTTGACAGCGGGGCAGAATTGCAGGAAACCGATTTCAGGAGGTAGAGTGGAATTGCATTGAAAGCATAGGAAAAGAGGCAGAACGTCCACAATGATGCACTTGGCCAAAAAGGGCGTATGCGTTTTTTCCTGAATATATTCAGGAAAAAACGCATACGCCCTTTTTGGCCAACCAAGCAAGCTTGCAAAGGAAATCTGCACTACAATGAAGTCTCACTTCCCCCCGGTCTAAAGGGCCATCTGAAAAAAGTGTAAAATCCAGAAAGGCAGGACAGGCCATGGAGAACTGGGAGCCTTGTTATGCTGATGGGCGGGATGTAAATTGCCAACAGACACTGGGGAGAAGTGTATGGTGTTTCCTGAAACATCTAAAAAACAAAGCAACAGAGCCTAGGGCACTTCCACTTATGGTCCTATAGCTTAGGGAAATTAAAATCAAAAAGACACAGCCACCCCAAAGTGTGGGACGCCTCTGTTTACAAAAACCTCGTTTACAGTACAAGTTCAATATCACAGAAAGTGAAAAATGGATAAAGAACTTGTGGTACTTACGTACAATGCAGTATCACTCAGCAATGAAATCTATGTCATCAGGCCCGTAGCAGCATAATGAGTGGATTCAGGTACGATGATTCTAACTGAAATAAGTCACACAGAAAAAGAAACATCATAAGATATCATTAATACACGGAATGTAAACTTGGCTACACAGGAACTGAATTCCAAAACAGAACAGGGTCTCAAATTTAGAAAACCAACTTATGCATGCTTAAGGGGAAAGGTGAGTTGGGGTGCCGCATAAAACCAGAGATTGAAATGAGCACAGATAAAGTTCCTTAAGCCAAATATGGAATAGACAAGAGCTACTCCTTGCTCAATGAAATGGACTCAACACCGCATATTAAACGCCTAAGAATGTACCTGACTAGTAAGTATCTTAAAACCTATGGATTGCTATGTCTCCGAAAGAGAATCAAGCCTGTGTACAGGGGCATAAACGCAGCAGTGATAGGATTGGAGAGGTTTGGTGAGCAAATGAAGACCCTTTGAAGTCATATTGCATGGTACTCATTCCACGGGTTTCAACTTCCCAGGTTTAAGGTAGTCTTCCTTCAGCTAAAACATGCATGTGGATCCTAGAGTATGATCAACCATGTGATCGGGAGATGTGTTCAAATATGTCTCAGTTTTCGTACCCTGGTACTCGGGTGCAACATTCCAGACGCTTTACTAACACTCTCCCCACTTGGAGAGTCAGTCCCTTTAACCTCCTGTTTGGCCCAGTTTGCAATTTCTGCAGAAGATGAACAGATATAGCGAGAACCAATGAGAGGCTAGCTGGAGGTGTCTGGACGGGCAAATTTAACTCTCATTTCCCACCAGGAAGAGGAAATAACCAAAGGCTCAGCGTGCCGTGCCGGAACCAGATTAGGGCCTGAAGCCATCCTGCGGTGCTGCGGCCAGCTCAAAAGAAAGCGAGGTGAAGAAAGGAGCTCAGGGGCACTGTAATTCACAAACCTGCAGAGTTATAAATGACAGCTATCGTCCAAAAATAGACTGAATTAAGGCTGCCAAGAGGACTTGAAAGCGGGGCAGAATTGCAGGAAACCGATTTCAGGAGGTAGACTGGAATTGCATTGAAAGCATAGGAAAAGAGGCAGAATGTCCACAATGATGCACTTGGCCAAAAAGGGCGTATGCGTTTTTTCCTGAATATATTCAGGAAAAAACGCATACGCCCTTTTTGGCCAACCAAGCAAGCTTGCAAAGGAAATCTGCACTACAATGAAGTCTCACTTCCCCCCGGTCAAAAGGGCCATCTGAAAAAAGTGTAAAATCCAGAAAGGCAGGACAGGCCATGGAGAACTGGGAGCCTTGTTATGCTGAAGGGCGGGATGTAAATTGCCAACAACCACTCGGGAGAAGTGTATGGTGTTTCCTGAAACATCTAAAAAACAAAGCAACAGAGCCTAGGGCACTTCCACTTATGGTCCTATAGCTTAGGGAATTTAAAACCAAAAAGACACAGCCACCCCAAAGTTTGGAACGGCTCTGTTTACAAGAACCTCGTTTACAGTACAAGTTCAACATCGCAGAAAGTGAAAAATGGATAAAAAAGTTGTGGTATTTACTTACAAAGCAATATCACTCAGCAATGAAATCTGTGTCATCAGGCCCTTAGTAGCACAATGAGTGGATTCAGGTATGATGATTCTAACTGAAATAAGTCACACAGAAAAAGAAACATCATAAGATATCAGTAATACACGGAATGTAAACTTGGCTACACAGGAACTGAATTACAGAACAGAACAGGGTCTCAAATTTAGAAAACCAACTTATGCTTGCTTAAGGGGAAAGGTGAGTTGGGGTGCTGCATAAAACCAGAGATTGAAATGAGCACAGATAAAGTTCCTTAAGCCAAATATGGAATAGACAAGAGCTACTCCTTGCTCAAAGAAATGGACTCAACACCGCATATTAAATGCCTAAGAATGTACCTGACTAGTAAGTATCTAAAAACCTATGGATTGCTATGTCTCCGAAAGAGAATCAAGCGTGTGGACAGGGGCATAAACGCAGCAGTGATAGGATTGGAGAGGTTCGGTGAGCAAATGAAGACCCTTTGAAGTCATATTGCATGGTACCCATTCCACGGGTTTCAACTACCCAGGTTTTAGGTATTCTTCCTTCAGCTAAAACATGCATGTGGAACCCAGAGTATGATCAACCATGTGATCGGGAGACGTGTTCAAATATGTCTCAGTTTTCCTCCCCTGGTACTCGGGTGCAACATTCCAGGCGCTTTACTAACACTCTCCCCACTTGGAGAGTCAGCGCCTTTAACCTCCTGTTTGGCCCAGTTTGCAATTTCTGCGGAAGATGAACAGGAATAGCGAGAACTAATGAGAGACTAGCTGGAGGTGTCTGGACGGGCAAATATAACTCTCATTTCCCACCAGGAAGAGGAAATAACCAGAGGCTCAGCGTGCCGTGCCGGAACCAGATTAGGGCCTGAAGCCATCCTGCGGTGTTGCGGCCAGGTCACAAGAAAGCCAGTTGAAGAAAAGAGCTCAGGGGCACTGTAATTCACAAACCTGCAGAGTTATAAATGACAGCTATCGTCCAAAAATAGACTGAAGTAAGGCTGCCAAGAGGACTTGAAAGCGGGGCAGAATTGCAGGAAACCGATTTCAGGAGGTAGACTGGAATTGCATTGAAAGCATAGGAAAAGAGGCAGAACGTCCACAATGATGCACTTGGACAAAAAGGGCGTATGCGTTTTTTCCTGAATATATTCAGGAAAAAACGCATACGCCCCTTTTGGCCAACCAAGCAAGCTTGCAAAGGAAATCTGCACTACAATGAAGTCTCACTTCCCCCCAGTCAAAAGGGCCATCTGAAAAAAGTGTAAAATCCAGAAAGGCAGGACAGGCCATGGAGAACTGGGAGCCTTGTTATGCTGATGGGCGGGATGTAAATTGCCAACAGTCACTCTGGAGAAGTGTATGGTGTTTCCTGAAACATCTAAAAAACAAAGCAACAGAGCCTAGGGCACTTCCACTTATGGTCCTATAGCTTAGGGAAATTAAAATCAAAAAGACACAGCCACCCCAAAGTTTGGGACGCCTCTGTTTACAAGAACCTCGTTTACCGTACAAGTTCAATATCACAGAAAGTTAAAAATGGATAAAGAACTTGTGGTACTTATGTACAATGCAGTATCACTCAGCAATGAAATCTATGTCATCAGGCCCGTAGCAGCATAATGAGTGGATTCAGGTACGATGATTCTAACTGAAATAAGTCACACAGAAAAAGAAACATCATAAGATATCACTAATACACGGAATGTAAACTTGGCTACACAGGAACTGAATTCCAAAACAGAACAGGGTCTCAAATTTAGAAAAGCAACTTATGCTTGCTTAAGGTTAAAGGTGAGTTGGGGTGCTGCATAAAACCAGAGATTGAAATGAGCACAGATAAAGTTCCTTAAGCCAAATATGGAATAGACAAGAGCTACTCCTTGCTCAACGAAATGGACTCAACACCGCATATTAAATGCCTAAGAATGTACCTGACTAGTAAGTATCTTAAAACCTATGGATTGCTATGTCTCCGAAAGAGAATCAAGCCTGTGTACAGGGGCATAAACGCAGCAGTGATAGGATTGGAGAGGTTCGGTGAGCAAATGAAGACCCTTTGAAGTCATATTGCATGGTACCCATTACACGGGTCTCAACTCTCCAGGTTTAAGGTATTCTTCCTTCAGCTAAAACATGCATGTGGAACCCAAGTATGATCAACCATGTGAACGGGAGACGTGTTCAAATATGTCTCAGTTTTCCTCCCCTGGTACTCGGGTGCAACATTCCAGACGCTTTACTAACACTCTCCCCACTTGGAGAGTCAGCGCCTTTAACCTCCTGTTTGTCCCAGTTTGCAATTTCTGCAGAAGATGAACAGATATAGCGAGAACCAATGAGAGGCTAGCTGGAGGTGTCTGGACGGGCAAATTTAACTCTCATTTCCCACCAGGAAGAGGAAATAACCAAAGGCTCAGCGTGCCGTGCCGGAACCAGATTAGGGCCTGAAGCCATCCTGCGGTGTTGCGGCCAGCTCAAAAGAAAGCGAGGTGAAGAAAGGAGCTCAGGGGCACTGTAATTCACAAACCTGCAGAGTTATAAATGACAGCTATCGTCCAAAAATAGACTGAATTAAGGCTGCCAAGAGGACTTGAAAGCGGGGCAGAATTGCAGGAAACCGATTTCAGGAGGTAGACTGGAATTGCATTGAAAGCATAGGAAAAGAGGCAGAATGTCCACAATGATGCACTTGGCCAAAAAGGGCGTATGCGTTTTTTCCTGAATATATTCAGGAAAAAACGCATACGCCCTTTTTGGCCAACCAAGCAAGCTTGCAAAGGAAATCTGCACTACAATGAAGTCTCACTTCCCCCCGGTCAAAAGGGCCATCTGAAAAAAGTGTAAAATCCAGAAAGGCAGGACAGGCCATGGAGAACTGGGAGCCTTGTTATGCTGAAGGGCGGGATGTAAATTGCCAACAACCACTCGGGAGAAGTGTATGGTGTTTCCTGAAACATCTAAAAAACAAAGCAACAGAGCCTAGGGCACTTCCACTTATGGTCCTATAGCTTAGGGAATTTAAAACCAAAAAGACACAGCCACCCCAAAGTTTGGAACGGCTCTGTTTACAAGAACCTCGTTTACAGTACAAGTTCAACATCGCAGAAAGTGAAAAATGGATAAAAAAGTTGTGGTATTTACTTACAAAGCAATATCACTCAGCAATGAAATCTGTGTCATCAGGCCCTTAGTAGCACAATGAGTGGATTCAGGTATGATGATTCTAACTGAAATAAGTCACACAGAAAAAGAAACATCATAAGATATCAGTAATACACGGAATGTAAACTTGGCTACACAGGAACTGAATTACAGAACAGAACAGGGTCTCAAATTTAGAAAACCAACTTATGCTTGCTTAAGGGGAAAGGTGAGTTGGGGTGCTGCATAAAACCAGAGATTGAAATGAGCACAGATAAAGTTCCTTAAGCCAAATATGGAATAGACAAGAGCTACTCCTTGCTCAAAGAAATGGACTCAACACCGCATATTAAATGCCTAAGAATGTACCTGACTAGTAAGTATCTTAAAACCTATGGATTGCTATGTCTCCGAAAGAGAATCAAGCGTGTGGACAGGGGCATAAACGCAGCAGTGATAGGATTGGAGAGGTTCGGTGAGCAAATGAAGACCCTTTGAAGTCATATTGCATGGTACCCATTCCACGGGTTTCAACTACCCAGGTTTTAGGTATTCTTCCTTCAGCTAAAACATGCATGTGGAACCCAGAGTATGATCAACCATGTGATCGGGAGACGTGTTCAAATATGTCTCAGTTTTCCTCCCCTGGTACTCGGGTGCAACATTCCAGGCGCTTTACTAACACTCTCCCCACTTGGAGAGTCAGCGCCTTTAACCTCCTGTTTGGCCCAGTTTGCAATTTCTGCGGAAGATGAACAGGAATAGCGAGAACTAATGAGAGACTAGCTGGAGGTGTCTGGACGGGCAAATATAACTCTCATTTCCCACCAGGAAGAGGAAATAACCAGAGGCTCAGCGTGCCGTGCCGGAACCAGATTAGGGCCTGAAGCCATCCTGCGGTGTTGCGGCCAGGTCACAAGAAAGCCAGTTGAAGAAAAGAGCTCAGGGGCACTGTAATTCACAAACCTGCAGAGTTATAAATGACAGCTATCGTCCAAAAATAGACTGAAGTAAGGCTGCCAAGAGGACTTGAAAGCGGGGCAGAATTGCAGGAAACCGATTTCAGGAGGTAGACTGGAATTGCATTGAAAGCATAGGAAAAGAGGCAGAACGTCCACAATGATGCACTTGGCCAAAAAGGGTGTATGCGTTTTTTCCTGAATATATTCAGGAAAAAACGCATACGCCCCTTTTGGCCAACCAAGCAAGCTTGCAAAGGAAATCTGCACTACAATGAAGTCTCACTTCCCCCCAGTCAAAAGGGCCATCTGAAAAAAGTGTAAAATCCAGAAAGGCAGGACAGGCCATGGAGAACTGGGAGCCTTGTTATGCTGATGGGCGGGATGTAAATTGCCAACAGACACTCGGGAGAAGTGTATGGTGTTTCCTGAAACATCTAAAAAACAAAGCAACAGAGCCTAGGGCACTGCCACTTATGGTCCTATAGCTTAGGGAAATTAAAATCAAAAAGACACAGCCACCCCAAAGTTTGGGACGCCTCTGTTTACAAGAACCTCGTTTACAGTACAAGTTCAACATCGCAGAAAGTGAAAAATGGATAAAGAAGTTGTGGTATTTACTTACAAAGCAATATCACTCAGCAATGAAATCTATGTCATCAGGCCCTTAGCAGCACAATGAGTGGATTCAGGTATGATGATTCTAACTGAAATAAGTCACACAGAAAAAGAAACATCATAAGATATCAGTAATACACGGAATGTAAACTTGGCTACACAGGAACTGCATTCCAAAACAGAATAGGGTCTCAAATTTAGAAAACCAACTTATGCTTGCTTAAGGGGAAAGGTGAGTTGGGGTGCTGCATAAAACCAGAGATTGAAATGAGCACAGATAAAGTTCCTTAAGCCAAATATGGAATAGACAAGAGCTACTCCTTGCTCAACGAAATGGACTCAACACCGCATATTAAACGCCTAAGAATGTACCTGACTAGTAAGTATCTTAAAACCTATGGATTGCTATGTCTCCGAAAGAGAATCAAGCATGTGTACAGGGGCATAAACGCAGCAGTGATAGGATTGGAGAGGTTCGTGAGCAAATGAAGACCCTTTGAAGTCATATTGCATGGTACCCATTCCACGGGTTTCAACTATCCAGGTTTAAGGTATTCTTCCTTCAGCTAAAACATGCATGTGGAACCTAGAGTATGATCAACCATGTGATCGGGAGACGTGTTCAAATATGTCTCAGTTTTCGTACCCTGGTACTCGGGTGCAACATTCCAGACGCTTTACTAACACTCTCCCCACTTGGAGAGTCAGTCCCTTTAACCTCCTGTTTGGCCCAGTTTGCAATTTCTGCGGAAGATGAACAGGAATAGCGAGAACCAATGAGAGACTAGCTGGAGGTGTCTGGACGGGCAAATTTAACTCTCATTTCCCACCAGGAAGAGGAATTAACCAAAGGCTCAGCGTGCCGTGCCGGAACCAGATTAGGGCCTGAAGCCATCCTGCGGTGTTGCGGCCAGGTCACAAGAAAGCGAGTTGAAGAAAGGAGCTCAGGGGCACTGTAATTCACAAACCTGCAGAGTTATAAATGACAGCTATCGTCCAAAAATAGACTGAAGTAAGGCTGCCAAGAGGACTTGAAAGCGGGGCAGAATTGCAGGAAACCGATTTCAGGAGGTAGACTGGAATTGCATTGAAAGCATAGGAAAAGAGGCAGAACGTCCACAATGATGCACTTGGCCAAAAAGGGCGTATGCGTTTTTTCCTGAATATATTCAGGAAAAAACGCATACGCCCTTTTTGGCCAACCAAGCAAGCTTGCAAAGGAAATCTTCACTACAATGAAGTCTCACTTCCCCCCGGTCAAAAGGGCCATCTGAAAAAAGTGTAAAATCCAGAAAGGCAGGACAGGCCATGGAGAACTGGGAGCCTTGTTATGCTGATGGGCGGGATGTAAATTACCAACAGACACTCCTGAGAAGTGTATGGTGTTTCCTGAAACATCTAAAAAACAAAGCAACAGAGACTAGGGCACTTCCACTTATGGTCCTATAGCTTAGGGAAATTAAAATCAAAAAGACACAGCCACCCCAAAGTTTGGAACGCCTCTGTTTACAAGAACCTCGTTTACCGTACAAGTTCAATATCACAGAAAGTGAAAAATGGATAAAGAACTTGTGGTACTTACGTACAATGCAGTATCACTCAGCAATGAAATCTATGTCATCAGGCCCGTAGCAGCATAATGAGTGGATTCAGGTACGATGATTCTAACTGAAATAAGTCACACAGAAAAAGAAACATCATAAGATATCAGTAATACACGGAATGTAAACTTGGCTACACAGGAACTGAATTACAGAACAGAACAGGGTCTCAAATTTAGAAAACCAACTTATGCTTGCTTAAGGGGAAAGGTGAGTTGGGGTGTTGCATAAAACCAGAGATTGAAATGAGCACAGATAAAGTTCCTTAAGACAAATATAGAATAGACAAGAGCTACTCCTTGCTCAACGAAATGGACGCAACACCGCATATTAAACGCCTAAGAATGTACCTGACTAGTAAGTATCTTAAAACCTATGGATTGCTATGTCTCCGAAAGAGAATCAAGCGTGTGTACAGGGGCATAAACGCAGCAGTGATAGGATTGGAGAGGTTCGGTGAGCAAATGAAGACCCTTTGAAGTCATATTGCATGGTACCCATTACACGGGTCTCAACTCTCCAGGTTTAAGGTATTCTTCCTTCAGCTAAAACATGCATGTGGAACCCAAGTATGATCAACCATGTGAACGGGAGACGTGTTCAAATATGTCTCAGTTTTCCTCCCCTGGTACTCGGGTGCAACATTCCAGACGCTTTACTAACACTCTCCCCACTTGGAGAGTCAGCGCCTTTAACCTCCTGTTTGGCCCAGTTTGCAATATCTGCAGAAGACGAACAGGCATAGCGAGAACCAATGAGAGGCTAGCTGGAGGTGTCTGGACGGGCAAATTTAACTCTCATTTCCCACCAGGAAGAGGAAATAACCAAAGGCTCAGTGTGCCGTGCCGGAACCAGATTAGGGCCTGAAGCCATCCTGCGGTGTTGCAGCCAGCTCAAAAGAAAGCGAGGTGAAGAAAGGAGCTCAGGGGCACTGTAATTCACAAACCTGCAGAGTTATAAATGACAGCTATCGTCCAAAAATAGACTGAAGTAAGGCTGCCAAGAGGACTTGAAAGCGGGGCAGAATTGCAGGAAACCGATTTCAGGAGGTAGACTGGAATTGCATTGAAAGCATAGGAAAAGAGGCAGAACGTCCACAATGATGCACTTGGCCAAAAAGGGCGTATGCGTTTTTTCCTGAATATATTCAGGAAAAAACGCATACGCCCTTTTTGGCCAACCAAGCAAGCTTGCAAAGGAAATCTGCACTACAATGAAGTCTCACTTCCCCCCGGTCAAAAGGGCCATCTGAAAAAAGTGTAAAATCCAGAAAGGCAGGACAGGCCATGGAGAACTGGGAGCCTTGTTATGCTGAAGGGCGGGATGTAAATTGCCAACAACCACTCGGGAGAAGTGTATGGTGTTTCCTGAAACATCTAAAAACAAAGCAACAGAGCCTAGGGCACTTCCACTTATGGTCCTATAGCTTAGGGAATTTAAAACCAAAAAGACACAGCCACCCCAAAGTTTGGAACGGCTCTGTTTACAAGAACCTCGTTTACAGTACAAGTTCAACATCGCAGAAAGTGAAAAATGGATAAAAAAGTTGTGGTATTTACTTACAAAGCAATATCACTCAGCAATGAAATCTGTGTCATCAGGCCCTTAGCAGCACAATGAGTGGATTCAGGTATGATGATTCTAACTGAAATAAGTCACACAGAAAAAGAAACATCATAAGATATCAGTAATACACGGAATGTAAACTTGGCTACACAGGAACTGAATTACAGAACAGAACAGGGTCTCAAATTTAGAAAACCAACTTATGCTTGCTTAAGGGGAAAGGTGAGTTGGGGTGCTGCATAAAACCAGAGATTGAAATGAGCACAGATAAAGTTCCTTAAGCCAAATATGGAATAGACAAGAGCTACTCCTTGCTCAAAGAAATGGACTCAACACCGCATATTAAATGCCTAAGAATGTACCTGACTAGTAAGTATCTTAAAACCTATGGATTGCTATGTCTCCGAAAGAGAATCAAGCGTGTGTACAGGGACATAAACGCAGCAGTGATAGGATTGGAGAGGTTCGGTGAGCAAATGAAGACCCTTTGAAGTCATATTGCATGGTACCCATTCCACGGGTTTCAACTACCCAGGTTTTAGGTATTCTTCCTTCAGCTAAAACATGCATGTGGAACCCAGAGTATGATCAACCATGTGATCGGGAGACGTGTTCAAATATGTCTCAGTTTTCCTCCCCTGGTACTCGGGTGCAACATTCCAGATGCTTTACTAACACTCTCCCCACTTGGAGAGTCAGCGCCTTTAACCTCCTGTTTGGCCCAGTTTGCAATTTCTGCGGAAGATGAACAGGAATAGCGAGAACCAATGAGAGACTAGCTGGAGGTGTCTTGACGGGCAAATTTAACTCTCATTTCCCACCAGGAAGAGGAATTAACCAAAGGCTCAGTGTGCCGTGCCGGAACCAGATTACGGCCTGAAGCCATCCGGCGGTGTTGCGGCCAGCTCACAAGAAAGCGAGTTGAAGAAAGGAGCTCAGGGGCACTGTAATTCACAATCCTGCAGTGTTATAAATGACAGCTATCGTGCAAAAATATACTGAAGTATGGCTGCCAAGAGGACTTGACAGTGGGGCAGAATTGCAGGAAACCGATTTCAGGAGGTAGACTGGAATTGCATTGAAAGCATAGGAAAAGAGGCAGAACGTCCACAATGATGCACTTGGCCAAAAAGGGCGTATGCGTTTTTTCCTGAATATATTCAGGAAAAAACGCATACGCCCTTTTTGGCCAACCAAGCAAGCTTGCAAAGGAAATCTGCACTACAATGAAGTCTCACTTCCCCCCGGTCTAAAGGGCCATCTGAAAAAAGTGTAAAATCCAGAAAGGCAGGACAGGCCATGGAGAACTGGGAGCCTTGTTATGCTGATGGGCGGGATGTAAATTGCCAACAGACACTGGGGAGAAGTGTATGGTGTTTCCTGAAACATCTAAAAAAGAAAGCAACAGAGCCTAGGGCACTTCCACTTATGGTCCTATAGCTTAGTGAAATTAAAATCAAAAAGACACAGCCACCCCAAAGTTTGGGACGCCTCTGTTTACAAGAACCTCGTTTACAGTACAAGTTCAATATCACAGAAAGTGAAAAATGGATAAAGAACTTGTGGTACTTACGTACAATGCAGTATCACTCAGCAATGAAATCTATGTCATCAGGCCCGTAGCAGCATAATGAGTGGATTCAGGTACGATGATTCTAACTGAAATAAGTCACACAGAAAAAGAAACATCATAAGATATCACTAATACACGGAATGTAAACTTGGCTACACAGGAACTGAATTCCAAAACAGAACAGGGTCTCAAATTTAGAAAACCAACTTATGCTTGCTTAAGGGGAAAGGTGAGTTGGGGTGCCGCATAAAACCAGAGATTGAAATGAGCACAGATAAAGTTCCTTAAGCCAAATATGGAATAGACAAGAGCTACTCCTTGCTCAATGAAATGGACTCAACACCGCATATTAAACGCCTAAGAATGTACCTGACTAGTAAGTATCTTAAAACCTATGGATTGCTATGTCTCCGAAAGAGAATCAAGCCTGTGTACAGGGGCATAAACGCAGCAGTGATAGGATTGGAGAGGTTTGGTGAGCAAATGAAGACCCTTTGAAGTCATATTGCATGGTACCCATTCCACGGGTTTCAACTTCCCAGGTTTAAGGTAGTCTTCCTTCAGCTAAAACATGCATGTGGATCCTAGAGTATGATCAACCATGTGATCAGGAGACGTGTTCAAATATGTCTCAGTTTTCGTACCCTGGTACTCGGGTGCAACATTCCAGACGCTTTACTAACACTCTCCCAACTTGGAGAGTCAGTCCCTTTAACCTCCTGTTTGGCCCAGTTTGCAATTTCTGCGGAAGATGAACAGGAATAGCGAGAACCAATGAGAGACTAGCTGGAGGTGTCTGGACGGGCAAATTTAACTCCCATTTCCCACCAGGAAGAGGAATTAACCAAAGGCTCAGCGTGCCGTGCCGGAACCAGATTAGGGCCTGAAGCCATCCTGCGGTGTTGCGGCCAGCTCACAAGAAAGAGAGTTGAAGAAAGGAGGTCAGGGGCACTGTAATTCACAAACCTGCAGAGTTATAAATGACAGCTATTGTCCAAAAATATACTGAAGTAAGGCTGCCAAGAGGACTTGAAAGCGGGGCAGAATTGCAGGAAACCGATTTCAGGAGGTAGACTGGAATTGCATTGAAAGCATAGGAAAAGAGGCAGAACGTCCACAATGATGCACTTGGCCAAAAAGGGCGTATGCGTTTTTTCCTGAATATATTCAGGGAAAAACGCATACGCCCTTTTTGGCCAACCAAGCAAGCTTGCAAAGGAAATCTGCACTACAATGAAGTCTCACTTCCCCCCGGTCAAAAGGGCCATCTGAAAAAAGTGTAAAATCCAGAAAGGCAGGACAGGCCATGGAGAACTGGGAGCCTTGTTATGCTGATGGGCGGGATGTAAATTGCCAACAGACACTCAGGAGAAGTGTATGGTGTTTCCTGAAACATCTAAAAAACAAAGCAACAGAGCCTAGGGCACTTCCACTTATGGTCCTATAGCTTAGGGAAATTAAAATCAAAAAGACACAGCCACCCCAAAGTTTGGGACGCCTCTGTTTACAAGAACCTCGTTTACCGTACAAGTTCAATATCACAGAAAGTGAAAAATGGATAAAGAACTTGTGGTACTTATGTACAATGCAGTATCACTCAGCAATGAAATCTATGTCATCAGGCCCGTAGCAGCATAATGAGTGGATTCAGGTACGATGATTCTAACTGAAATAAGTCACACAGAAAAAGAAACATCATAAGATATCACTAATACACGGAATGTAAACTTGGCTACACAGGAACTGAATTCCAAAACAGACCAGGGTCTCAAATTTAGAAAAGCAACTTATGCTTGCTTAAGGTTAAAGGTGAGTTGGGGTGCTGCATAAAACCAGAGATTGAAATGAGCACAGATAAAGTTCCTTAAGCCAAATATGGAATAGACAAGAGCTACTCCTTGCTCAACGAAATGGACTCAACACCGCATATTAAATGCCTAAGAATGTACCTGACTAGTAAGTATCTTAAAACCTATGGATTGCTATGTCTCCGAAAGAGAATCAAGCCTGTGTACAGGGGCATAAACGCAGCAGTGATAGGATTGGAGAGGTTTGGTGAGCAAATGAAGACCCTTTGAAGTCATATTGCATGGTACCGATTCCACGGGTTTCAACTACCCAGGTTTAAGGTATTCTTCCTTCAGCTAAAACATGCATGTGTAACCTAGAGTATGATCAACCATGTGATCGGGAGACGTGTTCAAATATGTCTCAGTTTTCGTACCCTGGTACTCGGGTGCAACATTCCAGACGCTTTACTAACACTCTCCCCACTTGGAGAGTCAGTCCCTTTAACCTCCTGTTTGGCCCAGTTTGCAATTTCTGTGGAAGATGAACAGGAATAGCGAGAACCAATGAGAGGCTAGCTGGAGGTGTCTGGACGGGCAAATTTAACTCTCATTTCCCACCAGGAAGAGGAATTAACCAAAGGCTCAGCGTGCCGTGCCAGAACCAGATTAGGGCCTGAAGACATCCTGCGGTGTTGCGGCCAGGTCACAAGAAAGAGAGTTGAAGAAAGGAGCTCAGGGGCACTGTAATTCACAAACCTGCAGAGTTATAAATGACAGCTATCGTCCAAAAATAGACTGAAGTAAGGCTGCCAAGAGGACTTGAAAGTGGGGCAGAATTGCAGGAAACCGATTTCAGGAGGTAGACTGGAATTGCATTGAAAGCATAGGAAAAGAGGCAGAACGTCCACAATGATGCACTTGGCCAAAAAGGGCGTATGCGTTTTTTCCTGAATATATTCAGGAAAAAACGCATACGCCCTTTTTGGCCAACCAAGCAAGCTTGCAAAGGAAATCTGCACTACAATGAAGTCTCACTTCCCCCCGGTCAAAAGGGCCATCTGAAAAAAGTGTAAAATCCAGAAAGGCAGGACAGGCCATGGAGAACTGGGAGCCTTGTTATGCTGAAGGGCGGGATGTAAATTGCCAACAACCACTCGGGAGAAGTGTATGGTGTTTCCTGAAACATCTAAAAAACAAAGCAACAGAGCCTAGGGCACTTCCACTTATGGTCCTATAGCTTAGGGAATTTAAAATCAAAAAGACACAGCCACCCCAAAGTTTGGAACGGCTCTGTTTACAAGAACCTCGTTTACAGTACAAGTTCAACATCGCAGAAAGTGAAAAATGGATAAAAAAGTTGTGGTATTTACTTACAAAGCAATATCACTCAGCAATGAAATCTGTGTCATCAGGCCCTTAGTAGCACAATGAGTGGATTCAGGTATGATGATTCTAACTGAAATAAGTCACACAGAAAAAGAAACATCATAAGATATCAGTAATACACGGAATGTAAACTTGGCTACACAGGAACTGAATTACAGAACAGAACAGGGTCTCAAATTTAGAAAACCAACTTATGCTTGCTTAAGGGGAAAGGTGAGTTGGGGTGCTGCATAAAACCAGAGATTGAAATGAGCACAGATAAAGTTCCTTAAGCCAAATATGGAATAGACAAGAGCTACTCTTTGCTCAAAGCAATGGACTCAACACCGCATATTAAATGCCTAAGAATGTACCTGACTAGTAAGTATCTTAAAACCTATGGATTGCTATGTCTCTGAAAGAGAATCAAGCATGTGTACAGGGGCATAAACGCAGCAGTGATAGGATTGGAGAGGTTCGGTGAGCAAATGAAGACCCTTTGAAGTCATATTGCATGGTACCCATTCCACGGGTTTCAACTACCCAGGTTTTAGGTATTCTTCCTTCAGCTAAAACATGCATGTGGAACCCAGAGTATGATCAACCATGTGATCGGGAGACGTGTTCAAATATGTCTCAGTTTTCCTCCCCTGGTACTCGGGTGCAACATTCCAGACGCTTTACTAACACTCTCCCCACTTGGAGAGTCAGCGCCTTTAACCTCCTGTTTGGCCCAGTTTGCAATTTCTGCGGAAGATGAACAGGAATAGCGAGAACTAATGAGAGACTAGCTGGAGGTGTCTGGATGGGCAAATATAACTCTCATTTCCCACCAGGAAGAGGAAATAACCAGAGGCTCAGCGTGCCGTGTCGGAACCAGATTAGGGCCTGAAGCCATCCTGCGGTGTTGCGGCCAGGTCACAAGAAAGCCAGTTGAAGAAAGGAGCTCAGGGGCACTGTAATTCACAAACCTGCAGAGTTATAAATGACAGCTATCGTCCAAAAATAGACTGAAGTAAGGCTGCCAAGAGGACTTGAAAGTGGGGCAGAATTGCAGGAAACCGATTTCAGGAGGTAGACTGGAATTGCATTGAAAGCATAGGAAAAGAGGCAGAACGTCCACAATGATGCACTTGGCCAAAAAGGGCGTATGCGTTTTTTCCTGAATATATTCAGGAAAAAACGCATACGCCCTTTTTGGCCAACCAAGCAAGCTTGCAAAGGAAATCTGCACTACAATGAAGTCTCACTTCCCCCCGGTCAAAAGGGCCATCTGAAAAAAGTGTAAAATCCAGAAAGGCAGGACAGGCCATGGAGAACTGGGAGCCTTGTTATGCTGATGGGCGGGATGTAAATTGCCAACAGACACTGGGGAGAAGTGTATGGTGTTTCCTGAAACATCTAAAAAACAAAACAACAGAGCCTAGGGCACTTCCACTTATGGTCCTATAGCTTAGTGAAATTAAAATCAAAAAGACACAGCCACCCCAAAGTTTGGGACGCCTCTGTTTACAAGAACCTCGTTTACACTACAAGTTCAATATCACAGAAAGTGAAAAATGGATAAAGAACTTGTGGTACTTACGTACAATGCAGAATCACTCAGCAATGAAATCTATGTCATCAGGCCCGTAGCAGCATAATGAGTGGATTCAGGTACGATGATTCTAACTGAAATAAGTCACACAGAAAAAGAAACATCATAAGATATCACTAATACACGGAATGTAAACTTGGCTACACAGGAACTGAATTCCAAAACAGAACAGGGTCTCAAATTTAGAAAACCAACTTATGCTTGCTTAAGGGGAAAGGTGAGTTGGGGTGCCGCATAAAACCAGAGATTGAAATGAGCACAGATAAAGTTCCTTAAGCCAAATATGGAATAGACAAGAGCTACTCCTTGCTCAATGAAATGGACTCAACACCGCATATTAAACGCCTAAGAATGTACCTGACTAGTAAGTATCTTAAAACCTACGGATTGCTATGTCTCCGAAAGAGAATCAAGCCTGTGTACAGGGGCATAAACGCAGCAGTGATAGGATTGGAGAGGTTTGGTGAGCAAATGAAGACCCTTTGAAGTCATATTGCATGGTACCCATTCCACGGGTTTCAACTTCCCAGGTTTAAGGTAGTCTTCCTTCAGCTAAAACATGCATGTGGATCCTAGAGTATGATCAACCATGTGATCGGGAGATGTGTTCAAATATGTCTCAGTTTTCGTACCCTGGTACTCGGGTGCAACATTCCAGACGCTTTACTAACACTCTCCCAACTTGGAGAGTCAGTCCCTTTAACCTCCTGTTTGGCCCAGTTTGCAATTTCTGCGGAAGATGAACAGGAATAGCGAGAACCAATGAGAGACTAGCTGGAGGTGTCTGGACGGGCAAATTTAACTCCCATTTCCCACCAGGAAGAGGAATTAACCAAAGGCTCAGCGTGCCGTGCCGGAACCAGATTAGGGCCTGAAGCCATCCTGCGGTGTTGCGGCCAGCGCACAAGAAAGAGAGTTGAAGAAAGGAGGTCAGGGGCACTGTAATTCACAAACCTGCAGAGTTATAAATGACAGCTATTGTCCAAAAATATACTGAAGTAAGGCTGCCAAGAGGACTTGAAAGCGGGGCAGAATTGCAGGAAACCGATTTCAGGAGGTAGACTGGAATTGCATTGAAAGCATAGGAAAAGAGGCAGAACGTCCACAATGATGCACTTGGCCAAAAAGGGCGTATGCGTTTTTTCCTGAATATATTCAGGGAAAAACGCATACGCCCTTTTTGGCCAACCAAGCAAGCTTGCAAAGGAAATCTGCACTACAATGAAGTCTCACTTCCCCCCGGTCAAAAGTGCCATCTGAAAAAAGTGTAAAATCCAGAAAGGCAGGACAGGCCATGGACAACTGGGAGCCTTGTTATGCTGATGGGCGGGATGTAAATTGCCAACAGACACTCAGGAGAAGTGTATGGTGTTTCCTGAAACATCTAAAAAACAAAGCAACAGAGCCTAGGGCACTTCCACTTATGGTCCTATAGCTTAGGGAAATTAAAATCAAAAAGACACAGCCACCCCAAAGTTTGGGACGCCTCCGTTTACAAGAACCTCGTTTACCGTACAAGTCCAACATCGCAGAAAGTGAAAAATGGAGAAAGAAGTTGTGGTATTTACTTACAAAGCAATATCACTCAGCAATGAAATCTATGTCATCAGGCCCGTAGCAGCATAATGAGTGGATTCAGGTATGATGATTCTAACTGAAATAAGTCACACAGAAAAAGAAACATCATAAGATATCACTAATACACGGAATGTAAACTTGGCTACACAGGAACTGAATTCCAAAACAGAACAGGGTCTCAAATTTAGAAAACCAAGTTATGCTTGCTTAAGGGGAAAGGTGAGTTGGGGTGCTGCATAAAACCAGAGATTGAAATGAGCACAGATAAAGTTCCTTAAGCCAAATATGGAATAGACAAGAGCTACTCCTTGCTCAATGAAATGGACTCAACACCGCATATTAAACGCCTAAGAATGTACCTGACTAGTAAGTATCTTAAAACCTATGGATTGCTATGTTTCCGAAAGAGAATCAAGCATGTGTACAAGGGCATAAACGCAGCAGTGATAGGATTGGAGAGGTTCGGTGAGCAAATGAAGACCCTTTGAAGTCATATTGCATGGTACCCATTCCACGGGTTTCAACTACCCAGGTTTAAGGTATTCTTCCTTCAGCTAAAACATGCATGTTGAACCTAGAGTATGATCAACCATGTGATCGGGAGACGTGTTCAAATATGTCTCAGTTTTCGTAACCTGGTACTCGGGTGCAACATTCCAGACGCTTTACTAACACTCTCCCAACTTGGAGAGTCAGTCCCTTTAACCTCCTGTTTGGCCCAGTTTGCAATTTCTGTGGAAGATGAACAGGAATAGCGAGAACCAATGAGAGGCTAGCTGGAGGTGTCTGGACGGGCAAATTTAACTCTCATTTCCCACCAGGAAGAGGAATTAACCAAAGGCTCAGCGTGCCGTGCCAGAACCAGATTAGGGCCTGAAGACATCCTGCGGTGTTGCGGCCAGATCACAAGAAAGCGAGTTGAAGAAAGGAGCTCAGGGGCACTGTAATTCACAAACCTGCAGAGTTATAAATGACAGCTATCGTCCAAAAATAGACTGAAGTAAGGCTGCCAAGAGGACTTGAAAGCGGGGCAGAATTGCAGGAAACCGATTTCAGGAGGTAGACTGGAATTGCATTGAAAGCATAGGAAAAGAGGCAGAACGTCCACAATGATGCACTTGGCCAAAAAGGGCGTATGCGTTTTTTCCTGAATATATTCAGGAAAAAACGCATACGCCCTTTTTGGCCAACCAAGCAAGCTTGCAAAGGAAATCTGCACTACAATGAAGTCTCACTTCCCCCCGGTCAAAAGGGCCATCTGAAAAAAGTGTAAAATCCAGAAAGGCAGGACAGGCCATGGAGAACTGGGAGCCTTGTTATGCTGAAGGGCGGGATGTAAATTGCCAACAACCACTCGGGAGAAGTGTATGGTGTTTCCTGAAACATCTAAAAAACAAAGCAACAGAGCCTAGGGCACTACCACTTATGGTCCTATAGCTTAGGGAATTTAAAATCAAAAAGACACAGCCACCCCAATGTTTGGAACAGCTCTGTTTACAAGAACCTCGTTTACAGTACAAGTTCAACATCGCAGAAAGTGAAAAATGGATAAAAAAGTTGTGGTATTTACTTACAAAGCAATATCACTCAGCAATGAAATCTGTGTCATCAGGCCCTTAGTAGCACAATGAGTGGATTCAGGTATGATGATTCTAACTGAAATAAGTCACACAGAAAAAGAAACATCATAAGATATCAGTAATACACGGAATGTAAACTTGGCTACACAGGAACTGAATTACAGAACAGAACAGGGTCTCAAATTTAGAAAACCAACTTATGCTTGCTTAAGGGGAAAGGTGAGTTGGGGTGCTGCATAAAACCAGAGATTGAAATGAGCACAGATAAAGTTCCTTAAGCCAAATATGGAATAGACAAGAGCTACTCCTTGCTCAAAGTAATGGACTCAACACCGCATATTAAATGCCTAAGAATGTACCTGACTAGTAAGTATCTTAAAACCTATGGATTGCTATGTCTCTGAAAGAGAATCAAGCGTGTGTACAGGGGCATAAACGCAGCAGTGATAGGATTGGAGAGGTTCGGTGAGCAAATGAAGACCCTTTGAAGTCATATTGCATGGTACCCATTCCACGGGTTTCAACTACCCAGGTTTTAGGTATTCTTCCTTCAGCTAAAACATGCATGTGGAACCCAGAGTATGATCAACCATGTGATCGGGAGACGTGTTCAAATATGTCTCAGTTTTCCTCCCCTGGTACTCGGGTGCAACATTCCAGACGCTTTACTAACACTCTCCCCACTTGGAGAGTCAGCGCCTTTAACCTCCTGTTTGGCCCAGTTTGCAATTTCTGCGGAAGATGAACAGGAATAGCGAGAACTAATGAGAGACTAGCTGGAGGTGTCTGGATGGGCAAATATAACTCTCATTTCCCACCAGGAAGAGGAAATAACCAGAGGCTCAGCGTGCCGTGCCGGAACCAGATTAGGGCCTGAAGCCATCCTGCGGTGTTGCGGCCAGGTCACAAGAAAGCCAGTTGAAGAAAGGAGCTCAGGGGCACTGTAATTCACAAACCTGCAGAGTTATAAATGACAGCTATCGTCCAAAAATAGACTGAAGTAAGGCTGCCAAGAGGACTTGAAAGCGGGGCAGAATTGCAGGAAACCGATTTCAGGAGGTACACTGGAATTGCATTGAAAGCATAGGAAAAGAGGCAGAACGTCCACAATGATGCACTTGGCCAAAAAGGGCGTATGCGTTTTTTCCTGAATATATTCAGGAAAAAACGCATACGCCCTTTTTGGCCAACCAAGCAAGCTTGCAAAGGAAATCTGCACTACAATGAAGTCTCACTTCCCCCCGGTCAAAAGGGCCATCTGAAAAAAGTGTAAAATCCAGAAAGGCAGGACAGGCCATGGACAACTGGGAGCCTTGTTATGCTGATGGGCGGGATGTAAATTACCAACAGACACTCAGGAGAAGTGTATGGTGTTTCCTGAAACATCTAAAAAACAAAGCAACAGAGCCTAGGGCACTGCCACTTATGGTCCTATAGCTTAGGGAAATTAAAATCAAAAAGACACAGCCACCCCAAAGTTTGGGACGCCTCTGTTTACAAGAACCTCGTTTACAGTACAAGTTCAACATCGCAGAAAGTGAAAAATGGATAAAGAAGTTGTGGTATTTACTTACAAAGCAATATCACTCAGCAATGAAATCTATGTCATCAGGCCCTTAGCAGCACAATGAGTGGATTCAGGTATGATGATTCTAACTGAAATAAGTCACACAGAAAAAGAAACATCATAAGATATCAGTAATACACGGAATGTAAACTTGGCTACACAGGAACTGAATTACAGAACAGAACAGGGTCTCAAATTTAGAAAACCAACTTATGCTTGCTTAAGGGGAAAGGTGAGTTGGGGTGCTGCATAAAACCAGAGATTGAAATGAGCACAGATAAAGTTCCTTAAGCCAAATATGGAATAGACAAGAGCTACTCCTTGCTCAACGAAATGGACTCAACACCGCATATTAAACGCCTAAGAATGTACCTGACTAGTAAGTATCTTAAAACCTATGGATTGCTATGTCTCTGAAAGAGAATCAAGCATGTGTACAGGGGCATAAACGCAGCAGTGATAGGATTGGAGAGGTTCGTGAGCAAATGAAGACCCTTTGAAGTCATATTGCATGGTACGCATTCCACGGGTTTCAACTACCCAGGTTTAAGGTATTCTTCCTTCAGCTAAAACCTGCATGTGGAACCTACAGTATGATCAACCATGTGATCGGGAGACGTGTTCAAATATGTCTCAGTTTTCGTACCCTGGTACTCGGGTGCAACATTCCAGACGCTTTACTAACACTCTCCCCACTTGGAGAGTCAGTCCCTTTAAACTCCTGTTTGGCCCAGTTTGCAATTTCTGTGGAAGATGAACAGGAATAGCGAGAACCAATGAGAGACTAGCTGGAGGTGTCTGGATGGGCAAATTTAACTCTCATTTCCCACCAGGAAGAGGAATTAACCAAAGGCTCAGCGTGCCGTGCCAGAACCAGATTAGGGCCTGAAGACATCCTGCGGTGTTGCGGCCAGGTCACAAGAAAGCGAGTTGAAGAAAGGAGCTCAGGGGCACTGTAATTCACAAACCTGCAGAGTTATAAATGACAGCTATCGTCCAAAAATAGACTGAAGTAAGGCTGCCAAGAGGACTTGAAAGCGGGGCAGAATTGCAGGAAACCCATTTCAGGAGGTAGACTGGAATTGCATTGAAAGCATAGGAAAAGAGGTAGAACGTCCACAATGATGCACTTGGCCAAAAAGGGCGTATGCGTTTTTTCCTGAATATATTCAGGAAAAAACGCATACGCCCTTTTTGGCCAACCAAGCAAGCTTGCAAAGGAAATCTGCACTACAATGAAGTCTCACTTCCCCCAGGTCAAAAGGGCCATCTGAAAAAAGTGTAAAATCCAGAAAGGCAGGACAGGCCATGGAGAACTGGGAGCCTTGTTATGCTGATGGGCGGGATGTAAATTGCCAACAGACACTCAGGAGAAGTGTATGGTGTTTCCTGAAACATCTAAAAAACAAAGAAACAGAGCCTAGGGCACTTCCACTTATGGTCCTATAGCTTAGGGAAATTAAAATCAAAAAGACACAGCCACCCCAAAGTTTGGGACGCCTCTGTTTACAAGAACCTCGTTTACCGTACAAGTTCAATATCACAGAAAGTGAAAAATGGATAAAGAACTTGTGGTACTTACGTACAATGCAGTATCACTCAGCAATGAAATCTATGTCATCAGGGCCGTAGCAGCATAATGAGTAGATTCAGGTACGATGATTCTAACTGAAATAAGTCACACAGAAAAAGAAACATCATAAGATATCACTAATACACGGAATGTAAACTTGGCTACACAGGAACTGAATTCCAAAACAGAACAGGGTCTCAAATTTAGAAAACCAACTTATGCTTGCTAAAGGGGAAAGGTGAGTTGGGTTGCTGCATAAAACCAGAGATTGAAATGAGCACAGATAAAGTTCCTTAAGCCAAATATGGAATAGACAAGAGCTACTCCTTGCTCAACGAAATGGACTCAACACCGCATATTAAACGCCTAAGAATGTACCTGACTAGTAAGTATCTTAAAACCTATGGATTGCTATGTCTCCGAAAGAGAATCAAGCATGTGTACAGGGGCATAAACGCAGCAGTGATAGGATTGGAGAGGTTCGGTGAGCAAACGAAGACCCTTTGAAGTCATATTGCATGGTACCCATTCCACGGGTTTCAACTACCCAGGTTTTAGGTATTCTTCCTTCAGCTAAAACATGCATGTGGAACCCAGAGTATGATCAACCATGTGATTGGGAAACATGTTCAAATATGTCTCAGTTTTCCTCCCCTGGTACTCGGGTGCAACATTCCAGACGCTTTACTAACACTCTCCCCACTTGGAGAGTCAGCGCCTTTAACCTCCTGTTTGGCACAGTTTGCAATTTCTGCGGAAGATGAACAGGAATAGCGAGAACCAATGAGAGGCTAGCTGGAGGTGTCTGGACGGGCAAATTTAACTCTCATTTCCCACCAGGAAGAGGAAATAACCAAAGGCTCAGCGTGCCGTGCCGGAACCAGATTAGGGCCTGAAGCCATGCTGCGGTGTTGCGGCCAGGTCACAAGAAAGCGAGTTGAAGAAAGGAGCTCAGGGGCACTGTAATTCAGAAACCTGCAGAGTTATAAATGACAGCTATCGTCCAAAAATAGACTGAAGTAAGGCTGCCAAGAGGACTTGAAAGCGGGGCAGAATTGCAGGAAACCGATTTCAGGAGGTAGACTGGAATTGCATTGAAAGCATAGGAAAAGAGGCAGAACGTCCACAATGATGCACTTGGCCAAAAAGGGCGTATGCGTTTTTTCCTGAATATATTCAGGAAAAAACGCATACGCCCTTTTTGGCCAACCAAGCAAGCTTGCAAAGGAAATCTGCACTACAATGAAGTCTCACTTCCCCCCGGTCAAAAGGGCCAACTGAAAAAAGTGTAAAATCCAGAAAGGCAGGACAGGCCATGGACAACTGGGAGCCTTGTTATGCTGATGGGCGGGATGTAAATTACCAACAGACACTCAGGAGAAGTGTATGGTGTTTCCTGAAACATCTAAAAAACAAAGCAACAGAGCCTAGGGCACTGCCACTTATGGTCCTATAGCTTAGGGAAATTAAAATCAAAAAGACACAGCCACCCCAAAGTTTGGGACGCCTCTGTTTACAAGAACCTCGTTTACAGTACAAGTTCAACATCGCAGAAAGTGAAAAATGGATAAAGAAGTTGTGGTATTTACTTACAAAGCAATATCACTCAGCAATGAAATCTATGTCATCAGGCCCTTAGCAGCACAATGAGTGGATTCAGGTATGATGATTCTAACTGAAATAAGTCACACAGAAAAAGAAACATCATAAGATATCAGTAATACACGGAATGTAAACTTGGCTACACAGGAACTGAATTACAGAACAGAACAGGGTCTCAAATTTAGAAAACCAACTTATGCTTGCTTAAGGGGAAAGGTGAGTTGGGGTGCTGCATAAAACCAGAGATTGAAATGAGCACAGATAAAGTTCCTTAAGCCAAATATGGAATAGACAAGAGCTACTCCTTGCTCAACGAAATGGACTCAACACCGCATATTAAACGCCTAAGAATGTACCTGACTAGTAAGTATCTTAAAACCTATGGATTGCTATGTCTCCGAAAGAGAATCAAGCATGTGTACAGGGGCATAAACGCAGCAGTGATAGGACTGGAGAGGTTCGTGAGCAAATGAAGACCCTTTGAAGTCATATTGCATGGTACCCATTCCACGGGTTTCAACTACCCAGGTTTAAGGTATTCTTCCTTCAGCTAAAACATGCATGTGGAACCTACAGTATGATCAACCATGTGATCGGGAGACGTGTTCAAATATGTCTCAGTTTTCGTACCCTGGCACTCGGGTGCAACATTCCAGACGCTTTACTAACACTCTCCCCACTTGGAGAGTCAGTCCCTTTAACCTCCTGTTTGGCCCAGTTTGCAATTTCTGTGGAAGATGAACAGGAATAGCGAGAACTAATGAGAGACTAGCTGGAGGTGTCTGGATGGGCAAATTTAACTCTCATTTCCCACCAGGAAGAGGAAATAACCAAAGGCTCAGCGTGCCGTGCTGGAACCAGATTAGGGCCTGAAGCCATCCTGCGGTGTTGCGGCCAGGTCACAAGAAAGCGAGTTGAAGAAGGGAGCTCAGGGGCACTGTAATTCACAAACCTGCAGAGTTATAAATGACAGCTATCGTCCAAAAATATACTGAAGTAAGGCTGCCAAGAGGACTTGAAATCGGGGCAGAATTGCAGGAAACCGATTTCAGGAGGTAGACTGGAATTGCATTGAAAGCATAGGAAAAGAGGCAGAACGTCCACAATGATGCACTTGGCCAAAAAGGGCGTATGCGTTTTTTCCTGAATATATTCAGGAAAAAACGCATACGCCCTTTTTGGCCAACCAAGCAAGCTTGCAAAGGAAATCTGCACTACAATGAAGTCTCACTTCCCCCCGGTCAAAAGGGCCATCTGAAAAAAGTGTAAAATCCAGAAAGGCAGGACAGGCCATGGAGAACTGGGAGCCTTGTTATGCTGATGGGCGGGATGTAAATTGCCAACAACCACTCGGGAGAAGTGTATGGTGTTTCCTGAAACATCTAAAAAACAAAGCAACAGAACCTAGGGCACTTCCACTTATGGTCCTATAGCTTAGGGAAATTAAAATCAAAAAGACACAGCCACCCCAAAGTTTGGAACGGCTCTGTTTACAAGAACCTCGTTTACAGTACAAGTTCAACATCGCAGAAAGTGAAAAATGGGTAAAGAAGTTGTGGTATTTACTTACAAAGCAATATCACTCAGCAATGAAATCTGTGTCATCAGGCCCTTAGCAGCACAATGAGTGGATTCAGGTATGATGATTCTAACTGAAATAAGTCACACAGAAAAAGAAACATCATAAGATATCAGTAATACACGGAATGGAAACTTGGCTACACAGGAACTGAATTACAGAACAGAACAGGGTCTCAAATTTAGAAAACCAACTTATGCTTGCTTAAGGGGAAAGGTGAGTTGGGGTGCTGCATAAAACCAGAGATTGAAATGAGCACAGATAAAGTTCCTTAAGCCAAATATGGAATAGACAAGAGCTACTCCTTGCTCAACGAAATGAACTCAACACCCCATATTAAACGCCTAAGAATGTACCTGACTAGTAAGTATCTTAAAACCTATGGATTGCTATGTCTGCGAAAGAGAATCAAGCATGTGTACAGGGGCATAAACGCAGCAGTGATAGGATTGGAGAGGTTCGTGAGCAAATGAAGACCCTTTGAAGTCATATTGCATGGTACCCATTCCACGGGTTTCAACTACCCAGGTTTTAGGTATTCTTCCTTCAGCTAAAACATGCATGTGGAACCTAGAGTATGATCAACCATGTGATCGGGAGACGTGTTCAAATATGTCCCAGTTTTCGTACCCTGGTACTCGGGTGCAACATTCCAGACGCTTTACTAACACTCTCCCGACTTGGAGAGACAGTCCCTTTAACCTCCTGTTTGGCCCAGTTTGCAATTTCTGCGGAAGATGAACAGGAATAGCGAGAACCAATGAGAGGCTAGCTGCAGGTGTCTGGACGGGCAAATTTAACTCTCATTTCCCACCAGGAAGAGGAATTAACCAAAGGCTCAGCATGCCGTGCCGGAACCAGATTAGGGCCTGAAGACATCCAGCGGTGTTGCGGCCAGCTCAAAAGAAAGCGAGTTGAAGAAAGGAGCTCAGGGGCACTGTAATTCACAAACCTGCAGAGTTATAAATGACAGCTATCGTCCAAAAATAGACTGAAGTAAGGCTGCCAAGAGGACTTGAAAGCGGGGCAGAATTGCAGGAAACCGATTTCAGGAGGTAGACTGGAATTGCATTGAAAGCATAGGAAAAGAGGCAGAACGTCCACAATGATGCACTTGGCCAAAAAGGGCGTATGCGTTTTTTCCTGAATATATTCAGGAAAAAACGCATACGCCCTTTTTGGCCAACCAAGCAAGCTTGCAAAGGAAATCTGCACTACAATGAAGTCTCACTTCCCCCCGGTCAAAAGGGCCATCTGAAAAAAGTGTAAAATCCAGAAAGGCAGGACAGGCCATGGACAACTGGGAGCCTTGTTATGCTGATGGGCGGGATGTAAATTACCAACAGACACTCAGGAGAAGTGTATGGTGTTTCCTGAAACATCTAAAAAACAAAGCAACAGAGCCTAGGGCACTGCCACTTATGGTCCTATAGCTTAGGGAAATTAAAATCAAAAAGACACAGCCACCCCAAAGTTTGGGACGCCTCTGTTTACAAGAACCTCTTTTACAGTACAAGGTCAACATCGCAGAAAGTGAAAAATGGATAAAGAAGTTGTGGTATTTACTTACGAAGCAATATCACTCAGCAATGAAATCTATGTCATCAGGCCCTTAGCAGCACAATGAGTGGATTCAGGTATGATGATTCTAACTGAAATAAGTCACACAGAAAAAGAAACATCATAAGATATCAGTAATACACGGAATGTAAACTTGGCTACACAGGAACTGAATTACAGAACAGAACAGGGTCTCAAATTTAGAAAAGCAACTTATGCTTGCTTAAGGGGAAAGGTGAGTTGGGGTGCTGCATAAAACCAGAGATTGAAATGAGCACAGATAAAGTTCCTTAAGCCAAATATGGAATAGACAAGAGCTACTCCTTGCTCAACGAAATGGACTCAACACCGCATATTAAACGCCTAAGAATGTACCTGACTAGTAAGTATCTTAAAACCTATGGATTGCTATGTCTCCGAAAGAGAATCAAGCATGTGTACAGGGGCATAAACGCAGCAGTGATAGGATTGGAGAGGTTCGTGAGCAAATGAAGACCCTTTGAAGTCATATTGCATGGTACCCATTCCACGGGTTTCAACTACCCAGGTTTAAGGTATTCTTCCTTCAGCTAAAACATGCATGTGGAACGTACAGTATGATCAACCATGTGATCGGGAGACGTGTTCAAATATGTCTTAGTTTTCATACCCTGGTACTCGGGTGCAACATTCCAGACGCTTTACTAACACTCTCCCCACTTGGAGAGTCAGTCCCTTTAACCTCCTGTTTGGCCCAGTTTGCAATTTCTGTGGAAGATGAACAGGAATAGTGAGAACCAATGAGAGACTAGCTGGAGGTGTCTGGATGGGCAAATTTAAATCTCATTTCCCACCAGGAAGAGGAAATAACCAAAGGCTCAGCGTGCCGTGCGGGAACCAGATTAGGGCCTGAAGCCATCCTGCGGTGTTGCGGCCAGGTCACAAGAAAGCGAGTTGAAGAAGAGAGCTCAGGGGCACTGTAATTCACAAACCTGCAGAGTTATAAATGACAGCTATCGTCCAAAAATATACTGAAGTAAGGCTGCCAAGAGGACTTGAAAGCGGGGCAGAATTGCAGGAAACCGATTTCAGGAGGTAGACTGGAATTGCATTGAAAGCATAGGAAAAGAGGCAGAACGTCCACAATGATGCACTTGGCCAAAAAGGGCGTATGCGTTTTTTCCTGAATATATTCAGGAAAAAACGCATACGCCCTTTTTGGCCAACCAAGCAAGCTTGCAAAGGAAATCTGCACTACAATGAAGTCTCACTTCCCCCCAGTCAAAAGGGCCATCTGAAAAAAGTGTAAAATCCAGAAAGGCAGGACAGGCCATGGAGAACTGGGAGCCTTGTTATGCTGATGGGCGGGATGTAAATTGCCAACAACCACTCGGGAGAAGTGTATGGTGTTTCCTGAAACATCTAAAAAACAAAGCAACAGAACCTAGGGCACTTCCACTTATGGTCCTATAGCTCAGGGAAATTAAAATCAAAAAGACACAGCCACCCCAAAGTTTGGAACGGCTCTGTTTACAAGAACCTCGTTTACAGTACAAGTTCAACATCGCAGAAAGTGAAAAATGGATAAAGAAGTTGTGGTATTTACTTACAAAGCAATATCACTCAGCAATGAAATCTATGTCATCAGGCCCTTAGCAGCACAATGAGTGGATTCAGGTATGATCATTCTAACTGAAATAAGTCACACAGAAAAAGAAACATCATGAGATATCAGTAATACACGGAATGTAAACTTGGCTACACAGGAACTGAATTACAGAACAGAACAGGGTCTCAAATTTAGAAAACCAACTTATGCTTGCTTAAGGGGAAAGGTGAGTTGGGGTGCTGCATAAAACCAGAGATTGAAATGAGCACAGATAAAGTTCCTTAAGCCAAATATGGAATAGACAAGAGCTACTCCTTGCTCTACGAAATGAACTCAACACCCCATATTAAACGCCTAAGAATGTACCTGACTAGTAAGTATCTTAAAACCTATGGATTGCTATGTCTCCGAAAGAGAATCAAGCATGTGTACAGGGGCATAAACGCAGCAGTGATAGGATTGGAGAGGTTCGTGAGCAAATGAAGACCCTTTGAAGTCATATTGCATGGTACCCATTCCACGGGTTTCAACTACCTAGGTTTAAGGTATTCTTCCTTCAGCTAAAACATGCATGTGGAACCTAGAGTATGATCAACCATGTGATCGGGAGACGTGTTCAAATATGTCTCAGTTTTCGTACCCTGGTACTCGGGTGCAACATTCCAGACGCTTTACTAACACTCTCCCCACTTGGAGAGTCAGTCCCTTTAACCTCCTGTTTGGCCCAGTTTGCAATTTCTGTGGAAGATGAACAGGAATAGCGAGAACCAATGAGAGGCTAGCTGGAGGTGTCTGGACGGGCAAATTTAACTCTCATTTCCCACCAGGAAGAGGAATTAACCAAAGGCTCAGCGTGCCGTGCCAGAACCAGATTAGGGCCTGAAGCCATCCTGCGGTGTTGCGGCCAGGTCACAAGAAAGCGAGTTGAAGAAAGGAGCTCAGGGGCACTGTAATTCACAAACCTGCAGAGTTATAAATGACAGCTATCGTCCAAAAATATACTGAAGTAAGGCTGCCAAGAGGACTTGAAAGCGGGGCAGAATTGCAGGAAACCGATTTCAGGAGGTAGACTGGAATTGCATTGAAAGCATAGGAAAAGAGGCAGAACGTCCACAATGATGCACTTGGCCAAAAAGGGCGTATGCGTTTTTTCCTGAATATATTCAGGAAAAAATGCATACGCCCTTTTTGGCCAACCAAGCAAGCTTGCAAAGGAAATCTGCACTACAATGAAGTCTCACTTCCCCCCGGTCAATAGGGCCATCTGAAAAAAGTGTAAAATCCAGAAAGGCAGGACAGGCCATGGACAACTGGGAGCCTTGTTATGCTGATGGGCGGGATGTAAATTACCAACAGACACTCAGGAGAAGTGTATGGTGTTTCCTGAAACATCTAAAAAACAAAGCAACAGAGCCTAGGGCACTTCCACTTATGGTCCTATAGCTTAGGGAATTTAAAATCAAAAAGACACAGCCACCCCAAAGTTTGGAACGGCTCTGTTTAAAAGAACCTCATTTACAGTACAAGTTCAACATCGCAGAAAGTGAAAAATGGATAAAAAAGTTGTGGTATTTACTTACAAAGCAATATCACTCAGCAATGAAATCTGTGTTATCAGGCCCTTAGTAGCACAATGAGTGGATTCAGGTATGATGATTCTAACTGAAATAAGTCACACAGAAAAAGAAACATCATAAGATATCAGTAATACACGGAATGTAAACTTGGCTACACAGGAACTGAATTACAGAACAGAACAGGGTCTCAAATTTAGAAAACCAACTTATGCTTGCTTAAGGGGAAAGGTGAGTTGGGGTGCTGCATAAAACCAGAGATTGAAATGAGCACAGATAAAGTTCCTTAAGCCAAATATGGAATAGACAAGAGCTACTCCTTGCTCAAAGAAATGGACTCAACACCGCATATTAAATGCTTAAGAATGTACCTGACTAGTAAGTATCTTAAAACCTATGGATTGCTATGTCTCCGAAAGAGAATCAAGCGTGTGTACAGGGGCATAAACGCAGCAGTGATAGGATTGGAGAGGTTCGGTGAGCAAATGAAGACCCTTTGAAGTCTTATTGCATGGTACCCATTCCACGGGTTTCAACTACCCAGGTTTTAGGTATTCTTCCTTCAGCTAAAACATGCATGTGGAACCCAGAGTATGATCAACCATGTGATTGGGAAACGTGTTCAAATATGTCTCAGTTTTCCTCCCCTGGTACTCGGGTGCAACATTCCAGACGCTTTACTAACACTCTCCCCACTTGGAGAGTCAGCGCCTTTAACCTCCTGTTTGGCACAGTTTGCAATTTCTGCGGAAGATGAACAGGAATAGCGAGAACCAATGAGAGGCTAGCTGGAGGTGTCTGGACGGGCAAATTTAACTCTCATTTCCCACCAGGAAGAGGAATTAACCAAAGGCTCAGTGTGCCGTGCCGGAACCAGATTAGGGCCTGAAGCCATCCTGCGGTGTTGCGGCCAGCTCACAAGAAAGCGAGTTGAAGAAAGGAGCTCAGGGGCACTGTAATTCACAATCCTGCAGTGTTATAAATGACAGCTATCGTGAAAAAATATACTGAAGTATGGCTGCCAAGAGGACTTGACAGCGGGGCAGAATTGCAGGAAACCGATTTCAGGAGGTAGACTGGAATTGCATTGAAAGCATAGGAAAAGAGGCAGAACGTCCACAATGATGCACTTGGCCAAAAAGGGCGTATGCGTTTTTTCCTGAATATATTCAGGAAAAAACGCATACGCCCTTTTTGGCCAACCAAGCAAGCTTGCAAAGGAAATCTGCACTACAATGAAGTCTCACTTCCCCCCGGTCTAAAGGGCCATCTGAAAAAAGTGTAAAATCCAGAAAGGCAGGACAGGCCATGGAGAACTGGGAGCCTTGTTATGCTGATGGGCGGGATGTAAATTGCCAACAGACACTGGGGAGAAGTGTATGGTGTTTCCTGAAACATCTAAAAAACAAAGTAACAGAGCCTAGGGCACTTCCACTTATGGTCCTATAGCTTAGGGAAATTAAAATCAAAAAGACACAGCCACCCCAAAGTTTGGGACGCCTCTGTTTACAAGAACGTCGTTTACAGTACAAGTTCAATATCACAGAAAGTGAAAAATGGATAAAGAACTTGTGGTACTTACGTACAATGCAGTATCACTCAGCAATGAAATCTATGTCATCAGGCCCGTAGCAGCATAATGAGTGGATTCAGGTACGATGATTCTAACTGAAATAAGTCACACAGAAAAAGAAACATCATAAGATATCAGTAATACACGGAATGTAAACTTGGCTACACAGGAACTGAATTCCAAAACAGAACAGGTTCTCAAATTTAGAAAACCAACTTATGCTTGCTTAAGGGGAAAGGTGAGTTGGGGTGCCGCATAAAACCAGAGATTGAAATGAGCACAGATAAAGTTCCTTAAGCCAAATATGGAATAGACAAGAGCTACTCCTTGCTCAAAGAAATGGACTCAACACCGCATATTAAACGCCTAAGAATGTACCTGACTAGTAAGTATCTTAAAACCTATGGATTGCTATGTCTCCGAAAGAGAATCAAGCCTGTGTACAGGGGCCTAAACGCAGCAGTGATAGGATTGGAGAGGTTTGGTGAGCAAATGAAGACCATTTGAAGTCATATTGCATGGTACCCATTCCACGGGTTTCAACTTCCCAGGTTTAAGGTAGTCTTCCTTCAGCTAAAACATGCATGTGGATCCTAGAGTATGATCAACCATGTGATCGGGAGACGTGTTCAAATATGTCTCAGTTTTCGTACCCTGGTACTCGGGTGCAACATTCCAGACGCTTTACTAACACTCTCCCAACTTGGAGAGTCAGTCCCTTTAACCTCCTGTTTGGCCCAGTTTGCAATTTCTGCGGAAGATGAACAGGAATAGCGAGAACCAATGAGAGACTAGCTGGAGGTGTCTGGACGGGCAAATTTAACTCCCATTTCCCACCAGGAAGAGGAATTAAACAAAGGCTCAGCCTGCCGTGCCGGAACCAGATTAGGGCCTGAAGCCATCCTGTGGTGTTGCGGCCAGCTCACAAGAAAGCGAGTTGAAGAAAGGAAGTCAGGGGCACTGTAATTCACAAACCTGCAGAGTTATAAATGACAGGTATTGTCCAAAAATATACTGAAGTAAGGCTGCCAAGAGGACTTGAAAGCGGGGCAGAATTGCAGGAAACCGATTTCAGGAGGTAGACTGGAATTGCATTGAAAGCATAGGAAAAGAGGCAGAACGTCCACAATGATGCACTTGGCCAAAAAGGGCGTATGCGTTTTTTCCTGAATATATTCAGGAAAAAACGCATACGCCCTTTTTGGCCAACCAAGCAAGCTTGCAAAGGAAATCTGCACTACAATGAAGTCTCACTTCCCCCCGGTCAAAAGGGCCATCTGAAAAAAGTGTAAAATCCAGAAAGGCAGGACAGGCCATGGAGAACTGGGAGCCTTGTTATGCTGATGGGCGGGATGTAAATTGCCAACAGACACTCAGGAGAAGTGTATGGTGTTTCCTGAAACATCTAAAAAACAAAGCAACAGAGCCTAGGGCACTTCCACTTATGGTCCTATAGCTTAGGGAAATTAAAATAAAAAAGACACAGCCACCCCAAAGTTTGGGACGCCTCTGTTTACAAGAACCTCGTTTACCGTACAAGTTCAATATCACAGAAAGTGAAAAATGGATAAAGAACTTGTGGTACTTATGTACAATGCAGTATCACTCAGCAATGAAATCTATGTCATCAGGCCCGTAGCAGCATAATGAGTGGATTCAGGTACGATGATTCTAACTGAAATAAGTCACACAGAAAAAGAAACATCATAAGATATCACTAATACACGGAATGTAAACTTGGCTACACAGGAACTGAATTCCAAAACAGAACAGGGTCTCAAATTTAGAAAAGCAACTTATGCTTGCTTAAGGTTAAAGGTGAGTTGGGGTGCTGCATAAAACCAGAGATTGAAATGAGCACAGATAAAGTTCCTTAAGCCAAATATGGAATAGACAAGAGCTACTCCTTGCTCAACGAAATGGACTCAACACCGCATATTAAATGCCTAAGAATGTACCTGACTAGTAAGTATCTTAAAACCTATGGATTGCTATGTGTCCGAAAGAGAATCAAGCCTGTGTACAGGGGCATAAACGCAGCAGTGATAGGATTGGAGAGGTTTGGTGAGCAAATGAAGACCCTTTGAAGTCATATTGCATGGTACCGATTCTACGGGTTTCAACTACCCAGGTTTAAGGTATTCTTCCTTCAGCTAAAACATGCATGTGGAACCTAGAGTATGATCAACCATGTGATCGGGAGACGTGTTCAAATATGTCTCAGTTTTCATACCCTGGAACGCGGGTGCAACATTCCAGATGCTTTACTAACACTCTCCGACTTGGAGAGTCAGTCCCTTTAACCTCCTGTTTGGCCCAGTTTGCAATTTCTGCGGAAGATGAACAGGAATAGCGAGAACCAATGAGAGACTAGCTGGAGGTGTCTGGACGGGCAAATTTAACTCTCATTTCCCACCAGGAAGAGGAATTAACCAAAGGCTCAGCGTGCCGTGCCGGAACCAGATTAGGGCCTGAAGCCATCCTGCGGTGTGGCGGCCAGCTCACAAGAAAGCGAGTTGAAGAAAGGAGCTCAGGGGCACTGTAATTCACAAACCTGCAGAGTTATAAATGACAGCTATCGTCCAAAAATAGACTGAAGTAAGGCTGCCAAGAGGACTTGAAAGCGGGGCAGAATTGCAGGAAACCGATTTCAGGAGGTAGACTGGAATTGCATTGAAAGCATAGGAAAAGAGGCAAAACGTCCACAATGATGCACTTGGCTAAAAAGGGCGTATGCGTTTTTTCCTGAATATATTCAGGAAAAAACGCATACGCCCTTTTTGGCCAACCAAGCAAGTTTGCAAACGAAATCTGCACTACAATGAAGTCTCTCTTCCCCCCAGTCAAAAGGGCCATCTGAAAAAAGTGTAAAATCCAGAAAGGCAGGACAGGCCATGGAGAACTGGGAGCCTTGTTATGCTGATGGGCGGGATGTAAATTGCCAAAAGACACTCGGGAGAAGTGTATGGTGTTTCCTGAAACATCTAAAAAACAAAGCAACAGAGCCTAGGGCACTTCCACTTATGGTCCTATAGCTTAGGGAAATTAAAATCAAAAAGACACAGCTACCCCAAAGTTTGGGACGCCTCTGTTTACAAGAACCTCGTTTACAGTACAAGTTCAACATCGCAGAAAGTGAAAAATGGATAAAGAACTTGTGGTACCTATGTACAATGCAGTATCACTCAGCAATGAAATCTATGTCATCAGGCCCGTAGCAGCATAATGAGTGGATTCAGGTACAATGATTCTAACTGAAATAAGTCACACAGAAAAAGAAACATCATAAGATATCACTAATACACGGAATGTAAACTTGGCTACACAGGAACTGAATTCCAAAACAGAACAGGGTCTCAAATTTAGAAAACCAAGTTATGCTTGCTTAAGGGGAAAGGTGAGTTGGGGTGCTGCATAAAACCAGAGATTGAAATGAGCACAGATAAAGTTCCTTAAGCCAAATATGGAATAGACAAGAGCTACTCCTTGCTCAACGAAATGGACTCAACACCGCATATTAAACGCCTAAGAATGTACCTGACTAGTAAGTATCTTAAAACCTATGGATTGCTATGTCTCCGAAAGAGAATCAAGCATGTGTACAGGGGCATAAACGCAGCAGTGATAGGATTGGAGAGGTTCGTGAGCAAATGAAGACCCTTTGAAGTCATATTGCATGGCACCCATTCCACGGGTTTCAACTACCCAGGTTTAAGGTATTCTTCCTTCAGCTAAAACATGCATGTTGAACCTAGAGTATGATCAACCATGTGATCGGGAGACGTGTTCAAATATGTCTCAGTTTTCGTACCCTGGTACTCGGGTGCAACATTCCAGACGCGTTACTAACACTCTCCCAACTTGGAGAGTCAGTCCCTTTAACCTCCTGTTTGGCCCAGTTTGCAATTTCTGCGGAAGATGAACCGGAATAGGGAGAACCAATGAGAGACTAGCTGGAGGTGTCTGGACGGGCAAATTTAACTCTCATTTCCCACCAGGAAGAGGAATTAACCAAAGGCTCAGCGTGCCGTGCCGGAACTAGATTAGGGCCTGAAGCCATTCTGCGGTGTTGCGGCCAGCTCAAAAGAAAGCGAGTTGAAGAAAGGAGCTCAGGGACACTGTAATTCACAAACCTGCAGAGTTATAAATGACAGCTATCGTCCAAAAATAGACTGAAGTAAGGCTGCCAAGAGGACTTGAAAGCGGGGCAGAATTGCAGGAAACTGATTTCAGGAGGTAGACTGGAATTGCATTGAAAGCATAGGAAAAGAGGCAGAACGTCCACAATGATGCACTTGACCAAAAAGGGCGTATGCGTTTTTTCCTGAATATATTCAGGAAAAAACGCATACGCCCTTTTTGGCCAACCAAGCAAGCTTGCAAAGGAAATCTGCACTACAATGAAGTCTCACTTCCCCCCAGTCAAAAGGGCCATCTGAAAAAAGTGTAAAATCCAGAAAGGCAGGACAGGCCATGGAGAACTGGGAGCCTTGTTATGCTGATGGGTGGGATGTAAATTGCCAACAGACACTCGGGAGAAGTGTATGGTGTTTCCTGAAACATCTAAAAAACAAAGCAACAGAGCCTAGCGCACTTCCACTTATGGTCCTATAGCTTAGGGAAATTAAAATCAAAAAGACACAGCCACCCCAAAGTTTGGGACGCCTCTGTTTACAAGAACCTTGTTTACAGTACAAGTTCAATATCACAGAAAGTGAAAAATGGATAAAGAACTTGTGGTATTTACGTACAATGCAGTATCACTCAGCAATGAAATCTATGTCATCAGGCCCGTAGCAGCATAATGAGTGGATTCAGGTACGATGATTCTAACTAATAAGTCACACAGAAAAAAAAACATCATAAGATATCACTAATACACGGAATGTAAACTTGGCTACACAGGAACTGAATTCCAAAACAGAACAGGGTCTCAAATTTAGAAAACCAACTTATGCTTGCTTAAGGGGAAAGGTGAGTTGGGGTGCTGCATAAAACCAGAGATTGAAATGAGCACAGATAAAGTTCCTTAAGCCAAATATGGAATAGACAAGAGCTACTCCTTGCTCAACGAAATGGACTCAACACCGCATATTAAATGCCTAAGAATGTACCTGACTAGTAAGTATCTTAAAACCTATGGATTGCTATGTCTCCGAAAGGGAATCAAGCATGTGTACAAGGGCATAAACGCAGCAGTGATAGGATTGGAGAGGTTCGTGAGCAAATGAAGACCCTTTGAAGTCATATTGCATGGTACCCATTCCACGGGTTTCAACTCTCCAGGTTTAAGGTATTCTTCCTTCAGCTAAAACATGCATGTGGAACCTAGAGTATGATCAACCATGTGATCGGGAGACGTGTTCAAATATGTCTCAGTTTTCGTACCCTCGTACTCGGGTGCAACATTCCAGACGCTTTACTAACACTCTCCCCACTTGGAGAGTCAGTCCCTTTAACCTCCTGTTTGGCCCAGTTTGCAATTTCTGTGGAAGATGAACAGGAATAGCGAGAACAAATGAGAGACTAGCTGGAGGTGTCTGGATGGGCAAATTTAACTCTCATTTCCCACCAGGAAGAGGAATTAACCAAAGGCTCAGCGTGCCGTGCCAGAACCAGATTAAGGCCTGAAGACATCCTGCGGTGTTGCGGCCAGCTCAAAAGAAAGCGAGTTGAAGAAAGGAGCTCAGGGGCACTGTAATTCACAAACCTGCAGAGTTATAAATGACAGCTATCGTCCAAAAATAGACTGAAGTAAGGCTGCCAAGAGGACTTGAAAGCGGGGCAGAATTGCAGGAAACCGATTTCAGGAGGTAGACTGGAATTGCATTGAAAGCATAGGAAAAGAGGCAGAACGTCCACAATGATGCACTTGGCCAAAAAGGGCGTATGCGTTTTTTCCTGAATATATTCAGGAAAAAACGCATACGCCCTTTTTGGCCAACCAAGCAAGCTTGCAAAGGAAATCTGCACTACAATGAAGTCTCACTTCCCCCCGGTCAAAAGGGCCATCTGAAAAAAGTGTAAAATCCAGAAAGGCAGGACAGGCCATGGAGAACTGGGAGCCTTGTTATGCTGATGGGCGGGATGTAAATTGCCAACAGACACTCGGGAGAAGTGTATGGTGTTTCCTGAAACATCTAAAAAACAAAGCAACAGAGCCTAGGGCACTTCCACTTATGGTCCTATAGCTTAGGGAAATTAAAATCAAAAAGACACAGCCACCCCAAAGTTTGGGACGCCTCTGTTTACAAGAACCTCGTTTACCGTACAAGTTCAATATCACAGAAAGTGAAAAATGGATAAAGAACTTGTGGTACTTATGTACAATGCAGTATCACTCAGCAATGAAATCTATGTCATCAGGCCCGTAGCAGCATAATGAGTAGATTCAGGTACGATGATTCGAACTGAAATAAGTCACACAGAAAAAGAAACATCATAAGATATCAGTAATACACGGAATGTAAACTTGGCTACACAGGAACTGAATTCCAAAACAGAACAGGTTCTCAAATTTAGAAAACCAACTTATGCTTGCTTAAGGGGAAAGGTGAGTTGGGTTGCTGCATAAAACCAGAGATTGAAATGAGCACAGATAAAGTTCCTTAAGCCAAATATGGAATAGACAAGAGCTACTCCTTGCTCAACGAAATGGACTCAACACCGCATATTAAACGCCTAAGAATGTACCTGACTAGTAAGTATCTTAAAACCTATGGATTGCTATGTCTCCGAAAGAGAATCAAGCATGTGTACAGGGGCATAAACGCAGCAGTGATAGGATTGGAGAGGTTCGGTGAGCAAATGAAGACCCTTTGAAGTCTTATTGCATGGTACCCATTCCACGGGTTTCAACTACCCAGGTTTTAGGTATTCTTCCTTCAGCTAAAACATGCATGTGGAACCCAGAGTATGATCAACCATGTGATTGGGAAACGTGTTCAAATATGTCTCAGTTTTCCTCACCTGGTACTCGGGTGCAACATTCCAGACGCTTTACTAACACTCTCCCCACTTGGAGAGTCAGCGCCTTTAACCTCCTGTTTGCCACAGTTTGCAATTTCTGCGGAAGATGAACAGGAATAGCGAGAACCAATGAGAGGCTAGCTGGAGGTGTCTGGACGGGCAAATTTAACTCTCATTTCCCACCAGGAAGAGGAAATAACCAAAGGCTCAGCGTGCCGTGCCGGAACCAGATTAGGGCCTGAAGCCATGCTGCGGTGTTTCGGCCAGGTCACAAGAAAGCGAGTTGAAGAAAGGAGCTCAGGGGCACTGTAATTCAGAAACCTGCAGAGTTATAAATGACAGCTATCGTCCAAAAATAGACTGAAGTAAGGCTGCCAAGAGGACTTGAAAGCGGGGCAGAATTGCAGGAAACCGATTTCAGGAGGTAGACTGGAATTGCATTGAAAGCATAGGAAAAGAGGCAGAACGTCCACAATGATGCACTTGGCCAAAAAGGGCGTATGCGTTTTTTCCTGTATATATTCAGGAAAAAACGCATACGCCCTTTTTGGCCAACCAAGCAAACTTGCAAAGGAAATCTGCACTACAATGAAGTCTCACTTCCCCCCGGTCAAAAGGGCCATCTGAAAAAAGTGTAAAATCCAGAAAGGCAGGACAGGCCATGGAGAACTGGGAGCCTTGTTATGCTGATGGGCGGGATGTAAATTACCAACAGACACTCAGGAGAAGTGTATGGTGTTTCCTGAAACATCTAAAAAACAAAGCAACAGAGCCTAGGGCACTGCCACTTATGGTCCTATAGCTTAGGGAAATTAAAATAAAAAAGACACAGCCACCCCAAAGTTTGGGACGCCTCTGTTTACAAGAACCTCGTTTACATTACAAGTTCAACATCGCAGAAAGTGAAAAATGGATAAAGAAGTTGTGGTATTTACTTACAAAGCAATATCACTCAGCAATGAAATCTATGTCATCAGGCCCTTAGCAGCACAATGAGTGGATTCAGGTATGATGATTCTAACTGAAATAAGTCACACAGAAAAAGAAACATCATAAGATATCAGTAATACACGGAATGTAAACTTGGCTACACAGGAACTGAATTACAGAACAGAACAGGGTCTCAAATTTAGAAAACCAACTTATGCTTGCTTAAGGGGAAAGGTGAGTTGGGGTGCTGCATAAAACCAGAGATTGAAATGAGCACAGATAAAGTTCCTTAAGCCAAATATGGAATAGACAAGAGCTACTCCTTGCTCAACGAAATGGACTCAACACCGCATATTAAACGCCTAAGAATGTACCTGACTAGTAAGTATCTTAAAACCTATGGATTGCTATGTCTCCGAAAGAGAATCAAGCATGTGTACAAGGGCATAAACGCAGCAGTGATAGGATTGGAGAGGTTCGTGAGCAAATGAAGACCCTTTGAAGTCATATTGCATGGTACCCATTCCACGGGTTTCAACTACCCAGGTTTAAGGTATTCTTCCTTCAGCTAAAACATGCATGTGGAACCTAGAGTATGATCAACCATGTGATCGGGAGACGTGTTCAAATATGTCTCAGTTTTCGTATCCTCGTACTCGGGTGCAACATTCCAGACGCTTTACTAACACTCTCCCCACTTGGAGAGTCAGTCCCTTTAACCTCCTGTTTGGCCCAGTTTGCAATTTCTGTGGAAGATGAACAGGAATAGCGAGAACAAATGAGAGACTAGCTGGAGGTGTCTGGATGGGCAAATTTAACTCTCATTTCCCACCAGGAAGAGGAATTAACCAAAGGCTCAGCGTGCCGTGCCGAAACCAGATTAGGGCCTGAAGACATCCTGCGGTGTTGCGGCCAGCTCAAAAGAAAGCGAGTTGAAGAAAGGAGCTCAGGGGCACTGTAATTCACAAACCTGCAGAGTTATAAATGACAGCTATCGTCCAAAAATAGACTGAAGTAAGGCTGCCAAGAGGACTTGAAAGCGGGGCAGAATTGCAGGAAACCGATTTCAGGAGGTAGACTGGAATTGCATTGAAAGCATAGGAAAAGAGGCAGAACGTCCACAATGATGCACTTGGCCAAAAAGGGCGTATGCGTTTTTTCCTGAATATATTCAGGAAAAAACGCATACGCCCTTTTTGGCCAACCAAGCAAGCTTGCAAAGGAAATCTGCACTACAATGAAGTCTCACTTCCCCCCGGTCAAAAGGGCCATCTGAAAAAAGTGTAAAATCCAGAAAGGCAGGACAGGCCATGGACAACTGGGAGCCTTGTTATGCTGATGGGCGGGATGTAAATTACCAACAGACACTCAGGAGAAGTGTATGGTGTTTCCTGAAACATCTAAAAAACAAAGCAACAGAGCCTAGGGCACTGCCACTTATGGTCCTATAGCTTAGGGAAATTAAAATCAAAAAGACACAGCCACCCCAAAGTTTGGGACGCCTCTGTTTACAAGAACCTCGTTTACAGTACAAGTTCAACATCGCAGAAAGTGAAAAATGGATAAAGAAGTTGTGGTATTTACTTACAAAGCAATATCACTCAGCAATGAAATCTATGTCATCAGGCCCTTAGCAGCACAATGAGTGGATTCAGGTATGATGATTCTAACTGAAATAAGTCACACAGAAAAAGAAACATCATAAGATATCACTAATACACGGAATGGAAACTTGGCTACACAGGAACTGAATTACAGAACAGAACAGGGTCTCAAATTTAGAAAACCAACTTATGCTTGCTTAAGGGGAAAGGTGAGTTGGGGTGCTGCATAAAACCAGAGATTGAAATGAGCACAGATAAAGTTCCTTAAGCCAAATATGGAATAGACAAGAGCTACTCCTTGCTCAACGAAATGGACTCAACACCGCATATTAAACGCCTAAGAATGTACCTGACTAGTAAGTATCTTAAAACCTATGGATTGCTATGTCTCCGAAAGAGAATCAAGCATGTGTACAGGGGCATAAACGCAGCAGTGATAGGATTGGAGAGGTTCGTGAGCAAATGAAGACCCTTTGAAGTCATATTGCATGGTACCCATTCCACGGGTTTCAACTACCCAGGTTTAAGGTATTCTTCCTTCAGCTAAAACATGCATGTGGAACCTACAGTATGATCAACCATGTGATCGGGTGACGTGTTCAAATATGTCTCAGTTTTCGTACCCTGGTACTCGGGTGCAACATTCCAGACGCTTTACTAACACTCTCCCCACTTGGGAAGTCAGTCCCTTTAACCTCCTGTTTGGCCCAGTTTACAGTTTCTGTGGAAGATGAACAGGAATAGCGAGAACCAATGAGAGACTAGCTGGAGGTGTCTGGATGGGCAAATTTAACTCTCATTTCCCACCAGGAAGAGGAATTAACCAAAGGCTCAGCGTGCCGTGCCAGAACCAGATTAGGGCCTGAAGACATCCTGCGGTGTTGCGGCCAGGTCACAAGAAAGCGAGTTGAAGAAAGGAGCTCAGGGGCACTGTAATTCACAAACCTGCAGAGTTATAAATGACAGCTATCGTCCAAAAATAGACTGAAGTAAGGCTGCCAAGAGGACTTGAAAGCGGGGCAGAATTGCAGGAAACTGATTTCAGGAGGTAGACTGGAATTGCAATGAAAGCATAGGAAAAGAGGCAGAACGTCCACAATGATGCACTTGGCCAAAAAGGGCGTATGCGTTTTTTCCTGAATATATTCAGGAAAAAACGCATACGCCCTTTTTGGCCAACCAAGCAAGCTTGCAAAGGAAATCTGCACTACAATGAAGTCTCACTTCCCCCCGGTCAAAAGGGCCATCTGAAAAAAGTGTAAAATCCAGAAAAGCAGGACAGGCCATGGAGAACTGGGAGCCTTGTTATGCTGATGGGCGGGATGTAAATTGCCAACAGACACTCGGGAGAAGTGTATGGTGTTTCCTGAAACATCTAAAAAACAAAGCAACAGAGCCTAGGGCACTTCCACTTATGGTCCTATAGCTTAGGGAAATTAAAATCAAAAAGACACAGCCACCCCAAAGTTTGGGACGCCTCTGTTTACAAGAACCTCGTTTACCGTACAAGTTCAATATCACAGAAAGTGAAAAATGGATAAAGAACTTGTGGTACTTACGTACAATGCAGTATCACTCAGCAATGAAATCTATGTCATCAGGCCCGTAGCAGCATAATGAGTAGATTCAGGTACGATGATTCTAACTGAAATAAGTCACACAGAAAAAGAAACATCATAAGATATCACTAATACACGGAATGTAAACTTGGCTACACAGGAACTGCATTCCAAAACAGAACAGGTTCTCAAATTTAGAAAACCAACTTATGCTTGCTTAAGGGGAAAGGTGAGTTGGGTTGCTGCATAAAACCAGAGATTGAAATGAGCACAGATAAAGTTCCTTAAGCCAAATATGGAATAGACAAGAGCTACTCCTTGCTCAACGAAATGGACTCAACACTGCATATTAAACGCCTAAGAATGTACCTGACTAGTAAGTATCTTAAAACCTATGGATTGCTATGTCTCCGAAAGAGAATCAAGCATGTGTACAGGGGCATAAACGCAGCAGTGATAGGATTGGAGAGGTTCGGTGAGCAAATGAAGACCCTTTGAAGTCTTATTGCATGGTACCCATTCCACGGGTTTCAACTACCCAGGTTTTAGGTATTCTTCCTTCAGCTAAAACATGCATGTGGAACCAAGAGTATGATCAACCATGTGATTGGGAAACGTGTTCAAATATGTCTCAGTTTTCCTCCCCTGGTACTCGGGTGCAACATTCCAGACGCCTTACTAACACTCTCCCCACTTGGAGAGTCAGCGCCTTTAACCTCCTGTTTGGCCCAGTTTGCAATTTCTGCGGAAGATGAACAGGAATAGCGAGAACCAATGAGAGGCTAGCTGGAGGTGTGTGGACGGGCAAATTTAACTCTCATTTCCCACCAGGAAGAGGAAATAACCAAAGGCTCAGCGTGCCGTGCCGGAACCAGATTAGGGCCTGAAGCCATGCTGCGGTGTTGCGGCCAGGTCACAAGAAAGCGAGTTGAAGAAAGGAGCTCAGGGGCACTGTAATTCAGAAACCTGCAGAGTTATAAATGACAGCTATCGTCCAAAAATAGACTGAAGTAAGGCTGCCAAGAGGACTTGAAAGCGGGGCAGAATTGCAGGAAACCGATTTCAGGAGGTAGACTGGAATTGCATTGAAAGCATAGGAAAAGAGGCAGAACGTCCACAATGATGCACTTGGCCAAAAAGGGCGTATGTGTTTTTTCCTGAATATATTCAGGAAAAAACGCATACGCCCTTTTTGGCCAACCAAGCAAGCTTGCAAAGGAAATCTGCACTACAATGAAGTCTCACTTCCCCCCGGTCAAAAGGGCCAACTGAAAAAAGTGTAAAATCCAGAAAGGCAGGACAGTTCATGGAGAACTGGGAGCCTTGTTATGCTGATGGGCGGGATGTAAATTACCAACAGACACTCAGGAGAAGTGTATGGTGTTTCCTGAAACATCTAAAAAACAAAGCAACAGAGCCTAGGGCACTGCCACTTATGGTCCTATAGCTTAGGGAAATTAAAATAAAAAAGACACAGCAACCCCAAAGTTTGGGACGCCTCTGTTTACAAGAACCTCGTTTACAGTACAAGTTCAACATCGCAGAAAGTGAAAAATGGATAAAGAAGTTGTGGTATTTACTTACAAAGCAATATCACTCAGCAATGAAATCTATGTCATCAGGCCCTTAGCAGCACAATGAGTGGATTCAGGTATGATGATTCTAACTGAAATAAGTCACACAGAAAAAGAAACATCATAAGATATCAGTAATACACGGAATGTAAACTTGGCTACACAGGAACTGAATTACAGAACAGAACAGGGTCTCAAATTTAGAAAACCAACTTATGCTTGCTTAAGGGGAAAGGTGAGTTGGGGTGCTGCATAAAACCAGAGATTGAAATGAGCACAGATAAAGTTCCTTAAGCCAAATATGGAATAGACAAGAGCTACTCCTTGCTCAACGAAATGGACTCAACACCGCATATTAAACGCCTAAGAATGTACCTGACTAGTAAGTATCTTAAAACCTATGGATTGCTATGTCTCCGAAAGAGAATCAAGCATGTGTACAGGGGCATAAACGCAGCAGTGATAGGATTGGAGAGGTTCGTGAGCAAATGAAGACCCTTTGAAGTCATATTGCATGGTACTCATTCCACGGGTTTCAACTACCCAGGTTTAAGGTATTCTTCCTTCAGCTAAAACATGCATGTGGAACCTACAGTATGATCAACCATGTGATCGGGAGACGTGTTCAAATATGTCTCAGTTTTCGTACCCTGGCACTCGGGTGCAACATTCCAGACGCTTTACTAACACTCTCCCCACTTGGAGAGTCAGTCCCTTTAACCTCCTGTTTGGCCCAGTTTGCAATTTCTGCGGAAGATGAACAGGAATAGCGAGAACCAATGAGAGGCTAGCTGCAGGTGTCTGGACGGGCAAATTTAACTCTCATTTCCCACCAGGAAGAGGAATTAACCAAAGGCTCAGCATGCCGGGCCGGAACCAGATTAGGGCCTGAAGCCATCCTGCGGTGTTGCGGCCAGGTCACAAGAAAGCGAGTTGAAGAAAGGAGCTCAGGGGCACTGTAATTCACAAACCTGCAGAGTTATAAATGACAGCTATCGTCCAAAAATAGACTGAAGTAAGGCTGCCAAGAGGACTTGAAAGCGGGGCAGAATTGCAGGAAACCGATTTCAGGAGGTAGACTGGAATTGCATTGAAAGCATAGGAAAAGAGGCAGAACGTCCACAATGATGCACTTGGCCAAAAAGGGCGTATGCGTTTTTTCCTGAATATATTCAGGAAAAAACGCATACGCCCTTTTTGGCCAACCAAGCAAGCTTGCAAAGGAAATCTGCACTACAATGAAGTCTCACTTCGCCCCGGTCAAAAGGGCCATCTGAAAAAAGTGTAAAATCCAGAAAGGCAGGACAGGCCATGGAGAACTGGGAGCCTTGTTATGCTGAAGGGCGGGATGTAAATTGCCAACAAACACTCGGGAGAAGTGTATGGTGTTTCCTGAAACATCTAAAAAACAAAGCAAGAGAGCCTAGGGCACTTCCACTTATGGTCCTATAGCTTAGGGAATTTAAAATCAAAAAGACACAGCCAACCCAAAGTTTCGAATGGCTCTGTTTACAAGAACCTCGTTTACAGTACAAGTTCAACATCGCAGAAAGTGAAAAATGGATAAAAAAGTTGTGGTATTTACTTACAAAGCAATATCACTCAGCAATGAAATCTGTGTCATCAGTCCCTTAGCAGCACAATGAGTGGATTCAGGTATGATGATTCTAACTGAAATAAGTCACACAGAAAAAGAAACATCATAAGATATCAGTAATACACGGAATGGAAACTTGGCTACACAGGAACTGAATTACAGAACAGAACAGGGTCTCAAATTTAGAAAAGCAACTTATGCTTGCTTAAGGGTAAAGGTGAGTTGGGGTGCTGCATAAAACCAGAGATTGAAATGAGCACAGATAAAGTTCCTTAAGCCAAATATCGAATAGACAAGAGCTACTCCTTGCTCAACGAAATGGACTCAACACCGCATATTGAACGCCTAAGAATGTACCTGACTAGTAAGTATCTTAAAACCTATGGATTGCTATGTCTCCGAAAGAGAATCAAGCATGTGTACAGGGGCATAAACGCAGCAGTGATAGGATTGGAGAGGTTCGGTGAGCAAATGAAGACCCTTTGAAGTCATATTGCATGGTACCCATTCCACGGGTTTCACCTACCCAGGTTTAAGGTATTCTTCCTTCAGCTAAAACATGCATGTGGAACCTAGAGTATGATCAACCATGTGATCGGGAGACGTGTTCAAATATTTCTCAGTTTTCGTACCCTGGTACTCGGGTGCAACATTCCAGACGCTTTACTAACACTCTCCCGACTTGGAGAGTCAGTCCCTTTAACCTCCTGTTTGGCCCAGTTTGCAATTTCTGCGGAAGATGAACAGGAATAGCGAGAACCAATGAGAGGCTAGCTGGAGGTGTCTGGACGGGCAAATTTAACTCTCATTTCCCACCAGGAAGAGGAATTAACCAAAGGCTCAGCGTGCCGTGCCGGAACCAGATTAGGGCCTGAAGACATCCTGCGTTGTTGCGGCCAGGTCACAAGAAAGCGAGTTGAAGAAAGGAGCTCAGGGGCACTGTAATTCACAAACCTGCAGAGTTATAAATGACAGCTGTCGTCCAAAAATAGACTGAAGTAAGGCTGCCAAGAGGACTTGAAAGCGGGGCAGAATTGCAGGAAACCGATTTCAGGAGGTAGATTGGAATTGCATTGAAAGCATAGGAAAAGAGGCAGAACGTCCACAATGATGCACTTGGCCAAAAAGGGCGTATGCGTTTTTTCCTGAATATATTCAGGAAAAAGCGCATACGCCCTTTTTGGAAAACCAAGCAAGCTTGCAAAGGAAATCTGCAATACAATGAAGTCTCACTTCCCCCCGGTAAAAAGGGCCATCTGAAAAAAGTGTAAAATCCAGAAAGGCAGGACAGGCCAAGGAGAACTGGGAGCCTTGTTATGCTGATGGGCGGGATGTAAATTGCCAACAGACACTCGGGAGAAGTGTATGGTGTTTCCTGAAACATCTAAAAAACAAAGCAACAGAGCCTAGGGCACTGCCACTTATGGTCCTATAGCTTAGGGAAATTAAAATCAAAAAGACACAGCCACCCCAAAGTTTGGGACGCCTCTGTTTACAAGAACCTCGTTTACCGTACAAGTTCAATATCACAGAAAGTGAAAAATGGATAAAGAACTTGTGATACTTACGTACAATGCAGTATCACACAGCAATGAAACCTATGTCATCAGGCCCGTAGCAGCATAATGAGTGGATTCAGGTATGATGATTCTAACTGAAATAAGTCACACCGAAAAAGAAACATCATAAGATATCAGTAATACACGGAATGTAAACTTGGCTACACAGGAACTGAATTACAGAACAGAACAGGGTCTCAAATTTAGAAAACCAACTTATGCTTGCTTAAGGGGAAAGGTGAGTTTGGGTGCTGCATAAAACCAGAGATTGAAATGAGCACAAATAAAGTTCCTTAAGCCAAATATGGAATAGACAAGAGCTACTCCTTGCTCAACGAAATGGACTCAACACCCCATATTAAACGCCTAAGAATGTACCTGACTAGTAAGTATCTTAAAACCTATAGATTGCTATGTCTCCGAAAGAGAATCAAGCATGTGTACAGGGGCATAAACGCAGCAGTGATAGGATTGGAGAGGTTCGGTGAGCAAATGAAGACCCTTTGAAGTCATATTGCATGGTACCCATTCCACGGGTTTCAACTACCCAGGTTTTAGGTATTCTTCCTTCAGCTAAAACATGCATGTGGAACCCAGAGTATGATCAACCATGTGATCGGGAGACGTGTTCAAATATGTCTCAGTTTTCCTCCCCTGGTACTCGGGTGCAACATTCCAGACGCTTTACTAACACTGTCCCCACTTGGAGAGTCAGCGCCTTTAACCTCCTGTTTGGCCCAGTTTGCAATTTCTGCGGAAGATGAACAGGAATAGCGAGAACCAATGAGAGGCTAGCTGGAGGTGTCTGGACGGGCAAATTTAACTCTCATTTCCCACCAGGAAGAGGAATTAACCAAAGGTTCAGAATGCCAGGCCGGAACCAGATTAGGGCCTGAAGCCATCCTGCGGTGTTGCGGCCAGGTCACAAGAAAGCGAGTTGAAGAAAGGAGCTCAGGGGCACTGTAATTCACAAACCTGCAGAGTTATAAATGACAGCTATCGTCCAAAAATAGACTGAAGTAAGGCTGCCAAGAGGACTTGAAAGCGGGGCAGAATTGCAGGAAACCGATTTCAGGAGGTAGACTGGAATTGCATTGAAAGCATAGGAAAAGAGGCAGAACGTCCACAATGATGCACTTGGCCAAAAAGGGCGTATGCGTTTTTTCCTGAATATATTCAGGAAAAAACGCATACGCCCTTTTTGGCCAACCAAGCAAGCTTGCAAAGGAAATCTGCACTACAATGAAGTCTCACTTCCCCCCGGTCAAAAGGGCCATCTGAAAAAAGTGTAAAATCCAGAAAGGCAGGACAGGCCATGGAGAACTGGGAGCCTTGTTATGCTGATGGGCGGGATGTAAATTGCCAACAGACACTTGGGAGAAGTGTATGGTGTTTCCTGAAACATCTAAAAAACAAAGCAACAGAGCCTAGGGCACTGCCACTTATGGTCCTATAGCTTAGGGAAATTAAAATCAAAAAGACACAGCCACCCCAAAGTTTGGAATGGCTCTGTTTACAAGAACCTCGTTTACCGTACAAGTTCAACATCGCAGAAAGTGAAAAATGGATAAAGAAGTTGTGGTATTCACTTATAATGCAGTATCACTCAGCAATGAAATCTATGTCATCAGGCCCGTAGCAGCACAATGAGTGGATTCAGGTATGATGATTCTAACTGAAATAAGTCACACAGAAAAAGAAACATCATAAGTTATCAGTAATACACGGAATGGAAACTTGGCTACACAGGAACTGAATTACAGAACAGAACAGGGTCTCAAATTTAGAAAACCAACTTATGCTTGCTTAAGGGTAAAGGTGAGTTGGGGTGCTGCATAAAACCAGAGATTGAAATGAGCACAGATAAAGTTCCTTAAGCCAAATATGGAATAGACAAGAGCTACTCCTTGCTCAACGAAATGGACTCAACACCGCATATTAAACGCCTAAGAATGTACCTGACTAGTAAGTATCTTAAAACCTATGGATTGCTATGTCTCCGAAAGAGAATCAAGCATGTGTACAGGGGCATAAACGCAGCAGTGATAGGATTGGAGAGGTTCGGTGAGCAAATGAAGACCCTTTGAAGTCATATTGCATGGTACCCATTCCACGGGTTTCACCTACCCAGGTTTAAGGTATTCTTCCTTCAGCTAAAACATGCATGTGGAACCCAGAGTATGATCAACCATGTGATGGGGAGACGTGTTCAAATATGTCTCAGTTTTCGTACCCTGGTACTCGGGTGCAACATTCCAGACGCTTTACTAACACTCTCCCCACTTGGAGAGTCAGCGCCTTTAACCTCCTGTTTGGCCCAGTTTGCAATTTCTGCGGAAGATGAACAGGAATAGCGAGAACCAATGAGAGGCTAGCTGCAGGTGTCTGGACGGGCAAATTTAACTCTCATTTCCCACCAGGAAGAGGAATTAACCAAAGGCTCAGCATGCCGGGCCGGAACCAGATTAGGGCCTGAAGCCATCCTGCGGTGTTGCGGCCAGGTCACAAGAAAGCGAGTTGAAGAAAGGAGCTCAGGGGCACTGTAATTCACAAACCTGCAGAGTTATAAATGACAGCTATCGTCCAAAAATAGACTGAAGTAAGGCTGCCAAGAGGACTTGAAAGCGGGGCAGAATTGCAGGAAACCGATTTCAGGAGGTAGACTGGAATTGCATTGAAAGCATAGGAAAAGAGGCAGAACGTCCACAATGATGCACTTGGCCAAAAAGGGCGTATGCGTTTTTTCCTGAATATATTCAGGAAAAAACGCATACGCCCTTTTTGGCCAACCAAGCAAGCTTGCAAAGGAAATCTGCACTACAATGAAGTCTCACTTCGCCCCGGTCAAAAGGGCCATCTGAAAAAAGTGTAAAATCCAGAAAGGCAGGACAGGCCATGGAGAACTGGGAGCCTTGTTATGCTGAAGGGCGGGATGTAAATTGCCAACAAACACTCGGGAGAAGTGTATGGTGTTTCCTGAAACATCTAAAAAACAAAGCAAGAGAGCCTAGGGCACTTCCACTTATGGTCCTATAGCTTAGGGAATTTAAAATCAAAAAGACACAGCCAACCCAAAGTTTCGAATGGCTCTGTTTACAAGAACCTCGTTTACAGTACAAGTTCAACATCGCAGAAAGTGAAAAATGGATAAAAAAGTTGTGGTATTTACTTACAAAGCAATATCACTCAGCAATGAAATCTGTGTCATCAGTCCCTTAGCAGCACAATGAGTGGATTCAGGTATGATGATTCTAACTGAAATAAGTCACACAGAAAAAGAAACATCATAAGATATCACTAATACACGGAATGTAAACTTGGCTACACAGGAACTGAATTACAGAACAGAACAGGGTCTCAAATTTCGAAAACCAACTATGCTTGCTTATGGGGAAAGGTGAGTTGGGGTGCTGCATAAAACCAGAGATTGAAATGAGCACAGATAAAGTTCCTTAAGCCAAATATGGAATAGACAAGAGCTACTCCTTGCTCAACGAAATGGACTCAACACCCCGTATTAAACGCCTAAGAATGTACCTGACTAGTAAGTATCTTAAAACCTAGGGATTGCTATGTCTCCGAAAGAGAATCAAGCATGTGTACAGGGGCATAAACGCAGCAGTGATAGGATTAGAGAGGTTCGGTGAGCAAATGAAGACCCTTTGAAGTCATATTGCATGGTACCCATTCCACGGGTTTCAACTACCCAGGTTTTAGGTATTCTTCCTTCAGCTAAAACATGCATGTGGAACCCAGAGTATGATCAACCATGAGATCGGGAGACGTGTTCAAATATGTCTCAGTTTTCCTCCCCTGGTACTCGGGTGCAATATTCCAGACGCTATACTAACACTGTCCCCACTTGGAGAGTCAGCGCCTTTAACCTCCTGTTTGGCCCAGTTTGCAATTTCTGCGGAAGATGAACAGGAATAGCGAGAACCAATGAGAGACTAGCTGGAGGTGTCTGGACGGGCAAATTTAACTCTCATTTCCCACCAGGAAGAGGAAATAACCAGAGGCTCAGCGTGCCGTGCCGGAACCAGATTAGGGCCTGAAGCCATCCTGCGGTGTTGCGGCCAGCTCACAAGAAAGCGAGTTGAAGAAAGGAGCTCAGTGGCACTGTAATTCACAAACCTGCAGAGTTATAAATGACAGCTATCGTCCAAAAATAGACTGAAGTAAGGCTGCCAAGAGGACTTGAAAGCGGGGCAGAATTGCAGGAAACCGATTTCAGGAGGTAGACTGGAATTGCATTGAAAGCATAGGAAAAGAGGCAGAACGTCCACAATGATGCACTTGGCCAAAAAGGGCGTATGCGTTTTTTCCTGAATATATTCAGGAAAAAACGCATACGCCCTTTTTGGCCAACCAAGCAAGCTTGCAAAGGAAATCTGCACTACAATGAAGTCTCACTTCCCCCCGGTCAAAAGGGCCATCTGAAAAAAGTGTAAAATCCAGAAAGGCAGGACAGGCCATGGAGAACTGGGAGCCTTGTTATGCTGATGGGCGGGATGTAAATTGCCAACAACCACTCGGGAGAAGTGTATGGTGTTTCCTGAAACATCTAAAAAACAAAGCAACAGAGCCTAGGGCACTTCCACTTATGGTCCTATAGCTTAGGGAAGTTAAAATCAAAAAGACACAGCCACCCCAATGTTTGGAACGGCTCTGTTTACAAGAACCTCGTTTACCGTACAAGTTCAACATCACAGAAAGTGAAAAATGGATAAAGAAGTTGTGGTATTCACTTACAAAGCAATATCACTCAGCAATGAAATCTGTGTCATCAGGCCCTTAGCATCACAATGAGTGGATTCAGGTATGATGATTCTAACTGAAATAAGTCACACAGAAAAAGAAACATCATAAGATATCAGTAATACACGGAATGGAAACTTGGCTACACAGGAACTGAATTACAGAACAGAACAGGGTCTCAAATTTAGAAAACCAACTTATGCTTGCTTAAGGAGAAAGGTGAGTTGGGGTGCTGCATAAAACCAGAGATTGAAATGAGCACAGATAAAGTTCCTTAAGCCAAATATCGAATAGACAAGAGCTACTCCTTGCTCAACGAAATGGACTCAACACCGCATATTAAACGCCTAAGAATGTACCTGACTAGTAAGTATCTTAAAACCTATGGTTTGCTATGTCTCCGAAAGAGAATCAAGCATGTGTACATGTGCATAAATGCAGCAGTGATAGGATTGGAGGGGTTCGTGAGCCTATGAAGACCCTTTGAAGTCATATTGCATGGTACCCATTCCATGGGTCTCAACTCTCCAGGTTTAAGGTATTGTTCCTTCAGCTAAAACATGCATGTGGAACCTAGATTATGATCAACCATGTGATCGGGAGATGTGTTCAAATATGTCTCAGTTTTCGTACCCTGGTACTCGGGTTCAACATTCCAGACGCTTTACTAACACTCTCCCCACTTGGAGAGTCAGCGCCTTTAACCTCCTGTTTGGCACAGTTTCCAATTTCTGCGGAAGATGAACAGGAATAGCGAGAACCAATGAGAGGCTAGCTGGAGATGTCTGGACGGGCAAATTTAACTCTCATTTCCCACCAGGAAGAGGAAATAACCAAAGGCTCAGCGTGCCGTACCGGAACCAGATTAGGGCCTGAAGCCATCCTGCGGTGTTGCGGCCAGCTCAAAAGAAAGCGAGTTGAAGAAAGGAGCTCAGGGGCACTGTAATTCACAAACCTGCAGAGTTATAAATGACAGCTATCGTCCAAAAATAGACTGAAGTAAGGCTGCCAAGAGGACTTGAAAGCGGGGCAGAATTGCAGGAAACCGATTTCAGGAGGTAGACTGGAATTGCATTGAAAGCATAGGAAAAGAGACAGAACGTCCACAATGATGCACTTGGCCAAAAAGGGCGTATGCGTTTTTTCCTGAATATATTCAGGAAAAAACACATACGCCCTTTTTGGCCAACCAAGCAAGCTTGCAAAGGAAATCTGCACTACAATGAAGTCTCACTTCCTCCCGGTCAAAAGGGCCATCTGAAAAAAGTGTAAAATCCAGAAAGGCAGGACAGGCCATGGAGAACTGGGAGCCTTGTTATGCTGATGGGCGGGATGTAAATTGCCAACAGACACTCAGGAGAAGTGTATGGTGTTTCCTGAAACATCTAAAAAACAAAGCAACAGAGCCGAGGGCACTTGCGCTTATGGTCCTATAGCTTAGGGAAATTAAAATCAAAAAGACACAGCCACCCCAAATTTTGGGACGCCTCCGTTTACAAGAACCTCATTTACCATACAAGTTCAATATCACAGAAAGTGAAAAATGGATAAAGAACTTGTGGTACTTACGTACAATGCAGTATCACTCAGCAATGAAATCTATGTCATCAGGCCCGTAGCAGTATAATGAGTGGATTCAGGTATGATGGTTCTAACTGAAATAAGTCACACAGAAAAAGAAACATCATAAGATATCACTAATACACGGAATGTAAACTTGGCTACACAGGAACTGCATTCCAAAACAGAACAGGGTCTCAAATTTAGAAAACCAACTTATGCTTGCTTAAGGGGAAAGGTGAGTTGGGGTGCTGCATAAAACCAGAGATTGAAATGAGCACAGATAAAGTTCCTTAAGCCAAATATGGAATAGACAAGAGCTACTCCTTGCTCAACGAAATGGACTCAAAACCCCATATTAAACGCCTAAGAATGTACCTGACTAGTAAGTATCTTAAAACCTATGGATTGCTATGTCTCCGAAAGAGAATCAAGCATGTGTACAGGGGCATAAACGCAGCAGTGATAGGATTGGAGAGGTTCGGTGAGCAAATGAAGACCCTTTTAAGTCATATTGCATGGTACCCATTACACGGGTCTTAACTCTCCAGGTTTAAGGTATTCTTCCTTCAGCTAAAACATGCATGTGGAACCCAGAGTATGATCAACCATGTGAACAGGAGACGTGTTCAAATATGTCTCAGTTTTCCTCCCCTGGTACTCGGGTGCAACATTCCAGACGCTTTACTAACACTCTCCCCACTTGGAGAGTCAGTCCCTTTAACCTCCTGTTTGGCCCAGTTTGCAATTTCTGCGGAAGATGAACAGGAATAGCGAGAACCAATGAGAGACTACCTGGAGGTGTCTGGACGGGCAAATTTAACTCTCATTTCCCACCAGGAAGAGGAATTAACCAAAGGCTCAGCGTGCCGTGCCGGAACCAGATTAGGGCCTGAAGCCATCCTGCGGTGTTGTGGCCAGCTCACAAGAAAGCGAGTTGAAGAAAGGAGCTCAGGGGCACTGTAATTCACAAACCTGCAGAGTTATAAATGACAGCTATCATCCAAAGATAGACTGAAGTAAGGCTGCCAAGAGGACTTGAAAGCGGGGCAGAATTGCAGGAAACCGATTTCAGGAGGTAGACTGGAATTGCATTGAAAGCATAGGAAAAGAGGCAGAACGTCCACAATGATGCACTTGGCCAAAAAGGGCGTATGCGTTTTTTCCTGAATATATTCAGGAAAAAACGCATACGCCCTTTTTGGCCAACCAAGCAAGCTTGCAAAGGAAATCTGCACTACAATGATGTCTCACTTCCCCCCGGGCAAAAGGGCCATCTGAAAAAAGTGTAAAATCCAGAAAGTCATTACAGGCCATGGAGAACTGGGAGCCTTGTTATGCTGATGGGCGGGATGTAATTTGCCAACAACCACTCGGGAGAAGTGTATGGTGTTTCCTGAAACAACTAAAAAACAAAGCAACAGAACCTAGGGCACTTCCACTTATGGTCCTATAGCTTAGGGAAATTAAAATGAAAAAGACACAGCCACCCCAAAGTTTGGAACGGCTCTGTTTACAAGAACCTCGTTTACAGTACAAGTTCAACATCGCAGAAAGTGAAAAATGGATAAAGAAGTTGTGGTATTTACTTACAAAGCAATATCACTCAGCAATGAAATCTGTGTCATCAGGCCCTTAGCAGCACAATGAGTGGATTCAGGTATGATGATTCTAACTGAAATAAGTCACACAGAAAAAGAAACATCATAAGATATCACTAATACACGGAATGTAAACTTGGCTACACAGGAACTGCATTCCAAAACAGAACAGGGTCTCAAATTTAGAAAACCAACTTATGCTTGCTTAAGGGGAAAGGTGAGTTGGGGTGCTGCATAAAACCAGAGATTGAAATGAGCACAGATAAAGTTCCTTAAGCCAAATATGGAATAGACAAGAGCTACTCCTTGCTCAACGAAATGGACTCAAAACCCCATATTAAACGCCTAAGAATGTACCTGACTAGTAAGTATCTTAAAACCTATGGATTGCTATGTCTCCAAAAGAGAATCAAGCGTGTGTACAGGGGCATAAACGCAACAGTGATAGGATTGGAGAGGTTCGGTGAGCAAATGAAGACCCTTTGAAGTCATATTGCATGGTACCCATTACACGGGTCTCAACTCTCCAGGTTTAAGGTATTCTTCCTTCAGCTAAAACATGCATGTGGAACCCAGAGTATGATCAACCATGTGAACGGGAGACGTGTTCAAATATGTCTCAGTTTTCCTCCCCTGGTACTCGGGTGCAACATTCCAGACGCTTTACTAACACTCTCCCGACTTGGAGAGTCAGTCCCTTTAACCTCCTGTTTGGCCCAGTTTGCAATTTCTGCGGAAGATGAACAGGAATAGCGAGAACCAATGAGAGGCTAGCTGGAGGTGTCTGGACGGGCAAATTCAACTCTCATTTCCCACCAGGAAGAGGAATTAACCAAAGGCTCAGCATGCCGGGCCGGAACCAGATTAGGGCCTGAAGCCATCCTGCGGTGTTGCGGCCAGCTCAAAAGAAAGCGAGTTGAAGAAAGGAGCTCAGGGGCACTGTAATTCACAAACCTGCAGAGTTATAAATGACAGCTATCGTCCAAAAATAGACTGAAGTAAGGCTGCCAAGAGGACTTGAAAGCGGGGCAGAATTGCAGGAAACCGATTTCAGGAGGTAGACTGGAATTGCATTGAAAGCATAGGAAAAGAGGCAGAACGTCCACAATGATGCACTTGGCCAAAAAGGGCGTATGCGTTTTTTCCTGAATATATTCAGGAAAAAACGCATACGCCCTTTTTGGCCAACCAAGCAAGCTTGCAAAGGAAATCTGCACAACAATGAAGTCTCACTTCCCCCCGGTCAAAAGGGCCATCTGAAAAAAGTGTAAAATCCAGAAAGGCAGGGCAGGCCATGGAGAACTGGGAGCCTTGTTATGCTGAAGGGCGGGATGTAAATTGCCAGCAAACACTCGGGAGAAGTGTATGGTGTTTCCTGAAACATCTAAAAAACAAAGCAACAGAACCTAGGGCACTTCCACTTATGGTCCTATAGCTTAGGGAAATTAAAATCAAAAAGACACAGCCACCCCAAAGTTTGGAACGGCTCTGTTTACAAGAACCTCATTTACAGTACAAGTTTAACATCGCAGAAAGTGAAAAATGGATAAAGAAGTTGTGGTATTCACTTACAAAGCAATATCACTCAGCAATGAAATCTATGTCATCAGGCCCTTAGCAGCACAATGAGTGGATTCAGGTATGATGATTGTAACTGAAATAAGTCACACAGAAAAAGAAACATCATAAGATATCAGTAATACACGGAATGTAAACTTGGCTACACAGGAACTGAATTGTAGAACAGAACAGGGTCTCAAATTTAGAAAACCAACTTATGCTTGCTTAAGGGGAAAGGTGAGTTGGGGTGCTGCATAAAACCAGAGATTGAAATGAGCACAGATAAAGTTCCTTAAGCCAAATATGGAATAGACAAGAGCTACTCCTTGCTCAACGAAATGGACTCAACACCGCATATTAAATGCCTAAGAATGTACCTGACTAGTAAGTATCTTAAAACCTATGGATTGCTATGTCTCCGAAAGAGAATCAAGCATGTGTACAGGGGCATAAACGCAGCAGTGATAGGATTGGAGAGGTTCGGTGAGCAAATGAAGACCCTTTGAAGTCATATTGCATGGTACCCATTCCACGGGTTTCAACTACCCAGGTTTAAGGTATTCTTCCTTCAGCTAAAACATGCATGTGGAACCTAGATTATGATCAACCATGTGATGGGGAGACGTGTTCAAATATGTCTCAGTTTTCGTACCCTGGTACTCGGGTGCAACATTCCAGATGCTTTACTAACACTCTCCCGACTTGGAGAGTCAGTCCCTTTAACCTCCTGTTTGGCCCAGTTTGCAATTTCTGCGGAAGATGAACAGGAATAGCGAGAACCAATGAGAGACTAGCTGGAGGTGTCTGGACGGGCAAATTTAACTCTCATTTCCCACCAGGAAGAGGAATTAACCAAAGGCTCAGCGTGCCGTGCCGGATCCAGATTAGGGCCTGAAGCCATCCTGCGGTGTTGCGGCCAGGACACAAGAAAGCGAGTTGAAGAAAGGAGCTCAGGGGCACTGTAATTCACAAACCTGCAGAGTTATAAATGACAGCTATCGTCCAAAAATAGACTGAAGTAAGGCTGCCAAGAGGACTTGAAAGCGGGGCAGAATTGCAGGAAACCGATTTCAGGAGGTAGACTGGAATTGCATTGAAAGCATAGGAAAAGAGGCAGAACGTCCACAATGATGCACTTGGCCAAAAAGGGCGTATGCGTTTTTTCCTGAATATATTCAGGAAAAAACGCATACGCCCTTTTTGGCCAACCAAGCAAGCTTGCAAAGGAAATCTGCACTACAATGAAGTCTCACTTCCCCCTGGGCAAAAGGGCCATCTGAAAAAAGTGTAAAATCCAGAAAGGCAGGACAGGCCATGGAGAACTGGGAGCCTTGTTATGCTGATGGGCGGGATGTAAATTGCCAACAACCACTCGGGAGAAGTGTATGGTGTTTCCTGAAACATCTAAAAAACAAAGCAACAGAGCCTAGGGCACTTCCACTTATGGTCCTATAGCTTAGGGAATTTAAAATGAAAAAGACACAGCCACCCCAAAGTTTGGAACGGCTCTGTTTACAAGAACCTCGTTTACAGTACAAGTTCAACATCGCAGAAAGTGAAAAATGGATAAAGAAGTTGTGGTATTCACTTACAAAGCAATATCACTCAGCAATGAAATCTGTGTCATCAGGCCCTTAGCAGCACAATGAGTGGATTCAGGTATGATGATTCTAACTGAAATAAGTCACACAGAAAAAGAAACATCATAAGATATCAGTAATACACGGAATGTAAACTTGGCTACACAGGAACTGAATTGTAGAACAGAACAGGGTCTCAAATTTAGAAAACCAACTTATGCTTGCTTAAGGGGAAAGGTGAGTTGGGGTGCTGCATAAAACCAGAGATTGAAATGAGCACAGATAAAGTTCCTTAAGCCAAATATGGAATAGACAAGAGCTACTCCTTGCTCAACGAAATGGACTCAACACCGCATATTAAATGCCTAAGAATGTACCTGACTAGTAAGTATCTTAAAACCTATGGATTGCTATGTCTCCGAAAGAGAATCAAGCGTGTGTACAGGGGCATAAACGCAGCAGTGATAGGATTGGAGAGGTTCGGTGAGCAAATGAAGACCCTTTGAAGTCATATTGCATGGTACCCATTCCACGGGTTTCAACTACCCAGGTTTAAGGTATTCTTCCTTCAGCTAAAACATGCATGTGGAACCTAGATTATGATCAACCATGTGATGGGGAGACGTGTTCAAATATGTCTCAGTTTTCGTACCCTGGTACTCGGGTGCAACATTCCAGACGCTTTACTAACACTCTCCCGACTTGGAGAGTCAGTCCCTTTAACCTCCTGTTTGGCCCAGTTTGCAATTTCTGCGGAAGATGAACAGGAATAGCGAGAACCAATGAGAGACTAGCTGGAGGTGTCTGGACGGGCAAATTTAACTCTCATTTCCCACCAGGAAGAGGAATTAACCAAAGGCTCAGCGTGCCGTGCCGGATCCAGATTAGGGCCTGAAGCCATCCTGCGGTGTTGCGGCCAGGTCACAAGAAAGCGAGTTGAAGAAAGGAGCTCAGGGGCACTGTAATTCACAAACCTGCAGAGTTATAAATGACAGCTATCGTCCAAAAATAGACTGAAGTAAGGCTGCCAAGAGGACTTGAAAGCGGGGCAGAATTGCAGGAAACCGATTTCAGGAGGTAGACTGGAATTGCATTGAAAGCATAGGAAAAGAGGCAGAACGTCCACAATGATGCACTTGGCCAAAAAGGGCGTATGCGTTTTTTCCTGAATATATTCAGGAAAAAACGCATACGCCCTTTTTGGCCAACCAAGCAAGCTTGCAAAGGAAATCTGCACTACAATGAAGTCTCACTTCCCCCTGGGCAAAAGGGCCATCTGAAAAAAGTGTAAAATCCAGAAAGGCAGGACAGGCCATGGAGAACTGGGAGCCTTGTTATGCTGATGGGCGGGATGTAAATTGCCAACAACCACTCGGGAGAAGTGTATGGTGTTTCCTGAAACATCTAAAAAACAAGGCAACAGAGCCTAGGGCACTTCCACTTATGGTCCTATAGCTTAGGGAATTTAAAATCAAAAAGACACAGCCACCCCAAAGTTTGGAACGGCTCTGTTTACAAGAACCTCGTTTACAGTACAAGTTCAACATCGCAGAAAGTGAAAAATGGATAAAGAAGTTGTGGTATTTACTTAAAAAGCAATATCACTCAGCAATGAAATCTGTGTCATCAGGCCCTTAGCAGCACAATGAGTGGATTCAGGTATGATGATTCTAACTGAAATAAGTCACACAGAAAAAGAAACATCATAAGATATCACTAATACACGGAATGTAAACTTGGCTACACAGGAACTGCATTCCAAAACAGAACAGGGTCTCAAATTTAGAAAATCAACTTATGCTTGCTTAAGGGGAAAGGTGAGTTGGGGTGCTGCATAAAACCAGAGATTGAAATGAGCACAGATAAAGTTCCTTAAGCCAAATATGGAATAGACAAGAGCTACTCCTTGCTCAACGAAATGGACTCAAAACACCATATTAAACGCCTAAGAATGTACCTGACTAGTAAGTATCTTAAAACCTATGGATTGCTATGTCTCCAAAAGAGAATCAAGCGTGTGTACAGGGGCATAAACGCAGCAGTGATAGGATTGGAGAGGTTCGGTGAGCAAATGAAGACCCGTTGAAGTCATATTGCATGATACCCATTACACGGGTCTCAACTCTCCAGGTTTAAGGTATTCTTCCTTCAGCTAAAACATGCATGTGGAACCCAGAGTATGATCAACCATGTGAACGGGAGACGTGTTCAAATATGTCTCAGTTTTCCTCCCCTGGTACTCGGGTGCAACATTCCAGATGCTTTACTAACACTCTCCCCACTTGGAGAGTCAGTCCCTTTAACCTCCTGTTTGGCCCAGTTTGCAATTTCTGCGGAAGATGAACAGGAATAGCGAGAACCAATGAGAGGCTAGCTGGAGGTGTCTGGACGGGCAAATTCAACTCTCATTTCCCACCAGGAAGAGGAATTAACCAAAGGCTCAGCATGCCGGGCCGGAACCAGATTAGGGCCTGAAGCCATCCTGCGGTGTTGCGACCAGGTCACAAGAAAGCGAGTTGAAGAAAGGAGCTCAGGAGCACTGTAATTCACAAACCTGCAGAGTTATAAATGACAGCTATCGTCCAAAAATAGACTGAAGTAAGGCTGCCAAGAGGACTTGAAAGCGGGGCAGAATTGCAGGAAACCGATTTCAGGAGGTAGACTGGAATTGCATTGAAAGCATAGGAAAAGAGGCAGAACGTCCACAATGATGCACTTGGCCAAAAAGGGCGTATGCGTTTTTTCCTGAATATATTCAGGAAAAAACGCATACGCACTTTTTGGCCAACCAAGCAAGCTTGCAAAGGAAATCTGCACTACAATGAAGTCTCACTTCCCCCTGGGCAAAAGGGCCATCTGAAAAAAGTGTAAAATCCAGAAAGGCAGGACAGGCCATGGAGAACTGGGAGCCTTGTTATGCTGATGGGCGGGATGTAAATTGCCAAGAACCACTTGGGAGAAGTGTATGGTGTTTCCTGAAACAACTAAAAAACAAAGCAACAGAACCTAGGGCACTTCCACTTATGGTCCTATAGCTTAGGGAAATTAAAATGAAAAAGACACAGCCACCCCAAAGTTTGGAACGGCTCTGTTTACAAGAACCTCGTTTACAGTACAAGTTCAACATCGCAGAAAGTGAAAAATGGATAAAGAAGTTGTGGTATTTACTTACAAAGCAATATCACTCAGCAATGAAATCTGTGTCATCAGGCCCTTAGCAGCACAATGAGTGGATTCAGGTATGATGATTCTAACTGAAATAAGTCACACAGAAAAAGAAACATCATAAGATATCACTAATACACGGAATGTAAACTTGGCTACACAGGAACTGCATTCCAAAACAGAACAGGGTCTCAAATTTAGAAAACCAACTTATGCTTGCTTAAGGGGAAAGGTGAGTTGGGGTGCTGCATAAAACCAGAGATTGAAATGAGCACAGATAAAGTTCCTTAAGCCAAATATGGAATAGACAAGAGCTACTCCTTGCTCAACGAAATGGACTCAAAACCCCATATTAAACGCCTAAGAATGTACCTGACTAGTAAGTATCTTAAAACCTATGGATTGCTATGTCTCCAAAAGAGAATCAAGCGTGTGTACAGGGGCATAAACGCAGCAGTGATAGGATTGGAGAGGTTCGGTGAGCAAATGAAGACCCTTTGAAGTCATATTGCATGGTACCCATTACACGGGTCTCAACTCTCCAGGTTTAAGGTATTCTTCCTTCAGCTAAAACATGCATGTGGAACCCAGAGTATGATCAACCATGTGAACGGGAGACGTGTTCAAATATGTCTCAGTTTTCCTCCCCTGGTACTCGGGTGCAACATTCCAGACGCTTTACTAACACTCTCCCCACTTGGAGAGTCAGTCCCTTTAACCTCCTGTTTGGCCCAGTTTGCAATTTCTGCGGAAGATGAACAGGAATAGCGAGAACCAATGAGAGGCTAGCTGGAGGTGTCTGGACGGGCAAATTCAACTCTCATTTCCCACCAGGAAGAGGAATTAACCAAAGGCTCAGCATGCCGGGCCGGAACCAGATTAGGGCCTGAAGCCATCCTGCGGTGTTGCGGCCAGGTCACAAGAAAGCGAGTTGAAGAAAGGAGCTCAGGGGCACTGTAATTCACAAACCTGCAGAGTTATAAATGACAGCTATCGTCCAAAAATAGACTGAAGTAAGGCTGCCAAGAGGACTTGAAAGCGGGGCAGAATTGCAGGAAACCGATTTCAGGAGGTAGACTGGAATTGCATTGAAAGCATAGGAAAAGAGGCAGAACGTCCACAATGATGCACTTGGCCAAAAAGGGCGTATGCGTTTTTTCCTGAATATATTCAGGAAAAAACGCATACGCCCTTTTTGGCCAACCAAGCAAGCTTGCAAAGGAAATCTGCACTACAATGAAGTCTCACTTCCCCCCGGTCAAAAGGGCCATCTGAAAAAACGGTAAAATCCAGAAAGGCAGGACAGGCCATGGAGAACTGGGAGCCTTGTTATGCTGATGGGCGGGATGTAAATTGCCAAGAACCACTTGGGAGAAGTGTATGGTGTTTCCTGAAACAACTAAAAAACAAAGCAACAGAACCTAGGGCACTTCCACTTATGGTCCTATAGCTTAGGGAAATTAAAATGAAAAAGACACAGCCACCCCAAAGTTTGGAACGGCTCTGTTTACAAGAACCTCGTTTACAGTACAAGTTCAACATCGCAGAAAGTGAAAAATGGATAAAGAAGTTGTGGTATTTACTTACAAAGCAATATCACTCAGCAATGAAATCTGTGTCATCAGGCCCTTAGCAGCACAATGAGTGGATTCAGGTATGATGATTCTAACTGAAATAAGTCACACAGAAAAAGAAACATCATAAGATATCACTAATACACGGAATGTAAACTTGGCTACACAGGAACTGCATTCCAAAACAGAACAGGGTCTCAAATTTAGAAAACCAACTTATGCTTGCTTAACGGGAAAGGTGAGTTGGAGTGCTGCATAAAACCAGAGATTGAAATGAGCACAGATAAAGTTCCTTAAGCCAAATATGGAATAGACAAGAGCTACTCCTTGCTCAACGAAATGGACTCAAAACCCCATATTAAACGCCTAAGAATGTACCTGACTAGTAAGTATCTTAAAACCTATGGATTGCTATGTCTCCAAAAGAGAATCAAGCGTGTGTACAGGGGCATAAATGCAGCAGTGATAGGATTGGAGAGGTTCGGTGAGCAAATGAAGACCCTTTGAAGTCATATTGCATGGTACCCATTACACGGGTCTCAACTCTCCAGGTTTAAGGTATTCTTCCTTCAGCTAAAACATGCATGTGGAACCCAGAGTATGATCAACCATGTGAACGGGAGACGTGTTCAAATATGTCTCAGTTTTCCTCCCCTGGTACTCGGGTGCAACATTCCAGACGCTTTACTAACACTCTCCCAACTTGGAGAGTCAGTCCCTTTAACCTCCTGTTTGGCCCAGTTTGCAATTTCTGCGGAAGATGAACAGGAATAGCGAGAACCAATGAGAGGCTAGCTGGAGGTGTCTGGACGGGCAAATTCAACTCTCATTTCCCACCAGGAAGAGGAATTAACCAAAGGCTCAGCATGCCGGGCCGGAACCAGATTAGGGCCTGAAGCCATCCTGCGGTGTTGCGGCCAGGTCACAAGAAAGCGAGTTGAAGAAAGGAGCTCAGGGGCACTGTAATTCACAAACCTGCAGAGTTATAAATGACAGCTATCGTCCAAAAATAGACTGAAGTAAGGCTGCCAAGAGGACTTGAAAGCGGGGCAGAATTGCAGGAAACCGATTTCAGGAGGTAGACTGGAATTGCATTGAAAGCATAGGAAAAGAGGCAGAACGTCCACAATGATGCACTTGGCCAAAAAGGGCGTATGCGTTTTTTCCTGAATATATTCAGGAAAAAACGCATACGCCCTTTTTGGCCAACCAAGCAAGCTTGCAAAGGAAATCTGCACTACAATGAAGTCTCACTTCCCCCCGGTCAAAAGGGCCATCTGAAAAAAGGGTAAAATCCAGAAAGGCAGGACAGGCCATGGAGAACTGGGAGCCTTGTTATGCTGATGGGCGGGATGTAAATTGCCAAGAACCACTTGGGAGAAGTGTATGGTGTTTCCTGAAACAACTAAAAAACAAAGCAACAGAACCTAGGGCACTTCCACTTATGGTCCTATAGCTTAGGGAAATTAAAATGAAAAAGACACAGCCACCCCAAAGTTTGGAACGGCTCTGTTTACAAGAACCTCGTTTACAGTACAAGTTCAACATCGCAGAAAGTGAAAAATGGATAAAGAAGTTGTGGTATTTACTTACAAAGCAATATCACTCAGCAATGAAATCTGTGTCATCAGGCCCTTAGCAGCACAATGAGTGGATTCAGGTATGATGATTCTAACTGAAATAAGTCACACAGAAAAAGAAACATCATAAGATATCACTAATACACGGAATGTAAACTTGGCTACACAGGAACTGCATTCCAAAACAGAACAGGGTCTCAAATTTAGAAAACCAACTTATGCTTGCTTAAGGGGAAAGGTGAGTTGGGGTGCTGCATAAAACCAGAGATTGAAATGAGCACAGATAAAGTTCCTTAAGCCAAATATGGAATAGACAAGAGCTACTCCTTGCTCAACGAAATGGACTCAAAACCCCATATTAAACGCCTAAGAATGTACCTGACTAGTAAGTATCTTAAAACCTATGGATTGCTATGTCTCCAAAAGAGAATCAAGCGTGTGTACAGGGGCATAAACGCAGCAGTGATAGGATTGGAGAGGTTCGGTGAGCAAATGAAGACCCTTTGAAATCATATTGCATGGTACCCATTACACGGGTCTCAACTCTCCAGGTTTAAGGTATTCTTCCTTCAGCTAAAACATGCATGTGGAACCCAGAGTATGATCAACCATGTGAACGGGAGACGTGTTCAAATATGTCTCAGTTTTCCTCCCCTGGTACTCGGGTGCAACATTCCAGACGCTTTACTAACACTCTCCCGACTTGGAGAGTCAGTCCCTTTAACCTCCTGTTTGGCCCAGTTTGCAATTTCTGCGGAAGATGAACAGGAATAGCGAGAACCAATGAGAGGCTAGCTGGAGGTGTCTGGACGGGCAAATTCAACTCTCATTTCCCACCAGGAAGAGGAATTAACCAAAGGCTCAGCATGCCGGGCCGGAACCAGATTAGGGCCTGAAGCCATCCTGCGGTGTTGCGGCCAGGTCACAAGAAAGCGAGTTGAAGAAAGGAGCTCAGGGGCACTGTAATTCACAAACCTGCAGAGTTATAAATGACAGCTATCGTCCAAAAATAGACTGAAGTAAGGCTGCCAAGAGGACTTGAAAGCGGGGCAGAATTGCAGGAAACCGATTTCAGGAGGTAGACTGGAATTGCATTGAAAGCATAGGAAAAGAGGCAGAACGTCCACAATGATGCACTTGGCCAAAAAGGGCGTATGCGTTTTTTCCTGAATATATTCAGGAAAAAACGCATACGCCCTTTTTGGCCAACCAAGCAAGCTTGCAAAGGAAATCTGCACTACAATGAAGTCTCACTTCCCTCCGGTCAAAAGGGCCATCTGAAAAAAGTGTAAAATCCAGAAAGGCAGGACAGGCCATGGAGAACTGGGAGCCTTGTTATGCTGATGGGCGGGATGTAAATTGCCAAGAACCACTTGGGAGAAGTGTATGGTGTTTCCTGAAACAACTAAAAAACAAAGCAACAGAACCTAGGGCACTTCCATTTATGGTCCTATAGCTTAGGGAAATTAAAATGAAAAAGACACAGCCACCCCAAAGTTTGGAACGGCTCTGTTTACAAGAACCTCGTTTACAGTACAAGTTCAACATCGCAGAAAGTGAAAAATGGATAAAGAAGTTGTGGTATTTACTTACAAAGCAATATCACTCAGCAATGAAATCTGTGTCATCAGGCCCTTAGCAGCACAATGAGTGGATTCAGGTATGATGATTCTAACTGAAATAAGTCACACAGAAAAAGAAACATCATAAGATATCACTAATACACGGAATGTAAACTTGGCTACACAGGAACTGCATTCCAAAACAGAACAGGGTCTCAAATTTAGAAAACCAACTTATGCTTGCTTAAGGGGAAAGGTGAGTTGGGGTGCTGCATAAAACCAGAGATTGAAATGAGCACAGATAAAGTTCCTTAAGCCAAATATGGAATAGACAAGAGCTACTCCTTGCTCAACGAAATGGACTCAAAACCCCATATTGAACGCCTAAGAATGTACCTGACTAGTAAGTATCTTAAAACCTATGGATTGCTATGTCTCCAAAAGAGAATCAAGCGTGTGTACAGGGGCATAAACGCAGCAGTGATAGGATTGGAGAGGTTCGGTGAGCAAATGAAGACCCTTTGAAATCATATTGCATGGTACCCATTACACGGGTCTCAACTCTCCAGGTTTAAGGTATTCTTCCTTCAGCTAAAACATGCATGTGGAACCCAGAGTATGATCAACCATGTGAACGGGAGACGTGTTCAAATATGTCTCAGTTTTCCTCCCCTGGTACTCGGGTGCAACATTCCAGACGCTTTACTAACACTCTCCCGACTTGGAGAGTCAGTCCCTTTAACCTCCTGTTTGGCCCAGTTTGCAATTTCTGCGGAAGATGAACAGGAATAGCGAGAACCAATGAGAGGCTAGCTGGAGGTGTCTGGACGGGCAAATTCAACTCTCATTTCCCACCAGGAAGAGGAATTAACCAAAGGCTCAGCATGCCGGGCCGGAACCAGATTAGGGCCTGAAGCCATCCTGCGGTGTTGCGGCCAGGTCACAAGAAAGCGAGTTGAAGAAAGGAGCTCAGGGGCACTGTAATTCACAAACCTGCAGAGTTATAAATGACAGCTATCGTCCAAAAATAGACTGAAGTAAGGCTGCCAAGAGGACTTGAAAGCGGGGCAGAATTGCAGGAAACCGATTTCAGGAGGTAGACTGGAATTGCATTGAAAGCATAGGAAAAGAGGCAGAACGTCCACAATGATGCACTTGGCCAAAAAGGGCGTATGCGTTTTTTCCTGAATATATTCAGGAAAAAACGCATACGCCCTTTTTGGCCAACCAAGCAAGCTTGCAAAGGAAATCTGCACTACAATGAAGTCTCACTTCCCTCCGGTCAAAAGGGCCATCTGAAAAAAGTGTAAAATCCAGAAAGGCAGGACAGGCCATGGAGAACTGGGAGCCTTGTTATGCTGATGGGCGGGATGTAAATTGCCAAGAACCACTTGGGAGAAGTGTATGGTGTTTCCTGAAACAACTAAAAAACAAAGCAACAGAACCTAGGGCACTTCCACTTATGGTCCTATAGCTTAGGGAAATTAAAATGAAAAAGACACAGCCACCCCAAAGTTTGGAACGGCTCTGTTTACAAGAACCTCGTTTACAGTACAAGTTCAACATCGCAGAAAGTGAAAAATGGATAAAGAAGTTGTGGTATTTACTTACAAAGCAATATCACTCAGCAATGAAATCTGTGTCATCAGGCCCTTAGCAGCACAATGAGTGGATTCAGGTATGATGATTCTAACTGAAATAAGTCACACAGAAAAAGAAACATCATAAGATATCACTAATACACGGAATGTAAACTTGGCTACACAGGAACTGCATTCCAAAACAGAACAGGGTCTCAAATTTAGAAAACCAACTTATGCTTGCTTAAGGGGAAAGGTGAGTTGGGGTGCTGCATAAAACCAGAGATTGAAATGAGCACAGATAAAGTTCCTTAAGCCAAATATGGAATAGACAAGAGCTACTCCTTGCTCAACGAAATGGACTCAAAACCCCATATTAAACGCCTAAGAATGTACCTGACTAGTAAGTATCTTAAAACCTATGGATTGCTATGTCTCCAAAAGAGAATCAAGCGTGTGTACAGGGGCATAAACGCAGCAGTGATAGGATTGGAGAGGTTCGGTGAGAAAATGAAGACCCTTTGAAGTCATATTGCATGGTACCCATTACACGGGTCTCAACTCTCCAGGTTTAAGGTATTCTTCCTTCAGCTAAAACATGCATGTGGAACCCAGAGTATGATCAACCATGTGAACGGGAGACGTGTTCAAATATGTCTCAGTTTTCCTCCCCTGGTACTCGGGTGCAACATTCCAGACGCTTTACTAACACTCTCCCCACTTGGAGAGTCAGTCCCTTTAACCTCCTGTTTGGCCCAGTTTGCAATTTCTGCGGAAGATGAACAGGAATAGCGAGAACCAATGAGAGGCTAGCTGGAGGTGTCTGGATGGGCAAATTCAACTCTCATTTCCCACCAGGAAGTGGAATTAACCAAAGGCTCAGCGTGCCGTGCCGGAACCAGATTAGGGCCTGAAGCCATCCTGCGGTGTTGCGGCCAGGTCACAAGAAAGCGAGTTGAAGAAAGGAGCTCAGGGGCACTGTAATTCACAAACCTGCAGAGTTATAAATGACAGCTATCGTCCATAAATAGACTGAAGTAAGGCTGCCAAGAGGACTTGAACGCGGGGCAGAATTGCAGGAAACCGATTTCAGGAGGTAGACTGGAATTGCATTGAAAGCATAGGAAAAGAGGCAGAACGTCCACAATGATGCACTTGGCCAAAAAGGGCGTATGCGTTTTTTCCTGAATATATTCAGGAAAAAACGCATACGCCCTTTTTGGCCAACCAAGCAAGCTTGCAAAGGAAATCTGCACTACAATGAAGTCTCACTTCCCCCCGGTCAAAAGGGCCATCTGAAAAAAGGGTAAAATCCAGAAAGGCAGGACAGGCCATGGAGAACTGGGAGCCTTGTTATGCTGATGGGCGGGATGTAAATTGCCAAGAACCACTTGGGAGAAGTGTATGGTGTTTCCTGAAACAACTAAAAAACAAAGCAACAGAACCTAGGGCACTTCCACTTATGGTCCTATAGCTTAGGGAAATTAAAATGAAAAAGACACAGCCACCCCAAAGTTTGGAACGGCTCTGTTTACAAGAACCTCGTTTACAGTACAAGTTCAACATCGCAGAAAGTGAAAAATGGATAAAGAAGTTGTGGTATTTACTTACAAAGCAATATCACTCAGCAATGAAATCTGTGTCATCAGGCCCTTAGCAGCACAATGAGTGGATTCAGGTATGATGATTCTAACTGAAATAAGTCACACAGAAAAAGAAACATCATAAGATATCACTAATACACGGAATGTAAACTTGGCTACACAGGAACTGCATTCCAAAACAGAACAGGGTCTCAAATTTAGAAAACCAACTTATGCTTGCTTAAGGGGAAAGGTGAGTTGGGGTGCTGCATAAAACCAGAGATTGAAATGAGCACAGATAAAGTTCCTTAAGCCAAATATGGAATAGACAAGAGCTACTCCTTGCTCAACGAAATGGACTCAAAACCCCATATTAAACGCCTAAGAATGTACCTGACTAGTAAGTATCTTAAAACCTATGGATTGCTATGTCTCCAAAAGAGAATCAAGCGTGTGTTCAGGGGCATAAACGCAGCAGTGATAGGATTGGAGAGGTTCGGTGAGCAAATGAAGACCCTTTGAAGTCATATTGCATGGTACCCATTACACGGGTCTCAACTCTCCAGGTTTAAGGTATTCTTCCTTCAGCTAAAACATGCATGTGGAACCCAGAGTATGATCAACCATGTGAACGGGAGACGTGTTCAAATATGTCTCAGTTTTCCTCCCCTGGTACTCGGGTGCAACATTCCAGACGCTTTACTAACACTCTCCCCACTTGGAGAGTCAGTCCCTTTAACCTCCTGTTTGGCCCAGTTTGCAATTTCTGCGGAAGATGAACAGGAATAGCGAGAACCAATGAGAGGCTAGCTGGAGGTGTCTGGACGGGCAAATTCAACTCTCATTTCCCACCAGGAAGAGGAATTAACCAAAGGCTCAGCGTGCCGTGCCGGAACCAGATTAGGGCCTGAAGCCATCCTGCGGTGTTGCGGCCAGGTCACAAGAAAGCGAGTTGAAGAAAGGAGCTCAGGGGCACTGTAATTCACAAACCTGCAGAGTTATAAATGACAGCTATCGTCCAAAAATAGACTGAAGTAAGGCTGCCAAGAGGACTTGAACGCGGGGCAGAATTGCAGGAAACCGATTTCAGGAGGTAGACTGGAATTGCATTGAAAGCATAGGAAAAGAGGCAGAACGTCCACAATGATGCACTTGGCCAAAAAGGGCGTATGCGTTTTTTCCTGAATATATTCAGGAAAAAACGCATACGCCCTTTTTGGCCAACCAAGCAAGCTTGCAAAGGAAATCTGCACTACAATGAAGTCTCACTTCCCCCCGGTCAAAAGGGCCATCTGAAAAAAGGGTAAAATCCAGAAAGGCAGGACAGGCCATGGAGAACTGGGAGCCTTGTTATGCTGATGGGTGGGATGTAAATTGCCAAGAACCACTTGGGAGAAGTGTATGGTGTTTCCTGAAACAACTAAAAAACAAAGCAACAGAACCTAGGGCACTTCCACTTATGGTCCTATAGCTTAGGGAAATTAAAATGAAAAAGACACAGCCACCCCAAAGTTTGGAACGGCTCTGTTTACAAGAACCTCGTTTACAGTACAAGTTCAACATCGCAGAAAGTGAAAAATGGATAAAGAAGTTGTGGTATTTACTTACAAAGCAATATCACTCAGCAATGAAATCTGTGTCATCAGGCCCTTAGCAGCACAATGAGTGGATTCAGGTATGATGATTCTAACTGAAATAAGTCACACAGAAAAAGAAACATCATAAGATATCACTAATACACGGAATGTAAACTTGGCTACACAGGAACTGCATTCCAAAACAGAACAGGGTCTCAAATTTAGAAAACCAACTTATGCTTGCTTAAGGGGAAAGGTGAGTTGGGGTGCTGCATAAAACCAGAGATTGAAATGAGCACAGATAAAGTTCCTTAAGCCAAATATGGAATAGACAAGAGCTACTCCTTGCTCAACGAAATGGACTCAAAACCCCATATTAAACGCCTAAGAATGTACCTGACTAGTAAGTATCTTAAAACCTATGGATTGCTATGTCTCCAAAAGAGAATCAAGCGTGTGTTCAGGGGTATAAACGCAGCAGTGATAGGATTGGAGAGGTTCGGTGAGCAAATGAAGACCCTTTGAAGTCATATTGCATGGTACCCATTACACGGGTCTCAACTCTCCAGGTTTAAGGTATTCTTCCTTCAGCTAAAACATGCATGTGGAACCCAGAGTATGATCAACCATGTGAACGGGAGACGTGTTCAAATATGTCTCAGTTTTCCTCCCCTGGTACTCGGGTGCAACATTCCAGACGCTTTACTAACACTCTCCCCACTTGGAGAGTCAGTCCCTTTAACCTCCTGTTTGGCCCAGTTTGCAATTTCTGCGGAAGATGAACAGGAATAGCGAGAACCAATGAGAGGCTAGCTGGAGGTGTCTGGACGGGCAAATTCAACTCTCATTTCCCACCAGGAAGAGGAATTAACCAAAGGCTCAGCGTGCCGTGCCGGAACCAGATTAGGGCCTGAAGCCATCCTGCGGTGTTGCGGCCAGGTCACAAGAAAGCGAGTTGAAGAAAGGAGCTCAGGGGCACTGTAATTCACAAACCTGCAGAGTTATAAATGACAGCTATCGTCCAAAAATAGACTGAAGTAAGGCTGCCAAGAGGACTTGAACGCAGGGCAGAATTGCAGGAAACCGATTTCAGGAGGTAGACTGGAATTGCATTGAAAGCATAGGAAAAGAGGCAGAACGTCCACAATGATGCACTTGGCCAAAAAGGGCGTATGCGTTTTTTCCTGAATATATTCAGGAAAAAACGCATACGCCCTTTTTGGCCAACCAAGCAAGCTTGCAAAGGAAATCTGCACTACAATGAAGTCTCACTTCCCCCCGGTCAAAAGGGCCATCTGAAAAAAGGGTAAAATCCAGAAAGGCAGGACAGGCCATGGAGAACTGGGAGCCTTGTTATGCTGATGGGCGGGATGTAAATTGCCAAGAACCACTTGGGAGAAGTGTATGGTGTTTCCTGAAACAACTAAAAAACAAAGCAACAGAACCTAGGGCACTTCCACTTATGGTCCTATAGCTTAGGGAAATTAAAATGAAAAAGACACAGCCACCCCAAAGTTTGGAACGGCTCTGTTTACAAGAACCTCGTTTACAGTACAAGTTCAACATCGCAGAAAGTGAAAAATGGATAAAGAAGTTGTGGTATTTACTTACAAAGCAATATCACTCAGCAATGAAATCTGTGTCATCAGGCCCTTAGCAGCACAATGAGTGGATTCAGGTATGATGATTCTAACTGAAATAAGTCACACAGAAAAAGAAACATCATAAGATATCACTAATACACGGAATGTAAACTTGGCTACACAGGAACTGCATTCCAAAACAGAACAGGGTCTCAAATTTAGAAAACCAACTTATGCTTGCTTAAGGGGAAAGGTGAGTTGGGGTGCTGCATAAAACCAGAGATTGAAATGAGCACAGATAAAGTTCCTTAAGCCAAATATGGAATAGACAAGAGCTACTCCTTGCTCAACGAAATGGACTCAAAACCCCATATTAAACGCCTAAGAATGTACCTGACTAGTAAGTATCTTAAAACCTATGGATTGCTATGTCTCCAAAAGAGAATCAAGCGTGTGTTCAGGGGCATAAACGCAGCAGTGATAGGATTGGAGAGGTTCGGTGAGCAAATGAAGACCCTTTGAAGTCATATTGCATGGTACCCATTACACGGGTCTCAACTCTCCAGGTTTAAGGTATTCTTCCTTCAGCTAAAACATGCATGTGGAACCCAGAGTATGATCAACCATGTGAACGGGAGACGTGTTCAAATATGTCTCAGTTTTCCTCCCCTGGTACTCGGGTGCAACATTCCAGACGCTTTACTAACACTCTCCCCACTTGGAGAGTCAGTCCCTTTAACCTCCTGTTTGGCCCAGTTTGCAATTTCTGCGGAAGATGAACAGGAATAGCGAGAACCAATGAGAGGCTAGCTGGAGGTGTCTGGACGGGCAAATTCAACTCTCATTTCCCACCAGGAAGAGGAATTAACCAAAGGCTCAGCATGCCGGGCCGGAACCAGATTAGGGCCTGAAGCCATCCTGCGGTGTTGCGGCCAGGTCACAAGAAAGCGAGTTGAAGAAAGGAGCTCAGGGGCACTGTAATTCACAAACCTGCAGAGTTATAAATGACAGCTATCGTCCAAAAATAGACTGAAGTAAGGCTGCCAAGAGGACTTGAACGCGGGGCAGAATTGCAGGAAACCGATTTCAGGAGGTAGACTGGAATTGCATTGAAAGCATAGGAAAAGAGGCAGAACGTCCACAATGATGCACTTGGCCAAAAAGGGCGTATGCGTTTTTTCCTGAATATATTCAGGAAAAAACGCATACGCCCTTTTTGGCCAACCAAGCAAGCTTGCAAAGGAAATCTGCACTACAATGAAGTCTCACTTCCCCCCGGTCAAAAGGGCCATCTGAAAAAAGGGTAAAATCCAGAAAGGCAGGACAGGCCATGGAGAACTGGGAGCCTTGTTATGCTGATGGGCGGGATGTAAATTGCCAAGAACCACTTGGGAGAAGTGTATGGTGTTTCCTGAAACAACTAAAAAACAAAGCAACAGAACCTAGGGCACTTCCACTTATGGTCCTATAGCTTAGGGAAATTAAAATCAAAAAGACACAGCCACCCCAAAGTTTGGAACGGCTCTGTTTACAAGAACCTCGTTTACAGTACAAGTTCAACATCGCAGAAAGTGAAAAATGGATAAAGAAGTTGTGGTATTTACTTACAAAGCAATATCACTCAGCAATGAAATCTGTGTCATCAGGCCCTTAGCAGCACAATGAGTGGATTCAGGTATGATGATTCTAACTGAAATAAGTCACACAGAAAAAGAAACATCATAAGATATCACTAATACACGGAATGTAAACTTGGCTACACAGGAACTGCATTCCAAAACAGAACAGGGTCTCAAATTTAGAAAACCAACTTATGCTTGCTTAAGGGGAAAGGTGAGTTGGGGTGCTGCATAAAACCAGAGATTGAAATGAGCACAGATAAAGTTCCTTAAGCCAAATATGGAATAGACAAGAGCTACTCCTTGCTCAACGAAATGGACTCAACACCGCATATTAAACGCCTAAGAATGTACCTGACTAGTAAGTATCTTAAAACCTAGGGATTGCTATGTCTCTGAAAGAGAATCAAGCGTGTGTACAGGGGCATAAACGCAGCAGTGATAGGATTGGAGAGGTTCGGTGAGCAAATGAAGACCCTTTGAAGTCATATTGCATGGTACCCATTCCACGGGTTTCAACTACCCAGGTTTAAGGTATTCTTCCTTCAGCTAAAACATGCATGTGGAACCTAGAGTATGATCAACCATGTGATCGGGAGACGTGTTCAAATATGTCCCAGTGTTCGTACCCTGGTACTCGGGTGCAACATTCCAGACGCTTTACTAACACTCTCCCGACTTGGAGAGTCAGTCCCTTTAACCTCCTGTTTGGCCCAGTTTGCAATTTCTGCGGAAGATGAACAGGAATAGCGAGAACCAATGAGAGGCTAGCTGGAGGTGTCTGGACGGGCAAATTTAACTCTCATTTCCCACCAGGAAGAGGAATTAACCAAAGGCTCAACGTGCCGTGCCGGAACCAGATTAGGGCCTGAAGCCATCCTGCGGTGTTGCGGCCAGGTCACAAGAAAGCGAGTTGAAGAAAGGAGCTCAGGGGCACTGTAATTCACAAACCTGCAGAGTTATAAATGACAGCTATCGTCCAAAAATAGACTGAAGTAAGGCTGCCAAGAGGACTTGAATGCGGGGCAGAATTGCAGGAAACCGATTTCAGGAGGTAGACTGGAATTGCATTGAAAGCATAGGAAAAGAGGCAGAACGTCCACAATGATGCACTTGGCCAAAAAGGGCGTATGCGTTTTTTCCTGAATATATTCAGGAAAAAACGCATACGCCCTTTTTGGCCAACCAAGCAAGCTTGCAAAGGAAATCTGCACTACAATGAAGTCTCACTTCCCCCCGGTCAAAAGGGCCATCTGAAAAAAGTGTAAAATCCAGAAAGGCAGGACAGGCCATGGAGAACTGGGAGCCTTGTTATGCTGATGGGTGGGATGTAAATTGCCAACAGACGCTCAGGAGAAGTGTATGGTGTTTCCTGAAACATCTAAAAAGAAAGCAACAGAGCCTAGGGCACTGCCACTTATGGTCCTATAGCATAGGGAAATTAAAATCAAAAAGACACAGCCACCCCAAAGTTTGGAACGGCTCTGTTTACAAGAACCTCGTTTACAGTACAAGTTCAACATCGCAGAAAGTGAAAAATGGATAAAAAAGTTGTGGTATTTACTTAGAAAGCAATATCACACAGCAATGAAATCTGTGTCATCAGGCCCTTAGCAGCACAATGAGTGGATTCAGGTATGATGATTCTAACTGAAATAAGTCACACAGAAAAAGAAACATCATAAGATATCAGTAATACACGGAATGGAAACTTGGCTACACAGGAACTGAAATACAGAACAGAACAGGGTCTCAAATTTAGAAAACCAACTTATGCTTGCTTAAGGGTAAAGGTGAGTTGGGGTGCTGCATAAAACCAGAGATTGAAATGAGCACAGATAAAGTTCCTTAAGCCAAATATGGAATAGACAAGAGCTACTCCTTGCTCAACGAAATGGACTCAACACCGCATATTAAACGCCTAAGAATGTACCTGACTAGTAAGTATCTTAAAACCTATGGATTGCTATGTCTCCGAAAGAGAATCAAGCATGTGTACAGGGGCATAAACGCAGCAGTGATAGGATTGGAGAGGTTCGGTGAGCAAATGAAGAGCCTTTGAAGTCATATTTCATGGTACCCATTCCACGGGTTTCACCTACCCAGGTTTAAGGTATTCTTCCTTCAGCTAAAACATGCATGTGGAACCCAGAGTATGATCAACCATGTGATCGGGAGACGTGTTCAAATATGTCTCAGTTTTCCTCCCCTGGTACTCGGGTGCAACATTCCAGACGCTTTACTAACACTCTCCCCACTTGGAGAGTCAGCGCCTTTAACCTCCTGTTTGGCCCAGTTTGCAATTTCTGCGGAAGATGAACAGGAATAGCGAGAACCAATGAGAGGCTAGCTGGAGGTGTCTGGACGGGCAAATTTAACTCTCATTTCCCACCAGGAAGAGGAATTAACCAAAGGCTCAGCATGCCGGGCCGGAACCAGATTAGGGCCTGAAGCCATGCTGCGGTGTTGCGGCCAGGTCACAAGAAAGCGAGTTGAAGAAAGGAGCTCAGGGGCACTGTAATTCACAAACCTGCAGAGTTATAAATGACAGCTATCGTCCAAAAATAGACTGAAGTAAGGCTGCCAAGAGGACTTGAAAGCGGGGCAGAATTGCAGGAAACCGATTTCAGGAGGTAGACTGGAATTGCATTGAAAGCATAGGAAAAGAGGCAGAACGTCCACAATGATGCACTTGGCCAAAAAGGGCGTATGCGTTTTTTCCTGAATATATTCAGGAAAAAACGCATACGCCCTTTTTGGCCAACCAAGCAAGCTTGCAAAGGAAATCTGCACTACAATGAAGTCTCACTTCCCCCCGGTCAAAAGGGCCATCTGAAAAAAGTGTAAAATCCAGAAAGGCAGGACAGGCCATGGAGAACTGGGAGCCTTGTTATGCTGATGGGCGGGATGTAAATTGCCAACAACCACTCGGGAGAAGTGTATGGTGTTTCCTGAAACATCTAAAAAACAAAGCAACAGAACATAGGGCACTTCCATTTATGGTCCTATAGCTTAGGGAAATTAAAATGAAAAAGACACAGCCACCCCAAAGTTTGGAACGGCTCTGTTTACAAGAACCTCGTTTACAGTACAAGTTCAACATCGCAGAAAGTGAAAAATGGGTAAAGAAGTTGTGGTATTTACTTACAAAGCAATATCACTCAGCAATGAAATCTGTGTCATCAGGCCCTTAGCAGCACAATGAGTGGATTCAGGTATGATGATTCTAACTGAAATAAGTCACACAGAAAAAGAAACATCATAAGATATCAGTAATAGACGGAATGTAAACTTGGCTATACAGGAACTGAATTACAGAACAGAACAGGGTCTCAAATTTAGAAAACCAACTTATGCTTGCTTAAGGGTAAAGGTGAGTTGGGGTGCTGCATAAAACCAGAGATTGAAATGAGCACAGATAAAGTTCCTTAAGCCAAATATGGAATAGACAAGAGCTACTCCTTGCTCAACGAAATGGACTCAACACCGCATATTAAACGCCTAAGAATGTACCTGACTAGTAAGTATCTTAAAACCTATGGATTGCTATGTCTCCGAAAGAGAATCAAGCATGTGTACAGGGGCATAAACGCAGCAGTGATAGGATTGGAGAGGTTCGGTGAGCAAATGAAGACCCTTTGAAGTCATATTGCATGGTACCCATTCCACGGGTTTCACCTACCCAGGTTTAAGGTATTCTTCCTTCAGCTAAAACATGCATGTGGAACCTAGAGTATGATCAACCATGTGATTGGGAGACGTGTTCAAATATTTCTCAGTTTTCCTACCCTGGTACTCGGGTGCAACATTCCAGACGCTTTACTAACCCTCTCCCGACTTGGAGAGTCAGTCCCTTTAACCTCCTGTTTGGCCCAGTTTGCAATTTCTGCGGAAGATGAACAGGAATAGCGAGAACCAATGAGAGACTAGCTGGAGGTGTCTGGACGGGCAAATTTAACTCTCATTTCCCACCAGGAAGAGGAATTAACCAAAGGCTCAGCGTGCCGTGCCGGAACGAGATTAGGGCCTGAAGCCATCCTGCGGTGTTGCGGCCAGGTCACAAGAAGGCGAGTTGAAGAAAGGAGCTCAGGGGCACTGTAATTCACAAACCTGCAGAGTTATAAATGACAGCTATCGTCCAAAAATAGACTGAAGTAAGGCTGCCAAGAGGACTTGAAAGCGGGGCAGAATTGCAGGAAACCGATTTCAGGAGGTAGACTGGAATTGCATTGAAAGCATAGGAAAAGAGGCAGAACGTCCACAATGATGCACTTGGCCAAAAAGGGCGTATGCGTTTTTTCCTGAATATATTCAGGAAAAAACGCATACGCCCTTTTTGGCCAACCAAGCAAACTTGCAAAGGAAATCTGCACTACAATGAAGTCTCACTTCCCCCCCGGTCAAAAGGGCCATCTGAAAAAAGTGTAAAATCCAGAAAGGCAGGACAGGCCATGGAGAACTGGGAGGCTTGTTATGCTGATGGGCGGGATGTAAATTGCCAACAGACACTCCGGAAAAGTGTATGGTGTTTCCTGAAACATCTAAAAAACAAAGCAACAGAGCCTAGGGCACTTCCACTTATGGTCCTATAGCTTAGGGAAATTAAAATCAAAAAGACACAGCCACCCGAAAGTTTGGGACGCCTCTGTTTACAAGAACCTCATTTACAGTACAAGTTCAATATCACAGAAAGTGAAAAATGGATAAAGAACTTGTGGTACTTACGTACAATGCAGTATCACTCAGCAATGAAATCTATGTCATCAGGCCCATAGCAGCATCATGAGTGGATTCAGGTACGATGATTCTAACTGAAATACGTCACACAGAAAAAGAAACATCATAAGATATCACTAATACACGGAATGTAAACTTGGCTACACAGGAACTGAATTACAGAACAGAACAGTGTCTCAAATTTAGAAAACCAACTTATGCTTGCTTAAGGGGAAAGGTGAGTTGGGGTGCTGCATAAAACCAGAGATTGAAATGAGCACAGATAAAGTTCCTTAAGCCAAATACGGAATAGACAAGAGCTACTCCTTGCTCAACGAAATGGACTCAACACCGCATATTAAACGCCTAAGAATGTACCTGACTAGTAAGTATCTTAAAACCTATGGATTGCTATGTCTCTGAAAGAGAATCAAGCGTGTGTACAGGGGCATAAACGCAGCAGTGATAGGATTGCAGAGGTTCGGTGAGCAAATGAAGACCCTTTGAAGTCATATTGCATGGTACCCATTCCACGGGTCTCAACTCTCCAGGTTTAAGGTATTCTTCCTTCAGCTAAAACATGCATGTGGAACCCAGAGTATGATCAACCGTGTGAACGGGAGACGTGTTCAAATATGTCTCAGTTTTCCTCCCCTGGTACTCGGGTTCAACATTCCAGACGCTTTACTAACACTCTCCCCACTTGGAGAGTCAGCGCCTTTAACCTCCTGTTTGACCCAGTTTGTAATTTCTGCGGAAGATGAACAGGAATAGGGAGAACCAATGAGAGACTAGCTGGAGGTGTCTGGACGGGCAAATTTAACTCTCATTTCCCACCAGGAAGAGGAATTAACCAAAGGCTCAGCGTGCCGTGCCGGAACCAGATTAGGGCCTGAAGCCATCCAGCGGTGTTGCGGCCAGCTCAAAACAAAGCGAGTTGAAGAGAGGAGCTCAGGGGCACTGTAATTCACAAACCTGCAGAGTTATAAATGACAGCTATCGTCCAAAAATATACTGAAGTAAGGCTGCCAAGAGGACTTGAAAGCGGGGCAGAATTGCAGGAAACCGATTTCAGGAGGTAGACTGGAATTGCATTGAAAGCATAGGAAAAGAGGCAGAACGTCCACCATGATGCACTTGGTCAAAAAGGGCGTATGCGTTTTTTCCTGAATATATTCAGGAAAAAACGCATACGCCCTTTTTGGCCAACCAAGCAAGCTTTCAAAGGAAATCTGCACTACAATGAAGTCTCACTTCCCCACGGTCAAAAGGGCCATCTGAAAAAAGTGTAAAATCCAGAAAGGCAAGACAGGCCATGGAGAACTGGGAGCCTTGTTATGCTGATGGGCGGGATGTAAATTGCCAACAGACACGTGGGAGAAGTGTATGGTGTTTCCTGAAACATCTAAAAAACAAAGCAACAGAGCCTAGGGCACTTCCACTTATGGTCCTATAGCTTAGGGAAATTAAAATCAAAAAGACACAGCCACCCCAAAGTTTGGGATGCCTCTGTTTACAAGAACCTCGTTTACCGTACAAGTTCAATATCACAGAAAGTGAAAAATGGATAAAGAACTTGTGTTACTTACGTACAATGCAGTATCACTCAGCAATGAAATCTATGTCATCAGGCCCGTAGCAAAATAATGAGTGGATTCAGGTACGATGATTCTAACTGAAATAAGTCACACAGAAAAAGAAACATCATAAGATATCACTAATACACGGAATGTAAACTTGGCTACACAGGAACTGAATTCCACAACAGAACAGGGTCTCAAATTTAGAAAACCAACTTATGCTTGCTTAAGGGGAAAGGTGAGTTGGGGTGCTGCATAAAACCAGAGATCGAAATGAGCACAGATAAAGTTCCTTAAGCCAAATATGGAATAGACAAGAGCTACTCCTTGCTCAATGAAATGGACTCAACACCGCATATTAAACGCCTAAGAATGTACCTGACTAGTAAGTATCTTATACCTATGGATTGCTATGTCTCCGAAAGAGAATCAAGCATGTATACAGGTGCATAAACGCAGCAGTGATAGGATTGGAGAGGTTCGGTGAACAAATAAAGACCCTTTGAAGTCATATTTCATGGTACCCATTCCATGGGTTTCAACTACCCAGGTTTAAGGTATTCTTCCTTCAGCTAAAACATGCATGTGGAACCTAGAGTATGATCAACCATGTGATCAGGAAAGGTGTTCAAATGTGTCTCAGTTTTTTTACCCTGGTGCTCGGGTGCAACATTCCAGACGCTTTACTAACACTCTCCCGAATGGAGAGTCAGTCCCTTTAACCTCCTGTTTGGCCCAGTTTGCAATTTCTGCGGAAGATGAACAGGAATAGCGAGAACCAATGAGAGACTAGCTGGAGGTGTCTGGATGGGCAAATTTAACTCTCATTTCCAACCAGGAAGAGGAATTAACCAAAGGCTCAGCGTGCCGTGCCGGAACCAGATTAGGGCCTGAAGCCATCCTGCGGTGTTGCGGCCAGGTCACAAGAAAGCGAGTTGAAGAAAGGAGCTCAGGGGCACTGTAATTCACAAACCTGCAGAGTTATAAATGACAGCTATCGTCCAAAAATATACTGAAGTAAGGCTGCCAAGGGGACTTGAAAGCGGGGCAGAATTGCAGGAAACCAATTTCAGGAGGTAGACTGGAATTGCATTGAAAGCATAGGAAAAGAGGCAGAACGTCCACAATGATGCACTTGGCCAAAAAGGGAATATTCGATTTATCCTGAATATATTCAGGAAAAAACGCATATGCCCTTTTTGGCCAACCAAGCAAGCTTGCAAAGGAAATCTGCACTACAATGAAGTCTCACTTCCCCACGGTCAAAAGGGCCATTTGAAAAAAGTGTAAAATCCAGAAAGGCAGGACAGGCCATGGAGAACTGGGAGCCTTGTTATGCTGATGGGCGGGATGTAAATTGCCAACAGACACTCGGGAGAAGTGTATGGTGTTTCCTGAAACATCTAAAAAACAAAGCAACAGAGCCTAGGGCACTTCCACTTATGGTCCTATAGCTTAGGGAAATTAAAATCAAAAAGACACAGTCACCCCAAAGTTTGGGACGCCTCTGTTTACAAGAACCTCGTTTACAGTACAAGTTCAACATCGCAGAAAGTGAAAAATGGATAAAGAAGTTGTGGTATTTACTTACAAAGCAATATCACTCAGCAATGAAATCTATATCATCAGGCCCTTAGCAGCACAATGCGTGGATTCAGGTATGATGATTCTAACTGAAATAAGTCACACAGAAAAAGAAACATCATAAGATATGAGTAATACACGGAATGTAAACTTGGCTACACAGGAACTGAATTACAGAACAGAACAGGGTCTCAAATTTAGAAAACCAACTTATGCTTGCTTAAGGGTAAAGTTGAGTTGGGGTGCTGCATAAAACCAGAGATTGAAATGAGCACAGATAAAGTTCCTTAATCCAAATATGGAATAGACAAGAGCTACTCCTTGCTCAACGAAATGGACTCAACACCCCATATTAAACGCCTAAGAATGTACCTGACTAGTAAGTATCTTAAAACCTATGGATTGCTATGTCTCCGAAAGAGAATCAAGCATGTGTACAGGGGCATAAACGCAGCAGTGATAAGATTGGAGAGGTTCGGTGAGCAAATGAAGACCCTTTGAAGTCATATTGCATGGTACCCATTCCATGGGTTTCAACTACCCAGGTTTAAGGTATTCTTCCTTCAGCTAAAACATGCATGTGGAACCTAGAGTATGATCAACCATGTGATCAGGAGACGTATTCAAATGTGTCTCAGTTTTCGTACCCTGGTGCTCGGGTGCAACATTCCAGACGCTTTACTAACACTCTCCCGACTTGGAGAGTCAGTCCCTTTAACCTCCTGTTTGGCCCAGTTTGCAATTTCTGCGGAAGATGAACAGGAATAGCGAGAACCAATGAGAGACTAGCTGGAGGTGTCTGGATGGGCAAATTTAACTCTCATTTCCAACCAGGAAGAGGAAGTAACCAAAGGCTCAGCGTGCCGTGCCGGAACAAGATTAGGGCCTGAAGCCATCCTGCGGTGTTGCGGCCAGGTCACAAGAAAGCAAGTTGAAGAAAGGAGCTCAGGGGCACTGTAATTCACAAACCTGCAGAGTTATAAATGACAGCTATCGTCCAAAAATAGACTGAAGTAAGGCTGCCAAGAGGACTTGAAAGCGGGGCAGAATTGCAGGAAACCGATTTCAGGAGGTAGACTGGAATTGCATTGAAAGCATATGAAAAGAGGCAGAACGTCCACAATGATGCACTTGGCCAAAAAGGGCTTATGCGTTTTTTCCTGAATATATTCAGGAAAAAACGCATACGCCCTTTTTGGCCAACCCAGCAAACTTGCAAAGGAAATCTGCACTACAATGAAGTCTCACTTCCCCCCAGTCAAAAGGACCATCTGAAAAAAGTGTAAAATCCAGAAAGGCAGGACAGGCCATGGAGAACTGGGAGCCTTGTTATGCTGATGGGCGGGATGTAAATTGCCAACAGACACTCGGGAGAAGTGTATGGTGTTTCCCGAAACATCTAAAAAAAAAAGCAACAGAGCCTAGGGCACTTCCACTTATGGTCCTATAGCTTAGGGAAATTAAAATCAAAAAGACACAGTCACCCCAAAGTTTGGGACGCCTCTGTTTACAAGAACCTCGTTTACCGTACAAGTTCAATATCACAGAAAGTGAAAAATGGATAAAGAACTTTTGGTACTTATGTACAATGCAGTATCACTCAGCAATGAAATCTATGTCATCAGGCCCGTAGCAGCATAATGAGTGGATTCAGGTACGATGATTCTAACTGAAATAAGTCACACAGAAAAAGAAACATCATAAGATATCACTAATACACGGAATGTAAACTTGGGTACACAGGAACTGCATTCCAAAACAGAACAGGGTCTCAAATTTAGAAAACCAACTTATGCTTGCTTAAGGGGAAAGGTGAGTTGGGGTGCTGCATAAAACCAGAGATTGAAATGAGCACAGATAAAGTTCCTTAAGCCAAATACGGAATAGACAAGAGCTACTCCTTGCTCAACGAAATGGACTCAACACCGCATATTAAACGCCTAAGAATGTACCTGACTAGTAAGTATCTTAAAACCTATGGATTGCTATGTCTCTGAAAGAGAATCAAGCGTGTGTACAGGGGCATAAACGCAGCAGTGATAGGATTGCAGAGGTTCGGTGAGCAAATGAAGACCCTTTGAAGTCATATTGCATGGTACCCATTCCACGGGTCTCAACTCTCCAGGTTTAAGGTATTCTTCCTTCAGCTAAAACATGCATGTGGAACCCAGAGTATGATCAACCGTGTGAACGGGAGACGTGTTCAAATATGTCTCAGTTTTCCTCCCCTGGTACTCGGGTTCAACATTCCAGACGCTTTACTAACACTCTCCCCACTTGGAGAGTCAGCGCCTTTAACCTCCTGTTTGACCCAGTTTGTAATTTCTGCGGAAGATGAACAGGAATAGGGAGAACCAATGAGAGACTAGCTGGAGGTGTCTGGACGGGCAAATTTAACTCTCATTTCCCACCAGGAAGAGGAATTAACCAAAGGCTCAGCGTGCCGTGCCGGAACCAGATTAGGGCCTGAAGCCATCCAGCGGTGTTGCGGCCAGCTCAAAACAAAGCGAGTTGAAGAGAGGAGCTCAGGGGCACTGTAATTCACAAACCTGCAGAGTTATAAATGACAGCTATCGTCCAAAAATATACTGAAGTAAGGCTGCCAAGAGGACTTGAAAGCGGGGCAGAATTGCAGGAAACCGATTTCAGGAGGTAGACTGGAATTGCATTGAAAGCATAGGAAAAGAGGCAGAACGTCCACCATGATGCACTTGGTCAAAAAGGGCGTATGCGTTTTTTCCTGAATATATTCAGGAAAAAACGCATACGCCCTTTTTGGCCAACCAAGCAAGCTTTCAAAGGAAATCTGCACTACAATGAAGTCTCACTTCCCCACGGTCAAAAGGGCCATCTGAAAAAAGTGTAAAATCCAGAAAGGCAAGACAGGCCATGGAGAACTGGGAGCCTTGTTATGCTGATGGGCGGGATGTAAATTGCCAACAGACACGTGGGAGAAGTGTATGGTGTTTCCTGAAACATCTAAAAAACAAAGCAACAGAGCCTAGGGCACTTCCACTTATGGTCCTATAGCTTAGGGAAATTAAAATCAAAAAGACACAGCCACCCCAAAGTTTGGGATGCCTCTGTTTACAAGAACCTCGTTTACCGTACAAGTTCAATATCACAGAAAGTGAAAAATGGATAAAGAACTTGTGTTACTTACGTACAATGCAGTATCACTCAGCAATGAAATCTATGTCATCAGGCCCGTAGCAAAATAATGAGTGGATTCAGGTACGATGATTCTAACTGAAATAAGTCACACAGAAAAAGAAACATCATAAGATATCACTAATACACGGAATGTAAACTTGGCTACACAGGAACTGAATTCCACAACAGAACAGGGTCTCAAATTTAGAAAACCTACTTATGCTTGCTTAAGGGGAAAGGTGAGTTGGGGTGCTGCATAAAACCAGAGATCGAAATGAGCACAGATAAAGTTCCTTAAGCCAAATATGGAATAGACAAGAGCTACTCCTTGCTCAATGAAATGGACTCAACACCGCATATTAAACGCCTAAGAATGTACCTGACTAGTAAGTATCTTATACCTATGGATTGCTATGTCTCCGAAAGAGAATCAAGCATGTATACAGGTGCATAAACGCAGCAGTGATAGGATTGGAGAGGTTCGGTGAACAAATAAAGACCCTTTGAAGTCATATTTCATGGTACCCATTCCATGGGTTTCAACTACCCAGGTTTAAGGTATTCTTCCTTCAGCTAAAACATGCATGTGGAACCTAGAGTATGATCAACCATGTGATCAGGAAAGGTGTTCAAATGTGTCTCAGTTTTTTTACCCTGGTGCTCGGGTGCAACATTCCAGACGCTTTACTAACACTCTCCCGAATGGAGAGTCAGTCCCTTTAACCTCCTGTTTGGCCCAGTTTGCAATTTCTGCGGAAGATGAACAGGAATAGCGAGAACCAATGAGAGACTAGCTGGAGGTGTCTGGATGGGCAAATTTAACTCTCATTTCCAACCAGGAAGAGGAATTAACCAAAGGCTCAGCGTGCCGTGCCGGAACCAGATTAGGGCCTGAAGCCATCCTGCGGTGTTGCGGCCAGGTCACAAGAAAGCGAGTTGAAGAAAGGAGCTCAGGGGCACTGTAATTCACAAACCTGCAGAGTTATAAATGACAGCTATCGTCCAAAAATATACTGAAGTAAGGCTGCCAAGGGGACTTGAAAGCGGGGCAGAATTGCAGGAAACCAATTTCAGGAGGTAGACTGGAATTGCATTGAAAGCATAGGAAAAGAGGCAGAACGTCCACAATGATGCACTTGGCCAAAAAGGGAATATTCGATTTATCCTGAATATATTCAGGAAAAAACGCATATGCCCTTTTTGGCCAACCAAGCAAGCTTGCAAAGGAAATCTGCACTACAATGAAGTCTCACTTCCCCACGGTCAAAAGGGCCATTTGAAAAAAGTGTAAAATCCAGAAAGGCAGGACAGGCCATGGAGAACTGGGAGCCTTGTTATGCTGATGGGCGGGATGTAAATTGCCAACAGACACTCGGGAGAAGTGTATGGTGTTTCCTGAAACATCTAAAAAACAAAGCAACAGAGCCTAGGGCACTTCCACTTATGGTCCTATAGCTTAGGGAAATTAAAATCAAAAAGACACAGTCACCCCAAAGTTTGGGACGCCTCTGTTTACAAGAACCTCGTTTACAGTACAAGTTCAACATCGCAGAAAGTGAAAAATGGATAAAGAAGTTGTGGTATTTACTTACAAAGCAATATCACTCAGCAATGAAATCTATATCATCAGGCCCTTAGCAGCACAATGCGTGGATTCAGGTATGATGATTCTAACTGAAATAAGTCACACAGAAAAAGAAACATCATAAGATATGAGTAATACACGGAATGTAAACTTGGCTACACAGGAACTGAATTACAGAACAGAACAGGGTCTCAAATTTAGAAAACCAACTTATGCTTGCTTAAGGGTAAAGTTGAGTTGGGGTGCTGCATAAAACCAGAGATTGAAATGAGCACAGATAAAGTTCCTTAATCCAAATATGGAATAGACAAGAGCTACTCCTTGCTCAACGAAATGGACTCAACACCCCATATTAAACGCCTAAGAATGTACCTGACTAGTAAGTATCTTAAAACCTATGGATTGCTATGTCTCCGAAAGAGAATCAAGCATGTGTACAGGGGCATAAACGCAGCAGTGATAAGATTGGAGAGGTTCGGTGAGCAAATGAAGACCCTTTGAAGTCATATTGCATGGTACCCATTCCATGGGTTTCAACTACCCAGGTTTAAGGTATTCTTCCTTCAGCTAAAACATGCATGTGGAACCTAGAGTATGATCAACCATGTGATCAGGAGACGTATTCAAATGTGTCTCAGTTTTCGTACCCTGGTGCTCGGGTGCAACATTCCAGACGCTTTACTAACACTCTCCCGACTTGGAGAGTCAGTCCCTTTAACCTCCTGTTTGGCCCAGTTTGCAATTTCTGCGGAAGATGAACAGGAATAGCGAGAACCAATGAGAGACTAGCTGGAGGTGTCTGGATGGGCAAATTTAACTCTCATTTCCAACCAGGAAGAGGAAGTAACCAAAGGCTCAGCGTGCCGTGCCGGAACAAGATTAGGGCCTGAAGCCATCCTGCGGTGTTGCGGCCAGGTCACAAGAAAGCAAGTTGAAGAAAGGAGCTCAGGGGCACTGTAATTCACAAACCTGCAGAGTTATAAATGACAGCTATCGTCCAAAAATATACTGAAGTAAGGCTGCCAAGAGGACTTGAAAGCGGGGCAGAATTGCAGGAAACCGATTTCAGGAGGTAGACTGGAATTGCATTGAAAGCATATGAAAAGAGGCAGAACGTCCACAATGATGCACTTGGCCAAAAAGGGCTTATGCGTTTTTTCCTGAATATATTCAGGAAAAAACGCATACGCCCTTTTTGGCCAACCCAGCAAACTTGCAAAGGAAATCTGCACTACAATGAAGTCTCACTTCCCCCCAGTCAAAAGGACCATCTGAAAAAAGTGTAAAATCCAGAAAGGCAGGACAGGCCATGGAGAACTGGGAGCCTTGTTATGCTGATGGGCGGGATGTAAATTGCCAACAGACACTCGGGAGAAGTGTATGGTGTTTCCCGAAACATCTAAAAAAAAAAGCAACAGAGCCTAGGGCACTTCCACTTATGGTCCTATAGCTTAGGGAAATTAAAATCAAAAAGACACAGTCACCCCAAAGTTTGGGACGCCTCTGTTTACAAGAACCTCGTTTACCGTACAAGTTCAATATCACAGAAAGTGAAAAATGGATAAAGAACTTTTGGTACTTATGTACAATGCAGTATCACTCAGCAATGAAATCTATGTCATCAGGCCCGTAGCAGCATAATGAGTGGATTCAGGTACGATGATTCTAACTGAAATAAGTCACACAGAAAAAGAAACATCATAAGATATCACTAATACACGGAATGTAAACTTGGGTACACAGGAACTGCATTCCAAAACAGAACAGGGTCTCAAATTTAGAAAACCAACTTATGCTTGCTTAAGGGGAAAGGTGAGTTGGGGTGCTGCATAAAACCAGAGATTGAAATGAGCACAGATAAAGTTCCTTAAGCCCAATATGGAATAGACAAGAGCTACTCCTTGCTCAACGAAATGGACTCAACACCCCAGATTAAACGCCTATGAATGTACCTGACTAGTAAGTATCTTAAAACCTGTGGATTGCTATGTCTCCAAAAGAGAATCAAGCATGTGTACAGGGGCATAAACGCAGCAGTGATAGGATTGGAGAGGTTCGGTGAGCAAATGAAGACCCTTTGAAGTCATATTGCATGGTACCCATTCCACGGGTCTCAACTCTCCAAGTTTAAGGTATTCTTCCTTCAGCTAAAACATGCATGTGGAACCCAGAGTATGATCAACCGTGTGAACGGGAGACGTGTTCAAATATGTCTCAGTTTTCCTCCCCTGGTACTTGGGTGCAACATTCCAGACGCTTTACTAACACTCTCCCCACTTGGAGAGTCAGCGCCTTTAAACTCCTGTTTGGCCTATTTTGCAATTTCTGCGGAAGATGAACAGGAATAGCGAGAACCAATGAGAGACTAGCTGGAGGTGTCTGGACGGGCAAATTTAACTCTCATTTCCCACCAGGAAGAGGAAATAACCAAATGCTCAGCGTGCCATGCCGAAACAAGATTAGGGCCTAAAGCCATCCTGCGGTGTTGCGGCCAGCTCAAAAGAAAGCGAGTTGAACAAAGGAGCTCAGGGGCACTGTAATTCACAAACCTGCAGAGTTATAAATGACAGCTATCGTCCAAAAATAGACTGAAGTAAGGCTGCCAAGAGGACTTGAAAGCGGGGCAGAATTGCAGGAAACCGATTTCAGGAGGTAGACTGGAATTGCATTGAAAGCATAGGAAAAGAGGCAGAATGTCCACAATGATGCACTTGGCCAAAAGGGGCGTATGCGTTTTTTCCTGAATATATTCAGGAAAAAACGCATACGCCCCTTTTGGCCAACCAAGCAAGCTTGTACAGGAAATCTCCACTACAATGAAGTCTCACTTCCCCCCGGTCAAAAGGGCCATCTGAAAAAAGTGTAAAATCCAGAAAGGCAGGACAGGCCATGGAGAACTGGGAGCCTTGTTATGCTGATGGGCGGGATGTAAATTGCCAACAGACACTCTGGAGAAGTGTATGGTGTTTCCTGAAACATCTAAAAAACAAAGCAACAGAGCCTAGGGCACTTCCACTTATGGTCCTATAGCTTAGGGAAATTAAAATCAAAAAGACACAGCCACCCCAATGTTTGGGACGGCTCTTTTTACAAGAACCTCATTTACGGTACAAGTTCAATATCGCAGAAAGTGAAAAATGGATAAAGACGTTGTGGTACTTACATACAATGTAGTATCACTCAGCAATGAAATCTATGTCATCAGGCCCGTAGCAGCATAATGAGTGGATTCAGGTACGATGATTCTAACTGAAATAAGTCACAGAGAAAAAGAAACATCATAAGATATCACTAATACACGGAATGTAAACTTGGCTACACAGGAACTGAATTCCAAAACAGAACAGGGTCTCAAATTTAGAAAACCAACTTATGCTTGCTTAAGGGGAAAGGTGAGTTGGGGTGTGCATAAAACCAGAGGTGAAATGGGCACAGATAAAGTCCCTTAAGCCAAATATGGAATAGACAAGAGCTACTCCTTGCTCAACGAAATGGACTCAACACCCCATATTAAACGCCTAAGAATGTACCTGACTAGTAAGTATCTTAAAACCTATGGATTGCTATGTCACCAAAAGAGAATCAAGTGTGTGTACAGGGGCATGAACGCAGCAGTGATAGGATTGGAGAGGTTCGGTGAGCAAATGAAGACCCTTTGAAGTCATATTGCATGGTACCCTTTACACAGGTCTGAACTCTCCAGGTTTAAGGTATTCTTCCTTCAGCTAAAACATGCATGTGGAACCCAGAGTATGATCAACCATGTGAACGGGAGACGTTTTCAAATATGTCTCAGTTTTCCTCCCCTGGTACTCGGGTGCAACATTCCAGACGCTTTACTAACACTCTCCCCACTTGGAGAGTCAGTGCCTTTAACCTCCTGTTTGGCCCAGTTTGCAACTTCTGCGGAAGATGAACAGGAATAGCGAGAACCAATGAGAGACTAGCTGGAGGTGTCTGGACGGGCAAATTTAACTCTCATTTCCCACCAGGAAGAGGAATTAACCAAAGGCTCAGGGTGCCGTGCCGGAACCAGATTAGGGCCTGAAGCCATCCTGCGGTGTTGCGGCCCGGTCACAAGAAAGGGAGTTGAAGAAAGGAGCTCAGGGGCACTGTAATTCACAAACCTGCAGAGTTATAAATGACAGCTATCGTCCAAAAATATACTGAAGTAAGGCTGCCAAGAGGACTTGAAAGCGGGGCAGAATTGCAGGAAACCGATTTCAGGAGGTAGACTGGAATTGCATTGAAAGCATATGAAAAGAGGCAGAACGTCCACAATGATGCACTTGGCCAAAAAGGGCTTATGCGTTTTTTCCTGAATATATTCAGGAAAAAACGCATACGCCCTTTTTGGCCAACCCAGCAAACTTGCAAAGGAAATCTGCACTACAATGAAGTCTCACTTCCCCCCAGTCAAAAGGACCATCTGAAAAAAGTGTAAAATCCAGAAAGGCAGGACAGGCCATGGAGAACTGGGAGCCTTGTTATGCTGATGGGCGGGATGTAAATTGCCAACAGACACTCGGGAGAAGTGTATGGTGTTTCCCGAAACATCTAAAAAAAAAAGCAACAGAGCCTAGGGCACTTCCACTTATGGTCCTATAGCTTAGGGAAATTAAAATCAAAAAGACACAGTCACCCCAAAGTTTGGGACGCCTCTGTTTACAAGAACCTCGTTTACCGTACAAGTTCAATATCACAGAAAGTGAAAAATGGATAAAGAACTTTTGGTACTTATGTACAATGCAGTATCACTCAGCAATGAAATCTATGTCATCAGGCCCGTAGCAGCATAATGAGTGGATTCAGGTACGATGATTCTAACTGAAATAAGTCACACAGAAAAAGAAACATCATAAGATATCACTAATACACGGAATGTAAACTTGGGTACACAGGAACTGCATTCCAAAACAGAACAGGGTCTCAAATTTAGAAAACCAACTTATGCTTGCTTAAGGGGAAAGGTGAGTTGGGGTGCTGCATAAAACCAGAGATTGAAATGAGCACAGATAAAGTTCCTTAAGCCCAATATGGAATAGACAAGAGCTACTCCTTGCTCAACGAAATGGACTCAACACCCCAGATTAAACGCCTATGAATGTACCTGACTAGTAAGTATCTTAAAACCTGTGGATTGCTATGTCTCCAAAAGAGAATCAAGCGTGTGTACAGGGGCATAAACGCAGCAGTGATAGGATTGGAGAGGTTCGGTGAGCAAATGAAGACCCTTTGAAGTCATATTGCATGGTACCCATTCCACGGGTCTCAACTCTCCAAGTTTAAGGTATTCTTCCTTCAGCTAAAACATGCATGTGGAACCCAGAGTATGATCAACCGTGTGAACGGGAGACGTGTTCAAATATGTCTCAGTTTTCCTCCCCTGGTACTTGGGTGCAACATTCCAGACGCTTTACTAACACTCTCCCCACTTGGAGAGTCAGCGCCTTTAAACTCCTGTTTGGCCTATTTTGCAATTTCTGCGGAAGATGAACAGGAATAGCGAGAACCAATGAGAGACTAGCTGGAGGTGTCTGGACGGGCAAATTTAACTCTCATTTCCCACCAGGAAGAGGAAATAACCAAATGCTCAGCGTGCCATGCCGAAACAAGATTAGGGCCTAAAGCCATCCTGCGGTGTTGCGGCCAGCTCAAAAGAAAGCGAGTTGAACAAAGGAGCTCAGGGGCACTGTAATTCACAAACCTGCAGAGTTATAAATGACAGCTATCGTCCAAAAATAGACTGAAGTAAGGCTGCCAAGAGGACTTGAAAGCGGGGCAGAATTGCAGGAAACCGATTTCAGGAGGTAGACTGGAATTGCATTGAAAGCATAGGAAAAGAGGCAGAATGTCCACAATGATGCACTTGGCCAAAAAGGGCGTATGCGTTTTTTCCTGAATATATTCAGGAAAAAACGCATACGCCCCTTTTGGCCAACCAAGCAAGCTTGTACAGGAAATCTCCACTACAATGAAGTCTCACTTCCCCCCGGTCAAAAGGGCCATCTGAAAAAAGTGTAAAATCCAGAAAGGCAGGACAGGCCATGGAGAACTGGGAGCCTTGTTATGCTGATGGGCGGGATGTAAATTGCCAACAGACACTCTGGAGAAGTGTATGGTGTTTCCTGAAACATCTAAAAAACAAAGCAACAGAGCCTAGGGCACTTCCACTTATGGTCCTATAGCTTAGGGAAATTAAAATCAAAAAGACACAGCCACCCCAATGTTTGGGACGGCTCTTTTTACAAGAACCTCATTTACGGTACAAGTTCAATATCGCAGAAAGTGAAAAATGGATAAAGACGTTGTGGTACTTACATACAATGTAGTATCACTCAGCAATGAAATCTATGTCATCAGGCCCGTAGCAGCATAATGAGTGGATTCAGGTACGATGATTCTAACTGAAATAAGTCACAGAGAAAAAGAAACATCATAAGATATCACTAATACACGGAATGTAAACTTGGCTACACAGGAACTGAATTCCAAAACAGAACAGGGTCTCAAATTTAGAAAACCAACTTATGCTTGCTTAAGGGGAAAGGTGAGTTGGGGTGTGCATAAAACCAGAGGTGAAATGGGCACAGATAAAGTCCCTTAAGCCAAATATGGAATAGACAAGAGCTACTCCTTGCTCAACGAAATGGACTCAACACCCCATATTAAACGCCTAAGAATGTACCTGACTAGTAAGTATCTTAAAACCTATGGATTGCTATGTCACCAAAAGAGAATCAAGTGTGTGTACAGGGGCATGAACGCAGCAGTGATAGGATTGGAGAGGTTCGGTGAGCAAATGAAGACCCTTTGAAGTCATATTGCATGGTACCCTTTACACAGGTCTGAACTCTCCAGGTTTAAGGTATTCTTCCTTCAGCTAAAACATGCATGTGGAACCCAGAGTATGATCAACCATGTGAACGGGAGACGTTTTCAAATATGTCTCAGTTTTCCTCCCCTGGTACTCGGGTGCAACATTCCAGACGCTTTACTAACACTCTCCCCACTTGGAGAGTCAGTGCCTTTAACCTCCTGTTTGGCCCAGTTTGCAACTTCTGCGGAAGATGAACAGGAATAGCGAGAACCAATGAGAGACTAGCTGGAGGTGTCTGGACGGGCAAATTTAACTCTCATTTCCCACCAGGAAGAGGAATTAACCAAAGGCTCAGTGTGCCGTGCCGGAACCAGATTAGGGCCTGAAGCCATCCTGCGGTGTTGCGGCCCGGTCACAAGAAAGGGAGTTGAAGAAAGGAGCTCAGGGGCACTGTAATTCACAAACCTGCAGAGTTATAAATGACAGCTATCGTCCAAAAATATACTGAAGTAAGGCTGCCAAGAGGACTTGAAAGCGGGGCAGAATTGCAGGAAACCGATTTCAGGAGGTAGACTGGAATTGCATTGAAAGCATAGGAAAAGAGGCAGAACGTCCACAATGATGCACTTGGCCAAAAAGGGCGTATGCGTTTTTTCCTGAATATATTCAGGAAAAAACGCATACGCACTTTTTGGCCAACCAAGCAAGCTGGCAAAGGAAATCTGCACTACAATGAAGTCTCACTTCCCCCCGGTCAAAAGGGCCATCTGAAAAAAGTGTAAAATCCAGAAAGGCAGGACAGGCCATGGAGAACTGGGAGCCTTGTTATGCTGATGGGCGGGATGTAAATTGCCAACAGACACTCGGGAGAAGTGTATGGTGTTTCCTGAAACATCTAAAAAACAAAGCAACAGAGCCTAGGGCACTTCCACTTATGGTCCTATAGCTTAGGGAAATTAAAATCAAAAAGACACAGCCACCCCAAAGTTTGGGATGCCTCTGTTTACAAGAACCTCGTTTACCGTACAAGTTCAATATCACAGAAAGTGAAAAATAGATAAAGAACTTGTGTTACTTACGTACAATGCAGTATCACTCAGCAATGAAATCTATGTCATCAGGCCCGTAGCAGCATAATGAGTGGATTCAGGTACGATGATTCTAACTGAAATAAGTCACACAGAAAAAGAAACATCATAAGATATCACTAATACACGGAATGTAAACTTGGCTACACAGGAACTGAATTCCAAAACAGAACAGGGTCTCAAATTTAGAAAACCAACTTATGCTTGCTTAAGGGGAAAGGTGAGTTGGGGTGCTGCATAAAACCAGAGATTGAAATGAGCACAGATAAAGTTCCTTAAGCCAAATATGGAATAGACAAGAGCTACTCCTTGCTCAACGAAATGGACTCAACACCGCATATTAAATGCCTAAGAATGTACCTGACTAGTAAGTATCTTAAAACCTATGGATTGCTATGTCTCCGAAAGAGAATCAAGCGTGTGTACAGGGGAATAAACGCAGCAGTGATAGGATTGGAGAGGTTCGGTGAGCAAATGAAGACCCTTTGAAGTCATATTGCATGGTACGCATTGCACGGGTCTCAACTCTCCAGGTTTAAGGTATTCTTCCTTCAGCTAAAACATGCATGTGGAACCCAGAGTATGATCCACCCTAACCCTTCCCCGAAGCCTTACCCTAACCCATTCCCTAGTACTAACCCGTACGCTAACACTAACCCATGGCCTCACACGTATGCTCACCCTAAACCGTTTTCGTACCCGCACCTGGACCCTAAAACGTACTCAAACCCTAACCCTAACCCTAGCCCGAACCCTAACTCTAACACTTCCCCGGAGCCTTCCCCTCACCCGTCACCTAATCCTAACCCGAACGCTAAGACTAAACCGTGCCCTCACACGTACGCTCCCCCTAAACCATTGTCATACGCTCATCTGGACCCTAAACCGTCCCCGTCACCTACCCCTAACCCTAGACCGAACCCTAACCCTAACCCTTCCCCGAAGCCTTCCCCTCACACGTCCCCTAATCCTAACCCGTACGCTAACACTAACCCGTGCCCTCACACGCACGCTCCCCCTGAAACGATGTCATACCCTCACCTGGACCCTAAACCGTCCCCGTTCCCTAACCCTAAACTTACCCCGAACCCTAACCCTAACCCTTCCCCGGAGCCTTCCCTTTACCCGTCCCCTAATCCTAACCCGTATGCAAACAGTAACCCGTGCTCTCACACGTACGCTCCACCTAAACCGTTGTCATACCCTCACCTGGACCTTAAACCGTCTGCGTCCCCTAACCCTAAGTCTAGCCTGAACCCTAACCCTAACTCTTTCCCGAAGCCTTCCCCTCACCCGTCCCCTAATCCTAAGCCGTACGCTAACATTTACCCATTTCCTCACACGTACGCTCCCCCTAAACCGTTGTCGTACGCTCACTTGGACCCTAAACCGTCCCCGTCCCCTAACGCTAACACTAGCCCGAACACTAACCCTAACCCTTCCCCGAAGCTTTCCCCTCTCACGTCCCCTAATCCTAACCCGTACGCTAACAATAACCCATGCCCTCACACGTACCCTCCCCCTAAACCGTTGTCGTAACCTGACCTGGACCCTAAACCGTCCCCGTACCCTAACCTTAACCCTAGCCCGAACCCTAACCCTAACCCTTCCCTGAAGCCTTCCCCTCACCCGTCCCCTAATCCTAACCCGTATGCTAACACTATCCCGAGCCCTCACACGAACACTCCCCCTAAACCGTAGTCGTACCCTAACCTGGACCCTAAACCGTCTCCGTCCCCTAATCCTAACCCTAGCCCGAACCCTAACCCTAGCCCTTCCCCGAAGCCTTCCCCTCACGCGTCCCCGAATCCTAACCCGTACGCTAACACTAACCTGTGCCCTCACACGTACGCTCCCCCTAATCCGTTGTCGTACCCTCACCTGGACCCTAATCTGTCCCCGTTCCCGTCCCCTAACCCTAGCCCGAACCCTAATCCTAACCCTTCCCCGAAGCCTTCCCCTCACCCGTCCCCTAATCCTAACCCGAACGCTAACACTAACCTGTGCTCTCACACGTACGCTCCCCCTAAACCGTTGTCGTACCCTCAACTGGACCCTAAACCGTACCCTTCCCCTAACCCTAACCCTATCCCGAACCCTAACACTAAGCCTTCCCCGAAGCCTTCCCCTCATCTGTCCCCTAATCCTAACCCGTAGTCTAACACTAACCCGTGCCCTCACACGTACGCTTCCCCTAAACCGTTCTCATACACTCACCTGGACCCTAAACCGTCCCAATCCCGTAACCCTAAACCTAGCCGGAACCCTAACCCTAACCCTTCCCAGGAGCCTTCCCCTCACCTGTCCCCTAATCCAAACCCGTACGCTAACATAAACCGTGCCCTCACACGTACGCTCCCCCTAAACAGTTGTCGTACCCTCACCTGGACCCTAAACCGTCCCCGTCCCCTAACACTAACCCTAGCCCGAACCCTAACCCTAACACTTCCCCGAAGCCTGACCCTCACCCGTCCCCTAATCCTAACCCGTACGCGAACACTAACATGCGCCCTCACAGGTACGCTCCCCCTATAGCATTGTCGTACCCTCCCGTGGACCCTAAACCGTCCCCGTCCCCTAACACTAACCCTAGCCCGAACCCTAACCCTAACACTTCCCCGAAGCCTGACCCTCACCTGTCCCCTAATCCTAACCCGTACGCGAACACTAACATGCGCCCTCACAGGTACGCTCCCCCAAAAGCGTTGTCGTACCCTCACCTGGACCCTAAACCGTCCCCGTCCCCTAACATTAACCCTAGCACGAACCCTAACCCTAACACTTTCCCGAAGCCTGACCCTCACCCGTCCCCTAATCCTAACCCGTACGCTAACACTAACCCGCGCCCTCACACCTACGCTCCCCCAATTCTTTGCCGTACCCTCCCATGGACCCTAAACCGTCCCCATCCCCTAACCCTAACCCTAGCCCGAACCCTAACCCTAAACCTTCCCCGAAGCCTGACCCTCACCCGAAACATAATCCTAACCAGTACGCTAAAACTAACCCGCGCCCTCACACATACGCTCCCCGTAAAGCATTGTCGTACCCTCCCCTGGACCCTAAACCGTCCCCGTCCCCTAACCCTAACCCTAGCCCGAACCTTAACCCTAACCCTTCCCTGAAGCCTGACCCTCACCCGTCCCCTAATCCTAACCCGTACGCTAACACTAACCCGTGCCCTCACACGTACGCTCCCCCTAAAGCGTTGTCGTACCCTCCCCTGGACCCTAAACCGTCCCCGTCCCCTAACACTATCCCTAGGCCGAACCCTAACCCTAACACTTCCCCGAAGCCTGACACTCACCCGTCCCCTAATCCTAACCCGTACGCTAACACTAACCCGCGCCCTCACACGTACGCTCCCCCTAAAGCGTTGTCGTACCCTCCCAAGGACCCTAAACCGTCCCCGTCCCCTAACCCTAACCCTAGCCCGAACCCTAACCCTAACCCTTCCCCGAAGCCTGACCCCCACTCGTCCCCTTATGCTAACCCATAAGCGAACACTAACCCGCGCCCTCACACCTACGCTCCCCCAATTCGTTGCCGTACCCTCCCATGGACCCTAAACCGTCCCCGTCCCCTAACCCTAACCCTAGCCCGAACCCTAACCCTAACCCTTCCCCGAAGCCTGACCCTCACGCAAAACCTAATCCTAACCCGTACGCTAACACTAACCCGCGCCCTCACACGTACGCTCCCCCTAAAGCATTGTCGTACCCTCCCCTGGACCCTAAACCGTCGCCGTCCCCTAACCCTAACCCTAGCCCGAACTCTAACACTAAGCATTTCCCGAAGCCTTCCCCTCATCTGTCTCCTAATCCTAACCCGTACTCTAACACTAACCCGTGCCCTCACACGTACGCTCCCCCTAAACCGTTGTCATACACTCACCTGGACCCTAAGCCGTCCCCATCCCGTAACCCTAACCCAGCCGGAACCCTAACCCAAAACCTTCCCTGGAGCCTTCCACTCAGCCGTCCCCTAATCCAAACCCGTACGCTAACATAAATCGTGCCCTCACACGTATGCTCCCCCTAAACAGTTGTCGTACCCTCACCTGGACCCTAAACCGTCCCCGTCCCCTAACAATAACCCTAGCCCGAACCCTAACACTAAACCTTCCCCGAAGCCTTCCTCTCACCCGTCCTCTATTACTAAGCCGTACGCTAACACTAACCCGTGCCCTCACACGTACGCTCCCCCTAAAACGTTGTTGTACACTCACCTGGACCCTAAACAGTCCCCGTCCCCTAACACTAACCCTAGCCCGAACCGTAACCCTAACTCTTCCCCGAAGCCTTCCCCTCACCCGTGCCCTAATCCTAAGCCGTTTGCTAACACTAACCCGTGCCCTCACAAGTACGCACCCCCTAAACGGTTGTCGTACCCTCACCTGGACCCTAAACCATCCCCGTCCCCTAACCCTAACCCTAGCCCGAACCCTAACCCTAACCCTTCCCCGAAGCCTTACTTTCACCCGTCCCCTAATCCTAACCTGTACGCTAACACTAACAATTGCCCTCACACGTACGCTCCCCCTAAACCGTTGTCGTACCCTCACCTGGACCCTAAACCGTCCTTGTCCCCTAACCCTAACCCTAGACCGAACCCTAACCCTAACCCTTCTCCGAAGCTCTCCCCTCACCCGTCCCCTAATCCGAACCCGTACACTAACACTAACCCGTGCCCTCACACGTACGCTCCCCGTGAACCGTTGTCGTAACCTCACCTGGACCCTAAACCGTCCCCGTCCCCTAACCCTAACCCTAGCCCGAAACCTAAACCTAACCATTCCCCGAAGCCTTCCCCTCACCCGTCCCCTAATCCTAACACATATGCTAACACTAAACCATGCCCTCACATGTACGCACCCCCTAAACCGTTGTGGTACATTCACCTGGACCCTAAACCATCCCCGTCCCCTAACCCTAACCCTAGCCCGAACCCTAACCCTAACACTTCCCTGAACCCTTCCCCTCACCCATCCCCTAATCATAACCCGTACACTAACACTAAACCGTGCCCTCACAGGTATACTCCTGTTAAACTGTTGTCGTACCCTCACCTGGACCCTAAAGTTTCCCCGTCCCCTAACCCTAACCCTAGCCCGAACCCTAACCCTAACACTTCCCCGAAGACTTCCCCTCACCCGTCCCCTAATCCTAACCCATACGCTAACACTAACCCATGCCCTCAAACGTACGCTCCCCCTAAACTGTTGTCGTACACTCACCTGACCCTAAACCGTCCCCGTCCCCTAACCCTAACCCTAGCCCGAACCCTAAACCTAACACTTCCCCAAAGACTTCCCCTCACCCGTCCCCTAATCCTAACCCGTACGCTAACACTAACCCGGGCCCTCACACGTACGCTCCCCCTAAAGCATTGTCGTACCATCCCCTGGACCCTAAACCGTCCCCGTCCCCTAACCCTAACCCTAGCCCGAACCCTAACCTTAAACCTTCCCCGAAGCCTGACCCTCACACGTCCCCTAATCTTAACCCGTACGCTAACACTAACCCGCGCCCTCACACGTACCCTCCCCCTAAAGCGTTGCCGTACCCTCCCGTGGACACTAAACCGTCCCCGTGCCCTAACCCTAACCCTAACCCAAACCCTAACCCTAACCCTAACCCTTCCCCGAAGCCTGACCCTCACCCATCCCCTAATCCTAACCCGTACGCTAACACTAACCCGCACCCTCACACGTACGCTCCCCCTAAAGCATTGTCGTACCCTCCCCTGGACCCTAAACCGTCCCCGTCCCCTAACACTAACCCTATCCCGAACCCTAACCCTAACCCTTCCCCGAAGCCTGACCACCACCCGTCCCCTAATCCTAACCCGTAAGCGAACACTAACCCGCACACTCACAACTACGCTCCCCCAAATTGTTGCCGTACCCTCTCATGGACCCTAAACCGTTCCCGTCCCCTAACCCTAACCCTAGCCTGAACCCTAACCCTAACCCTTCCCCGAAGCCTGACCCTCACCCGTCCCCTAATCCTAACCCGTACGCTAACACTAACCCGTGCCCTCACACGTACGCTCCCCCTAAAGCGTTGTCGTACCCTCCCCTGGACCCTAAACCGTCCCCGTCCCCTAACCCTAACCCTACTAGAACCCTAACCCTAACCCTTCCCCGAAGCCTGACCCTCACCCGTCCCCTAATCCTAACCCGTTCGCTAACACTAACCCGGGCCCTCACACGTACGCTCCCCCTAAAGCGTTGTCGTACCCTCCACTGGACCCTAAACCGTCCCCGTCCCCTAACCCTAACCCTAGCCCGAACCCTAACCCTAACACTTCCCCGAAGCCTGACCCTCACCCGTCCCCTAATCCTAACCCGTACGCTAACACTAACCCGCGCCCTCACACGTAACCTCCCCCTAAAGCGTTGTCGTACCCTCCCCTGGACCCTAAACCGTCCCCGTCCCCTAACCCTAACCCTAGCCCGAACCCTAATCCTAAACCTTCCCCGAAGCCTGACACTAACCCGTCCCCTAATCCTAACCCGTACGCGAACACTAACCCGCGCCCTCACACGTACGCTCCCCGTAAAGCGTTGTCGTACCCTCCCCTGGACCCTAAACCGTCCCCGTCCCCTAACCCTAAACCTAGCCCGAACCCTAACCCTAACCCTTCCCCGAAGCCTGACCCTCACCCGTCCCCTAATCCTAACCCGTACGCTAACACTAACCCACGCCCTCACACGCACGCTCCCCCTAAAGCGTTGCCGTACCCTCTCCAGGACCCTAAACCGTCCCGGTACCCTAACCCTAACCGTAGCCCGAACCCTAACCCTAAACCTTCCCCGAAGCCTGACACTCACCCGTCCCCTAATCCTAACCCGTACGCTAACAATAACCCACGCCCTCACACGTACGCTCCCCCTAAAGCGTTGTTGTACCCTCCCCTGGACCCTAAACCGTCCCCGTCCCCTAACCCTAACCCTAGCCCGAACCCTAACCGTAACACTTCCCTGAACCCTGACCCTCACCCGTCCCCTAATCCTAACCCGTACGCCAACACTAACCCGCGCCCCCACATGCACGCTCCCCCTACAGCGTTGCCATACCCTCACCTGGACCCTAAACAGTCCCCGTACCCTAACCCTAACCAGAGTCCGAACCCTAAACCTAACACTTCCCCGAAGCCTGACCCTCACCTGTCCCCTAATCCTAACCCGTACGCTAACACTAACCCGCGCCCTCACACGCACGCTCCCCCTAAAGCGTTGCCGTACCCTCACCTAGACCCTAAACCGTCCCCGTCCCCTAACCCTAACCTTAGCCCGAACCCTAACCCTAAACCTTCCCCGAAGCCTGACCCTCACCCGTCCCTAATCCTAACCCGTACGCTAACACTAACCCGCGCCCTCACACGCACGCTCCCCCTAAAGCGTTGCCGTACCCTCACCTGAACCCTAAACCGTCCCCGTCCCCTAACCCTAACCCTAGCCCGAACCCTAACCCTTACACTTCACCGAAGCCTGACCCTCACCCGTCCCCTAATCCTAACCCATACACTAACACTAACCTGCGCCCTCACACGCATGCTCCCCCTAAAGCGTTGCTGTAACCTCACCTGGACCCTAAACCTTCCCCATCCCCAAACCCTAACCCTAGCCCGAACCCTAACCCTAACCCTTCCCCGAAGCCTGACCCTCACCCGTCCCATAATCCTAACACGTACGCGAACACTAACATGCGCCCTCACACGTACGCACCCCCTAAAGCGTTGTCGTAACCTCCCCTTGACCCTAAACCGTCCCCGTCCCCTAACCTTAACCTTAGCCCGAACACTAACCCTAACACTTCCCCGAAGCCTGACGCTCACCCGTCCCCTAATCCTAAACCGTACGCGAACACTAACCCGCGCCCTCACACGTACGCTCCCCCTAAAGCGTTGTTGTACCCGCCCCTGGACCCTATACCGTCCCCGTCCTCTAATCCTAACCCTAGACCGAACCCTAACCCTAACCCTTCCCCGAAGCCTGACCCTCACACGTCCCCTAATCCTAAGCCGTACGCTAACACTAACCAGCGCCCTCACACGTACGCTCCCCCTAAAACGTTGCCGTACTCTCACCTGGACCCTAAACCGTCCACGTCCCCTAACCGTAAACCTAGCCCGAACCCTAACCCTAACACTTCCACGAAGCCTGACCCTCACCCGTCCCTTAATCCTAACCCATACGCTAACACTAACCCGCGCCCTCACACGTACGCTCCCCCTAAAGCGTTGTGTACCCTCCCCTGGACCCTAAACCGTCCCCGTCCTCTAACACTAACCCTAGCCCGAACCCTAACCCTAACCCTTCCCCGAAGCCTGACCCTCACCCGTCCCCTAATCCTAACCCGTACGCTAACACTAACCCGCGCCCTCACACGTACGCTCCCCCTAAAGCGTTCCCGTACCCTCCCCTGGACCCTAAATCGTCCCCGTCCCCTAACCCTAACCCTAGCCCGAACCCTAACCCTAAGACTTCCCCGAAGCCTGACCCTCACCCGAAACCTAATCCTAACCAGTACGCTAACACTAACCCGCGCCCTCAGACGTACGCTCCCCCTAAAGCATTGTCGTACCCTCCCCTGGACCCTAAACCGTCCCCGTCCTCTAACACTAACCCTAGCCCGAACCCTAACCCTAACCCTTCCCCGAAGCCTGACCCTCACCCGTCCCCTAATCCTAACCCGTACGCTAACACTAACCCGCGCCCTCACACGTACGCTCCCCCTAAAGCGTTCCCGTACCCTCCCCTGGACCCTAAATCGTCCCCGTCCCCTAACCCTAACCCTAGCCCGAACCCTAACCCTAAGACTTCCCCGAAGCCTGACCCTCACCAGTCCCCTAATCCTAACCCGTACGCTAACACTAACCCGCGCCCTCACACGTACGCTCCCCCTAAAGCGTTGTGTACCCTCCCCTGGACCCTAAACCGTCCCCGTCCCCTAACACTAACCGTAGCCCGAACCCTAACCCTAACCCTTCCCCGAAGCCTGACCCCCACCCGTCCCCTAATCCTAACACGTACGCTAACACTAACCCACGCCCTCACACGTACGCTTCCCATAAAGCGTTGTCGTACCCTCCCCTGGACCCTAAACCGTCCCCGTCCCCTAACACTAACCCTAGCCCGAACCCTAACCCTAACACTTCCCCGAAGCCTGACCCTCACCCGTCCCCTAATTCTAACCCGTACGCTAACACTAACCAGCGCCCTCACACGTACGCTCCCCCTAAAGCGTTGTCGTACCCTCCCGTGGACCCTAAACCGTCCCCATCCCCTAAACTTAACCCTAGCCCGAACCCTAACCCTAACCCTTCCCCGAAGCCTGACCCTCACCCGTCCCCTAATCCTAACCGGTACGCTAACACTAACCCACGCCCTCACACGTACGCTCCTCCTAAAGCGTTGCCGTACCCTCCCCTGGACCCTAAACCGTCCCCGTCCTCTAATCCTAACCCTAGACCGAACCCTAACCCTAACCCTTCCCCGAAGCCTGACCCTCACATGTCCCCTAATCCTAAGCCGTACGCTAACACTAACCAGCGCCCTCACACGTACGCTCCCCCTAAAACGTTGCCGTACTCTCACCTGGACCCTAAACCGTCCACGTCCCCTAACCGTAAACCTAGCCCGAACCCTAACCCTAACACTTCCACGAAGCCTGACCCTCACCCGTCCCTTAATCCTAACCCGTACGCTAACAGTAACCCGTGCCCTCACACGTACTCTCCCCCTAAAGCATTGTCGTACCCTCCTCTGGTCCCTAAACCGTCCCCGTCCCCTAACCCTAACCCTAGACCGAAACCTAACCCTAACCCTTCCCCGAAGCCTGACCCTCACCCTCCCCTAATCCTAACCCGTACACTAACACTAACCCGCGCCCTCACATGCGCGCTCCCCCTAAAGCCTTGCCGTACCCTCACCTGGACCCAAAACCATCCCCGTCCCTTAACCCTAACCCTAGCCCGAACGCTAACCCTAACAATTTCCCGAAGCCTGACCTTCACACGTACCATAAACCTAACCCGTACGCTAACAGTAACCCGCGCCCTCACACGTACGCTACCCCTAAAGCATTGTCGTACCCTCCCCTGGTCCCAAAACCGTCCGCGTCCCCTAACCCTAACCCTAGCCCGAACCCTAAACCTAACACTTCCCCGAAGCCTGACCCTCACCCGTCCCCTAATCCTAACCCGTACGCTAACACTAACCCACGCCCTCACACGCACGCTCCCCCTAAAGCGTTGTTGTACCCTCCCCTGGACCCTAAACCGTCCCCGTCCCCTAACCCTAACCCTAGCCCGAACCCTAACCGTAACACTTCCCTGAAGCCTGACCCTCACCCGTCCCCTAATCCTAACCCGTACGCCAACACTAACCCGCGCCCCCACACGCACGCTCCCCCTACAGCGTTGCCATACCCTCACCTGGACCCTAAACCGTCCCCGTACCCTAACCCTAACCAGAGTCCGAACCCTAACCCTAACCCTTCCCCGAAGCCTGACCCTCACCCGTCCCCTAATCCTAACCCGTACGCTAACACTAACCCGCGCCCTCACACGTACGCTCCCCCTAAAGCGTTCCCGTACCCTCCCCTGGACCCTAAATCGTCCCCGTCCCCTAACCCTAACCCTAGCCCGAACCCTAACCCTAAGACTTCCCCGAAGCCTGACCCTCACCAGTCCCCTAATCCTAACCCGTACGCTAACACTAACCCGCGCCCTCACACGTACGCTCCCCCTAAAGCGTTGTGTACCCTCCCCTGGACCCTAAACCGTCCCCGTCCCCTAACCCTAACCGTAGCCCGAACCCTAACCCTAACCCTTCCCCGAAGCCTGACCCCCACCCGTCCCCTAATCCTAACACGTACGCTAACACTAACCCGCGCCCTCACACGTACGCTTCCCATAAAGCGTTGTCGTACCCTCCCCTGGACCCTAAACCGTCCCCGTCCCCTAACACTAACCCTAGCCCGAACCCTAACCCTAACACTTCCCCGAAGCCTGACCCTCACCCGTCCCCTAATTCTAACCCGTACGCTAACACTAACCCGCGCCCTCACACGTACGCTCCCCCTAAAGCGTTGCCGTACTCTCACCTGGACCCTAAACCGTCCACGTCCCCTAACCGTAAACCTAGCCCGAACCCTAACCCTAACACTTCCACGAAGCCTGACCCTCACCCGTCCCTTAATCCTAACCCGTACGCTAACAGTAACCCGTGCCCTCACACGTACGCTCCCCCTAAAGCATTGTCGTACCCTCCTCTGGTCCCTAAACCGTCCCCGTCCCCTAACCCTAACCCTAGACCGAAACCTAACCCTAACCCTTCCCCGAAGCCTGACCCTCACCCTCCCCTAATCCTAACCCGTACACTAACACTAACCCGCGCCCTCACATGCGCGCTCCCCCTAAAGCCTTGCTGTACCCTCACCTGGACCCTAAACCATCCCCGTCCCGTAACAATAACCCTACCCCGAACCCTAACCCTAACCCTTCCCCGAAGCCTGACCCTCATCCGTCCCCTAATCCTAACCCGTACGCTAACACTAACCCGTGCCCTCACACGCACGCCCCCCCCAAAGCGTTGCCGTACCCTCACCTGGACCCTAAACCGTCCCCGTCCCCTAACCCTAACCCTAGCCCGAACCCTAACCCTAACCCTTCCCCAAAGCCTGACCCTCACCCGTCCCCTAATCCTTACCCGTACGCGAACACTAACCCGCGCCCTCACACGTACGCTCCCCCTAAAGAGTTGTCGTACACTCACCTGGACCCTAAAACGTCCCCGTCCCCTAACCCTAACCCTAGCCTGAACCCTAACCCTAACCCTTTCCCAAAGCCTGACCCTCACCCGTCCCCTAATCCTAACCGTACGCAAACACTAACCCGCGCCCTCATACGTACGCTCCCCCTAAAGCGTTGCCATACCCTCCCCTGGACCCTAAACCATCCCCGTCCCTTAACCCTAACCCTAGCCCGAACGCTAACCCTAACACTTTCCCGAAGCCTGACCTTCACACGTACCATAATCCTAACCCGTACGCTAACAGTAACCCGCGCCCTCACACGTACGCTACCCCGAAAGCATTGTCGTACCCTCCCCTGGTCCCAAAACCGTCCGCGTCCCCTAACCCTAACCCTAGCCCGAACCCTAAACCTAACACTTCCCCGAAGCCTGACCCTCACCCGTCCCCTAATCCTAACCCATACGCTAACACTAACCCACGCCCTCACACGCACGCTCCCCCTAAAGCGTTGCCGTACCCTCTCCAGGACCCTAAACCGTCCCGGTACCCTAACCCTAACCGTAGCCCGAACCCTAACCCTAAACCTTCCCCGAAGCCTGACCCTCACCCGTCCCCTAATCCTAACCCGTACGCTAACAATAACCCACGCCCTCACACGTACGCTCCCCCTAAAGCGTTGTTGTACCCTCCCCTGGACCCTAAACCGTCCCCGTCCCCTAACCCTAACCCTAGCCCGAACCCTAACCGTAACACTTCCCTGAAGCCTGACCGTCACCCGTCCCCTAATCCTAACCCGTACGCCAACACTAACCCGCGCCCCCACACGCACGCTCCCCCTACAGCGTTGCCATACCCTCACCTGGACCCTAAACCGTCCCCGTACCCTAACCCTAACCAGAGTCCGAACCATAAACCTAACACTTCCCCGAAGCCTGACCCTCACCTGTCCCCTAATCCTAACCCGTACGCTAACACTAACCCGCGCCCTCACACGCACGCTCCCCCTAAAGCGTTGCTGTACCCTCCCCTGGACCCTAAACCGTCCCCGTCCCCTAACCCTAACCTTAGCCCGAACCCTAACCCTAAAACTTCCCCGAAGCCTGACCCTCACCCGTCCCCTAATCCTAACCCGTACGCTAACACTAACCCGCGCCCTCACACGCACGCTCCCCCTAAAGCGTTGCCGTACCCTCACCTGGACCCTAAACCGTCCCCGTCCCCTAACCTTAACCCTAGCCCGAACCCTAACCCTTACCCTTCACCGAAGCCTGACCCTCACCCGTCCCCTAATCCTAACCCATACACTAACTCTAACCTGCGCCCTCACACGCATGCTCCCCCTAAAGCGTTGCTGTACCCTCACCTGGACCCTAAACCTTCCCCATCCCCTAAACCTAACCCTAGCCCGAACCCTAACCCTAACCCTTCCCCGAAGCCTGACCCTCACCCGTCCCATAATCCTAACACGTACGCGAACACTAACATGCGCCCTCACACGTACGCTCCCCCTAAAGCGTTGCCATACCCTCCCCTGGACCCTAAACCATCCCCGTCCCTTAACCCTAACCCTAGCCCGAACGCTAACCCTAACACTTTCCCGAAGCCTGACCTTCACACGTACCATAATCCTAACCCGTACGCTAACAGTAACCCGCGCCCTCACACGTACGCTACACCGAAAGCATTGTCGTACCCTCCCCTGGTTCCAAAACCGTCCGCGTCCCCTAACCCTAACCCTAGCCCGAACCCTAAACCTAACACTTCCCCGAAGCCTGACCCTCACCCGTCCCCTAATCCTAACCCGTACGCTAACACTAACCCACGCCCTCACACGCACGCTCCCCCTAAAGCGTTGCCGTACCCTCTCCAGGACCCTAAACCGTCCCGGTACCCTAACCCTAACCGTAGCCCGAACCCTAACCCTAAACCTTCCCGGAAGCCTAACCCTCACCCGTCCCCTAATCCTAACCCGTACGCTAACAATAACCCACGCCCTCACACGTACGCTCCCCCTAAAGCGTTGTTGTACCCTCCCCTGGACCCTAAACCGTCCCCGTCCCCTAACCCTAACCCTAGCCCGAACCCTAACCGTAACACTTCCCTGAAGCCTGACCCTCACCCGTCCCCTAATCCTAACCCGTACGCCAACACTAACCCGCGCCCCCACACGCACGCTCCCCCTACAGCGTTGCCATACCCTCACCTGGACCCTAAACCGTCCCCGTACCCTAACCCTAACCAGAGTCCGAACCATAAACCTAACACTTCCCCGAAGCCTGACCCTCACCTGTCCCCTAATCCTAACCCGTACGCTAACACTAACCCGCGCCCTCACACGCACGCTCCCCCTAAAGCGTTGCTGTACCCTCCCCTGGACCCTAAACCGTCCCCGTCCCCTAACCCTAACCTTAGCCTGAACCCTAACCCTAAAACTTCCCCGAAGCCTGACCCTCACCCGTCCCCTAATCCTAACCCGTACGCTAACACTAACCCGCGCCCTCACACGCACGCTCCCCCTAAAGCGTTGCCGTACCCTCACCTGGACCCTAAACCGTCCCCGTCCCCTAACCTTAACCCTAGCCCGAACCCTAACCCTTACCCTTCACCGAAGCCTGACCCTCACCCGTCCCCTAATCCTAACCCATACACTAACACTAACCTGCGCCCTCACACGCATGCTCCCCCTAAAGCGTTGCTGTACCCTCACCTGGACCCTAAACCTTCCCCATCCCCTAAACCTAACCCTAGCCCGAACCCTAACCCTAACCCTTCCCCGAAGCCTGACCCTCACCCGTCCCCTAATCCTAACCCGTACGCGAACACTAACCCGCGCCCTCACACGTACGCACCCCCTAAAGCGTTGTCGTAACCTCCCCTTGACCCTAAACCGTCCCCGTCCCCTAACCTTAACCTTAGCCCGAACACTAACCCTAACCCTTCCCCGAAGCCTGACCCTCACCCGTTCCCTAATCCTAAACCGTACGCTAACACTAACCCGCGCCCTCACACGTACGCTCCCCCTAAAGCGTTGTCGTACACTCCCCTGGACTCTAAACCGTCCCCGTCCCCTAAGACTAACCCTAGCCCAAACCCTAACCCTAACCCTTCCCCGAAGCCTGATCCCCACCCGTCCCCTAATCCTAACCCGTAAGCGAAAACTAACCCGCGCCCTCACACCTACGCTCCCCCTAAAGCATTGTCGTACCCTCCCCTGGGCCCTAAACCGTCCCCGTCCCCTAACACTAACCCTAGCCCGAACCCTAACCCTAAACCTTCCCCGAAGCCTGACCCTCACCCGTCCCCTAATCCTAACCCGTACGCTAACACTAACCTGCGCCCTCACACTTACGCTCCCCCTAAAGCGTTGTCGTACCCTCCCCTGGACTTAAACCGTCCCCATCCCCTAAGCCTAACCCTAGCCCGAACCCTAACCCTAACCCTTCCCCGAAGCCTGACGCCCACCCGTCCCCTAATCCTAACCCGTAAGCGAAAACAAACCCGCGCCCTCACAGCTACGCTCCCCCAATTCGTTGCCGTACCCTCCCATGGACCCTAAACCGTCCCCGTCCCCTAACCCTAACCCTAGCCCGAACCCTAACCCTAACCCTTCCCCAAAGCCTGACCCTCACCCGAAACCTAATCCTAACCAGTACGCTAACACTAACCCGCCCCCTCAGACGTACGCTCCTCCTAAAGCATTGTCGTACCCTCCCCTGGACCCTAAACCGTCCCCATCCCCTAAACTTAACCCTAGCCCGAACCCTAACCCTAACCCTTCCCCGAAGCCTGACCCTCACCCGTCCCCTAATCCTAAACCGTACGCTAACACTAACCCACGCCCTCACACGCACGCTCCCCCTAAAGCGTTGCCGTACCCTCACCTGGACCCTAAACCGTCCCGGTACCCAAACCCTAACCCTAGCCCGAACCCTAACCCTAACCCTTCCCCGAAGCCTGACCCTCACCCGTCCCCTAATCCTAACCCGTACGCTAACAATAAACCACGCCCTCACACGTACGCTCCCCCTAAAGCGTTGTTGTACCCTCCCCTGGACCCTAAACCGTCCCCGTCCCCTAACCCTAACCCTAGCCCGAACCCTAACCGTAATACTTCCCTGAAGCCTGACCCTCACCCGTCCCCTAATCCTAACCCGTACGCCAACACTAACCCGCGCCCCCACACGCACGCTCCCCCTACAGCGTTGCCATACCCTCACCTGGACCCTAAACCGTCCCCGTCCCCTAACCCTAACCAGAGTCCGAACCCTAAACCTAACACTTCCCCGAAGCCTGACCCTCACCTGTCCCCTAATCCTAAACCGTACGCTAACACTAACCCGCGCCCTCACACGCACGCTCCCCCTAAAGCGTTGCCGTACCCTCCCCTGGACCCTAAACCGTCCCCGTCCCCTAACCCTAACCCTAGCCCGAAACCTAACCCTAACCCTTCCCTGAAGCCTGACCCTCACCCGTCCCCTAATCCTAACCCGTATGCTAACACTAACCCGCGCCCTCACACGCACGATCCCCCTAAAGCGTTGCCGTACCCTCACCTGGACCCTAAACCGTCCCCGTCCCCTAACCCTAACCATAGCCCGAACCCTAACCCTAACCCTTCCCCGAAGCCTGACCCTCACCCGTCCCCTAATCCTAACCCGTACGCTAACACTAACCCACGCCCTCACACGCACGCTCCCCCTAAAGCGTTGCCGTACCCTCACCTGGACCCTAAACCGTCCCCGTCCCCTAACCCTAACCCTAGCCCGAACCCTAACCCTAACACTTCCCCGAAGCCTGACCCTCACCTGTCCCCTAATCCTAACCCGTACGCTAACACTAACCCGCGCCCTCACACGCACGCTCCCCCTAAAGCGTTGCCGTACCCTCACATGGACCCGAAACCGTCCCCGTCCCCTAACCCTAACCCTAGCCCGAACCCTAACCCTAACACTTCCCCGAAGCCTGACCCTCACCCGTCCCCTAATCCTAAACCGTACGCTAACACTAACCCGCGCCCTCACATGCACGCTCCCTCTAAAGCGTTGCCGTACCCTCCCCTGGACCCTAAACCGTCCCCGTCCCCTATCCCAAACTCTAGTCCGAACCCGAACCCTAACCCTTCCCCGAAGCCTGACCCTCACCCGTCCCCTAATTCTAACCCGTACGCTAACACTAACCCGCGCCCTCACACGCACGCTCCCCCTAAAGCGTTGCCGTACCCTCACCTGGACCCTAAAACGTCCCCATCCCCTAACCCTAACCCTAGCCCGAACCCTAACCCTGACCCTTCCCCGAAGCCTGACCCTCACCTGTACCCTAATCCTAATCCGTACGCTAACACTAACCCGCGCCCTCACACGCACGCTCCCCCTAAAGCGTTGCCGTACCCTCACCTGAACCCTAAGCCGTTCCCGTCCCCTAACCCTAACCCTAGTCCGAACCCTAACCCTAACCCTTCCCCGAAGCCTGACCCTCACCCATCCCCTAATCCTAACCCGTACGCTAACACTAACCTGTGCCCTCACACGCACGCTCCCACTAAAGTGTTGCCGTACCCTCACCTGGACCCTAAACCGTCCCCGTCGCCTAACTCTAACCCTAGCCCGAACCCTAACCCTAACCCTTCCCCGAAGCCTGACCCTCACCCATCCCCTAATCCTAACCCGTACGGTAACACTAACCCGCGCCCTCTCACGCACGCTCCCCCTAAAGCGTTGCCGTACCCTCACCTGGACCCTAAACCATCCCCGTCCCCTAATCCTAACCCTAGTCCGAACCCTAACCCTAAACCTTCCCCGAAGCCTGACCCTCACCCGTCCCCTAATCCTAACCCGTACGCTAACACTAACCCGCGCCCTCACACGCACGCTCCCCCTAAAGCGTTGCCGTACCCTCACCTGGACCCTAAACGGTCCCCGTCCCCTAACGCTATCCCTAGCCCGAACCCTAAACCTAACCCATCCCCGAAGCCTGACCCTCACCCGTCCCCTAATCCTAACCCGAACACTAACACTAATCCGCGCCCTCACACGCACGCTCCCCCTAAAGCGTTGCCGTACCCTCACCTGGACCCTAAACCGTCCCCGTCCCCTAACCCTAACCCTAGCCCGAACCCTAACCCTAAACCTTCCCCGAAGCCTGACCCTCACCCGTCCGCTAATCCTAACCCGTACTCTAACACTAACCCACGCCCTCACACGCACGCTACCCCTAAAGCGTTGCCGTACCCTCACCTGGACCCTAAAACGTCCCCATCCCCTAACCCTAACCCTAGCCCGAACCCTAACCCTTACCCTTCCCCGAAGCCTGACCCTCACCTGTCCCCTAATCCTAACCCGTACGGTAACACTAACCCGCGCCCTCACACGCACGCTCCCCCTAACGCGTTGCCGTACCCTCACCTGTACCCTAAGCCGTCACCGTCCCCTAACCCTAACCCTAGCCCGAACCCTAACACTAACCCTTCCCCGAAGCCTGACCCTCACCCATCCCCTAATCCTAACCCGTATGCTAACACTAACCCGTGCCCTCACACGCACGCTCCCCCTAAAGCGTTGCCGTACCCTCACCTGGACCCTAAACCGTCCCTGTCGCCTAAATCTAACCCTAGCCCGAACCCTAACCCTAACCCTTCCCCGAAGCCTGACCCTCACCCATCCCCTAATCCTAACCCGTACGCTAACACTAACCCGCCCCCTCTCACGCACGCTCCCCCTAAAGCGATGCCGTACACTCACCTGGACCCTAAACCATCCCCGTCCCCTAACCCTAACCCTAGTCTGAACCCTAACCCTAAACCTTCCCCGAAGCCTGACCCTCACCCGTCCCCTAATCCTAACCCGTATGCTAACACTAACCCGCTCCCTCACACGCACGCTCCCCCTAAAGCGTTGCCGTACCCTCACCTGGACCCTAAACGGTCCCCGTCCCCTAACCCAATCCCTAGCCCGAACCCTAACCCTTACCCTTCCCCGGAGCCTGACCCTCAACCGTCCCCTAATCCTAACCCGTACACTAACACTAACCCGCGCCCTCACACGCACGCTCCCCCTAAAGCGATGCCGTACCCTCACCTGGACCCTAAACCGTCCCCGTCCCCTAACCCTAACCCTAGCCCGAACTAGAAACCTAACAGTTCCCTGAAGCCTGACCCTCACCCGTCCCCTAATCCTAACCCGTACACTAACACTAACCCGCGCCCTCACACGCACGCTCCCCCTAAAGCGTTGCCGTACCCTCACCTGGACCCTAAACCGTCCCCGTCCCCTAACCCTAACCCTAGCCCGAACCCTCTCCCTAAACCTTCCCCGAAGCCTGACCCTCAACCGTCCCCTAATCCTAACCCGTACGCTAACACTAACCCGCGCCCTCACACGCACGCTCCCCCTAAAGCGTTGCCGTACCCTCACCTGGACCCTAAACCGTCCCTGTCCGAAAACCTAACCCTAGCCCGAACCCTAACCCTAACACTTCCCCGAAGCCTGACCCTCACCCGTCCCCTAATCCTAACCCGTACGCTAACACTAACCCGCGCCCTCACATGCACGCTCCCTCTAAAGCGTTGCCGTACCCTCCCCTGGACCCTAAACCGTCCCCGTCCCCTATCCCAAACCCTAGTCCGAACCCGATCCCTAACCTTTCCCCGAAGCCTGACCCTCACCCGTCCCCTAATCCTAACCCGTACGCTAACACTAACCCGCGCCCTCACACGCACGCTCCCCCTAAAGCGTTGCCGTACCCTCACCTGGACCCTAAAACGTCCCCATCCCCTAACCCTAACCCTAGCCCGAACCCTAACACTTACCCTTCCCCGAAGCCTGACCCTCAGCTGTCCCCTAATCCTAACCCGTACGCTAACACTAACCTGCGCCCTCACACGCACGCTCCCCCTAAAGCGTTGCCGTACCCTCACCTGAACCCTAAGCCGTCCCCGTCCCCTAACCCTAACCCTAGCCCGAACCCTAACACTAACCCTTCCCCGAAGCCTGACCCTCACCCATCCCCTAATCCTAACCCGTACGCTAACACTAACCCGTGCCCTCACACGCACGCTCCCCCTAAAGTGTTGCCGTACCCTCACCTGGACCCTAAACCGTCCCCGTCGCCTAACTCTAACCCTAGCCCGAACCCTAACCCTAACCCTTCCCCGAAGCCTGACCCTCACCCATCCCCTAATCCTAACCCGTACGGTAACACTAACCCGCGCCCTCTCACGCACGCTCCCCCTAAAGCGTTGCCGTACCCTCACCTGGACCCTAAACTGTCCCCGTCCCCTAATCCTAACCCTAGTCCGAACCCTAACCCTAAACCTTCCCCGAAGCCTGACCCTCACCCGTCCCCTAATCCTAACCCGTACGCTAACACTAACCCGCGCCCTCACACGCACGCTCCGCCTAAAGCGTTGCCGTACCCTCACCTGGACCCTAAACGGTCCCCGTCCCCTAACCCTATCCCTAGCCCGAACCCTAAACCTAACCCATCCCCGAAGCCTGACCCTCACCCGTCCCCTAATCCTAACCCGAACACTAACACTAATCCGCGCCCTCACACGCACGCTCCCCCTAAAGCGTTGCCGTACCCTCACCTGGACCCTAAACCGTCCCCGTCCCCTAACCCTAACCCTAGCCCGAACCCTAACCCTAAACCTTCCCCGAAGCCTGACCCTCACCCGTCCGCTAATCCTAACCCGTACTCTAACACTAATCCACGCCCTCACACGCACGCTACCCCTAAAGCGTTGCCGTACCCTCACCTGGACCCTAAACCGTCCCCGACCCCTAACCCTAACCCTAGCCCGAACCCTAACCCTAACACTTCCCCGAAGCCTGACCCTCACCCGTCCCCTAATACTAATCCGTACGCTAACACTAACCCGCACCCTCACACGCATGCTCCCCCTAAAGTGTTGCCGTACCCTCACCTGGACCCTAAACCGTCCCCGTCCCCTAACCCTAACCCTAGCCGGAACCCTAACCCTAACTCTTCCCCGAAGCCTGACCCTCATCCGTTCCCTAATCCTAACCCGTACGCTAACACTAACCCGCGCCCTCACACGCACGCTCCCCCTAAAGCGTTGCCGTACCCTCACCTGGATCCTAAACCGTCCCCGTCCCCTAACCCTAACCGTAGACCGAACCCTCTCCCTAACCCTTCCCCGAAGCCTGACCCTCACCCATCCCCTAATCCTAACCCGTACGCTAACACTAACCAGCGCCCTCACACGTACGCTCCCCCTAAAGCGTTGCCGTACCCTCACCTGGACTGTGAACAGTCCCCGTCCCCTAACCCTAACCAAGACCGAACCCTAACCCTAAACCTTCCCCGAAGCCTGACCCTCACCCGTCCCTGAATCCTCACCCGTACGCTAACACTAACCCGCGCCCTCACACGCACGCTCCCCCTAAAGCGTTGCCGTACCCTCACCTGGACCCTAAAACGTCCCCATCCCCTAACCCTAACCCTAGCCCGAACCCTAACCCTTACCCTTCCCCGAAGCCTGACCCTCACCTGTCCCCTAATCCTAACCCGTACGGTAACACTAACCCGCGCCCTCACACGCACGCTCCCCCTAAAGCGTTGCCGTACCCTCACCTGTACCCTAAGCCGTCGCCGTCCCCTAACCCTAACCCTAGCCCGAACCCTAACACTAACCCTTCCCCGAAGCCTGACCCTCACCCATCCCCTAATCCTAACCTGTATGCTAACACTAACCCGTGCCCTCACACGCACGCTCCCCCTAAAGCGTTGCCGTACCCTCACCTGGACCCTAAACCGTCCCCGTCGCCTAACTCTAACACTAGCCCGAACCCTAACCCTAACCCTTCCCCGAAGCCTGACCCTCACCCATCCCCTAATCCTAACCCGTACGCTAACACTAACCCGCCCCCTCTCACGCACGCTCCCCCTAAAGCGATGCCGTACCCTCACCTGGACCCTAAACCATCCCCGTCCCCTAACCCTAACCCTAGTCCGAACCCTAACCCTAAACCTTCCCCGAAGCCTGACCCTCACCCGTCCCCTAATCCTAACCCGTACGCTAACACTAACCCGCTCCCTCACACGCACGCTCCCCCTAAAGCGTTGCCGTACCCTCACCTGGATCCTAAACCGTCCCCGTCCCCTAACCCTAACCCTAGACCGAACCCTCTCCCTAACCCTTCCCCGAAGCCTGACCCTCACCCGTCCCCTAATCCTAATCCGTACGCTAACACTAACCCGCGCCCTCACACGCACGCTCCCCCTAAAGCGTTGCCGTACCCTCACCTGGACCCTAAACCGTCCCCGTCCCCTAACCCTAACCCTAGCCCGAACCCTAACACTAACCATTCCCCGAAGCCTGACCCTCACCCGTTCCCTAATCCTAACCCGTACGCTAACACTAACCCGCGCCCTCACACGCACGCTCCCCCTAAAGTGTTGCCGTACCCTCACCTGGACCCTAAACCGTCCCCGTCGCCTAACTCTAACCCTAGCCCGAACCCTAACCCTAACCCTTCCCCGAAGCCTGACCCTCACCCATCCCCTAATCCTAACCCGTACGGTAACACTAACCCGCGCCCTCTCATGCACGCTCCCCCTAAAGCGTTGCCGTACCCTCACCTGGACCCTAAACCGTCCCTGTCCCCTAATCCTAACCCTAGTCCGAACCCTAACCCTAAACCTTCCCCGAAGCCTGACCCTCACCCGTCCCCTAATCCTAACCCGTACGCTAACACTAACCAGCGCCCTCACACGTACGCTCCCCCTAAAGCGTTGCCGTACCCTCACCTGGACTGTGAACAGTCCCCGTCCCCTAACCCTAACCAAGACCGAACCCTAACCCTAAACCTTCCCCGAAGCCTGACCCTCACCCGTCCCTGAATCCTCACCCGTACGCTAACACTAACCCGCGCCCTCACACGCACGCTCCCCCTAAAGCGTTGCCGTACCCTCACCTGGACCCTATAACTTCCCCATCCCCTAACCCTAACCCTAGCCCGAACCCTAACCCTTACCCTTCCCCGAAGCCTGACCCTCACCTGTCCCCTAATCCTAACCCGTACAGTAACACTAACCCGCGCCCTCACACGCACGCTCCCCGTAAAGCGTTGCCGTACCCTCACCTGTACCCTAAGCCGTCGCCGTCCCCTAACCCTAACCCTAGCCCGACCCCTAACACTAACCCTTCCCCGAAGCCTGACCCTCACCCATCCCCTAATCCTAACCCGTATGCTAACACTAACCCGTGCCCTCACACGCACGCTCCCCCTAAAGCGTTGCCGTACCCTCACCTGGACCCTAAACCGTCCCCGTCGCCTAACTCTAACACTAGCCCGAACCCTAACCCTAACCCTTCCCCGAAGCCTGACCCTCACCCATCCCCTAATCCTAACCCGTACGCTAACACTAACCCGCCCCCTCTCACGCACGCTCCCCCTAAAGCGATGCCGTACCCTCACCTGGACCCTAAACCATCCCCGTCCCCTAACCCTAACCCTAGTCCGAACCCTAACCCTAAACCTTCCCCGAAGCCTGACCCTCACCCGTCCCCTAATCCTAACCCGTACGCTAACACTAACCCGCTCCCTCACACGCACGCTCCCCCTAAAGCGTTGCCGTACCCTCACCTGGACCCTAAACGGTCCCCGTCCCCTAACCCAATCCCTAGCCCGAACCCTAACCCTTACCCTTCCCCGAAGCCTGACCCTCAACCGTCCCCTAATCCTAACCCGTACACTAACACTAACCCGCGCCCTCACACGCACGCTCCCCCTAAAACGTTGCCGTACCCTCACCTGGACCCTAAACCGTCCCCGTCCCCTAACCCTAACCCTAGCCCGAACCCTAAACCTAACACTTCCATGAAGCCTGACCCTCACCCGTCCCCTAATCCTAACCCGTACACTAACACTAACCCGCGCCCTCACACGCACGCTCCCCCTAAAGCGTTGCCGTACCCTCACCTGGACCCTAAACCGTCCCCGTCCCCTAACCCTAACCCTAGCCCGAACCCTCTCCCTAACCCTTCCCCGAAGCCTGACCCTCAACCGTCCCCTAATCCTAACCCGTACGCTAACACTAACCCGCGCCCTCACACGCACGCTCCCCCTAAAGCGTTGCCGTACCCTCACCTGGACCCTAAACCGTCCCCGTCCGAAACCCTAACCCTAACCCGAACCCTAACCCTAACCCTTCCCCGAAGCCTGACACTCACCCGTCCCCTAATCCTAACCCGTACGCTAACACTAACCCGCGCCCTCACACGCACGCTCCCCCTAAAGCGTTGCCGTACCCTCACCTGGACCCTAAACTGCCCCCGTGCCCTAACCCTAACCCTAGCCCGAACCCTAACCCTGACGCTTCCCTGAAGCCTGACCCTCACCCGTCCCCTAATCCTAATCCGTACGCTAACACTAACCCGCGCCCTCACATGCACGCTCCCCCTAAAGCGTTGCCGTACCCTCACCTGGACCCTAAAACGTCCCCATCCCCTAACCCTAACCCTAGCCCGAACGCTAACCCTTACCCTTCCCCGAAGCCTGACCCTCAACTGTCCCCTAATCCTAACCCGTACGCGAACACTAACAAGCGCCCTCACACGCACGCTCCCCCTAAAGCGTTGCCGTACCCTCACCTGGACCCTAAGCCGTCCCCGTCCCCTAACCCTAACCCTAGCCCGAACCCTAACCCAAACCCTTCCCCGAAGCCTTACCCTCACCCGTTCCCTAATCCTAACCCGTACGCTAACACTAACCCACGCCCTCACACGCACGCTCCCCCTAAAGCGTTGCCGTACCCTCACCTGGACCCTAAACCGTCCCCATCCCCTAACCCTAACCCTAGCCCGAACCCTAACCCTAACCCTTCCCCGAAGCCTGACCCTCACCCGTCCCCTAATCCTAACCCGTACGCTAACACTAACCCGCGCCCTCACACGTACGCTCCCCCTAAAGCGTTGCCGTACCCTCACCTGGACCGTGAACCGTCCCCGTCCCCTAACCCTAACCAAGACCGAACCCTAACCCTTACCCTTCCCTGAAGCCTGACCCTCAACTGTCCCCTAATCCTAACCCGTACGCTAACACTAACAAGCGCCCTCACACGCACGCTCCCCCTAAAGCGTTGCCGTACCCTCACCTGGACCCTAAGCCGTCCCCGTCCCCTAACACTAACCCTAGCCCGAACCCTAACACTAACCCTTCCCCGAAGCCTGACCCTCACCCATCCCCTAATCCTAACCCGTACGCTAACACTAACCCGCGCCCTCACACGCACGCTCCCCCTAAAGCGTTGCCGTACCCTCACCTGGACCCTAAACCGTCCCCGTCGCCTAACTCTAACCCTAGCCCGAACCCTAACCCTAACACTTCCCCGAAGCCTGACCCTCACCCATCCCCTAATCCTAACCCGTACGGTAACACTAACCCGCGCCCTCTCACGCACGCTCCCCCAAAAGCGTTGCCGTACCCTCACCTGGACCCTAAACCGTCCCCGTCCCCTAACCCTAACCCTAGTCCGAACCCTAACCCTAAACTTTCCCCGAAGCCTGACCCTCACCCGTCCCCTAATCCTAACCCGTACGCTAACACTAACCCGCGCCCTCACACGCACGCTCCCCATAAAGCGTTGCCGTACCCTCACCTGGACCCTAAATGGTCCCCGTCCCCTAACCCTATCCCTAGCCCGAACCCTAAACCTTACCCTTCCCCGAAGCCTAACCCTCACCCGTCCCCTAATCCTAACCCGTACACTAACACTAACCCGCGCCCTCACACGCACGCTCCCCCTAAAACGTTGCCGTACCCTCACCTGGACCCTAAACCGTCCCCGTCCCCTACCCTAACCCTAGCCCGAACCCTCTCCCTAACCCTTCCCCGAAGCCTGACCGTCACCCGTCCCCTAATTCTAACCCGTACGCTAACACTAACCCGCGCCCTCACACGCACGCTCCCCCTAAAGCGTTGCCGTACCCTCACCTGGACCCTAAACCGTCCCCGTCCGTAACCCTAACCCTAGCCCGAACCCTAACCCTAACCCTTCCCCGAAGCCTGACGCTCACCCGTCCCCTAATCCTAACCCGTACGCTAACACTAACCCGCGCCCTCACACGCACGCTCCCCCTAAAGCGTTGCCGTACCCTCACCTGGATCCTAAACTGCCCCCGTGCCCTAACCCTAACCCTAGCCCGAACCCTAACCCTGACGCTTCCCTGAAGCCTGACCCTCACCCGTCCCCTAATCCTAACCCGTACGCTAACACTCACCCCCGCCCTCACACGCACACTCCCCCTTAAGCGTTGCCGTACTCTCACCTGGACCCTAAACCGTCCCCGTCCCCTAACACTAACCCTAGCCCGAACCCTAACCCTAACCCTTCCCCGAAGCCTGACCCTCACCCGTCCGCTAATCCTAACCCGTACTCTAACACTAACCCACGCCCTCACACGCACGCTCCCCCTAAAACGTTGCCGTACCCTCACCTGGACCCTAAACCATCCCCGACCCCTAACCCTAACCTTAGCCCGAACCCTAACCCTAACCCTTCCCCGAAGCCTGACCCTCACCCGTTCCCTAATCCTAACCCGTACGCTAACACTAACCCGCGCCCTCACACGCACGCTCCCCCTAAAGCGTTGCCGTACCCTCACCTGGATCCTAAACCGTCCCCGTCCCCTAACCCTAACCGTAGACCGAACCCTCTCCCTAACCCTTCCCCGAAGCCTGACCCTCACAAATCCCCTAATCCTAACCCGTACGCTAACACTAACCCACGCCCTCACACGTACGCTCCCCCTAAAGCGTTGCCGTACCCTCACCTGCACCGTGAACAGTCCCCGTCCCCTAACCCTAACCAAGACCGAACCCTAACCCTAACCCTTCACCGAAGCCTGACCCTCACCCGTCCCCGAATCCTCACCCGTACGCTAACACTAACCCGCGCCCTCACACGCACATTGCCCCAAAAGCGTTGCCGTACCCTCACCTGCACTCTAAAACGTCCCCATCCCCTAACCCTAACCCTAGCCCGAACCCTAACACTTACCCTTCCCCGAAGCCTGACCCTCACCTGTCCCCTAATCCTAACCCGTACGCTAACACTTACCCGCGCCCTCACACGCACGCTCCCCCTAAAGCGTTGCCGTACCCTCACCTGGACCCTAAGGCGTCCCCGTCCCCTAACCCCAACCCTAGCCCGAACCCTAACACTAACCCTTCCCCGAAGCCTGACCCTCACCCATCCCCTAATCCTAACCCGTACGCTAACACTAACCCGTGCCCTCACACGCACGCTCCCCCTAAAGCGTTGCCGTACCCTCACCTGGACCCTAAACCGTCCCCGTCGCCTAACTCTAACCCTAGCCCGAACCCTAACCCTAACCCTTCCCCGAAGCCTGACCCTCACCCATCCCCTAATCCTAACCCGTACGCTAACACTAACCCGCGCCCTCTCACGCACGCTCCCCCTAAAGCGTTGCCGTACCCTCACCTAGACCCTAAACCGTCCCCGTCCCCTAACCCTAACCCTAGTCCGAACCCTAACCCTAAACCTTCCCCGAAGCCTGACCCTCACCCGTCCCCTAATCCTAACCCGTACGCTAACACTAACCCGCTCCCTCACAAGCACGCTCCCCCTAAAGCGATGCCGTACCCTCACCTGGACCCTAAACGGTCTCCGTCCCCTAACCCTATCCCTAGCCCGAACCCTAACCCCTACCCTTCCCCGAAGCCTGACCCTCACCCGTCCCCTAATCCTAACCCGTACACTAACACTAACCCGCGCCCTCACACGCACGCTCCCCCTAAAGCGTTGCCGTACCCTCACCTGAACACTAAACCGTCCCCGTCCGTAACACTAACCCTAGCCCGAACCCTAAACCTAACCCTTCCCCGAAGCCTGACCCTCACCCGTCCCCTAATCCTAACCCGTACGCTAACACTAACCCGCGCCCTCACACGCACGCTCCCCCTAAAGCGTTGCCGTACCCTCACCTGGACACTAAACCGTCCCCGTCCCCTAACCCTAACCCTAGTCCGAACCCTCTCCCTAACCCTTCCCCGAAGCCTGACCCTCAACCGTCCCCTAATCCTAACCCGTACGCTAACACTAACCCGCGCCCTCACACGCACGCTCCCCCTAAAGCGTTGCCGTACCCTCACCTGGACCCTAAACCGTCCCCGTCCGTAACCCTAACCCTAGCACGAACCCTAACCCTAACCCTAGCCCGAACCCTAACCCTAACCCTTCCACGAAGCCTGACACTCACCCGTCCCCTAATCCTAACCCGTACGCTAAAACTAACCCACGCCCTCACACGCACGCTCCCCCTAAAGCGTTGCCGTACCCTCACCTGGACCCTAAACTGCCCCCGTGCCCTAACCCTAACCCTAGCCCGAACCCTAACCCTGACGTTTCCCTGAAGCCTGACCCTCACCCGTCCCCTAATCCTAACCCGTACGCTAACACTCACCCCCGCCCTCACACGCACGTTCCCCCTTAAGCGTTGCCGTACCCTCACCTGGACCCTAAACCGTCCCCGTCCCCTAACCCTAACCCTAGCCCGAACCCTAACCCTAACCCTTCCCCGAAGCCTGACCCTCACCCGTCCGCTAATCCTAACCCGTACTCTAACACTAACCCACGCTCTCACACGCACGCTCCCCCTAAAGCGTTGCCGTACCCTCACCTGGACCCTAAACCGTCCCCGACCCCTAACTCTAACCCTAGCCCGAACCCTAAACCTAACCCTTCCCCGAAGCCTGACCCTCACCCGTCCCCTAATCCTAATCCGTACGCTAACACTAACCCGCGCCCTCACACGCACGCTCCCCCTAAAGCGTTGCCGTACCCTCACCTGGACCCTAAACCGTCCCCGTCCCCTAACCCTAACCTTAGCCCGTACCCTAACCCTAACCCTTCCCCGAAGCCTGACCCTCACCCGTCCCCTAATCCTAACCCGTACGCTAACACTAACCCATGCCCTCACATGCACGCTCCCCCTAAAGCGTTGCCATACACTCACCTGGACCCTAAACCGTCCCCGTCCCCTAACCCTAACCGGAAACCTCTCCCTAACCCTTCCCCGAAGCCTGACCCTCACCCGTCCCCTAATCCTAACCCGTACGCTAACACTGAACCGCGTCCTCACACGCACGCTCCCCCTAAAGCATTGCCGTACCCTCACCAGGACCCTAAACCGTCCCCTTCCCCTAAACCTAACCCTAGCCCGAACCCTAAGCCTAACCCTTCCCCGAAGCCTGACCCTCACCCGTACCCTAATCCTAACCCGTACGCTAACACTAACCCGCGCCCTCACACGCACGCTCCCCCTAAAGCGTTGCCGTACCCTCACCTGGACCCTAAGCCGTCCCCTTCCCCTAACCCTAACCCTAGCCCGAACCATAACCCTAACCCTTCCCTGAAGCCTGACACTCACCCGTCCCCTAATCCTAATCCGTACGCTAACACTAACCCTCGCCCTCACACGCACGACCCCCTTAAGCGTTGCCGTACCCTCACCTGGAACCTAAACCGTCCCCGTCCCCTAACCCTAACCCTAGCCCGAACCTTAACCCTAACACTTCCCCGAAGCCTGACCCTCACCCGTCCCCTAATCCTAACCCGTACGCTAACACTAACCCACGCCCTCACACGTACGCTCCCCCTAAAGCGTTGCCGTACCCTCACCTGGACCCTAAACCGTCCCCGTCCCCTAACCCTAACCCTAGCCCGAACCCTAACCCTAACCCTTCCCCGAAGCCTGACCCTCACCTGTCCCCTAATCCTAACCCGTACGGTAACACTAACCCGCGCCCTCACACGCACGCTCCCCCTAAAGCGTTGCCGTACCCTCTCCTGGACCTTAAACCGTCCCCGACCCCTAACCCTAACCCTAGCCCGAACCCTAACCCTAACACTTCCCCGAAGCCTGACCCTCACCCGTCCCCTAATCCTAACCCGTACGCTAACACTAACCCACGCCCTCACACGCACGCTCCCCCTAAAGCGTTGCCGTACCCTCACCTGGACCCTAAACCGTCCCCGTCCCCTAACCCTAACCCTAGACCGAACCCTCTCCCTAAACCTTCCCCGAAGCCTGACCCTCACCCATCACCTTATCCTAACCCGTACGCTAACACTAACCTGCGCCCTCACACGTACACTCCCCCTAAAGCGTTGCCGTACCCTCAACTGGACCGTAAACAGTCCCCGTCCCCTAACCCTAACCAAGCCCGAACCCTAACCCTAACACTTCCCCGAAGCCTGAACCTCACCCGTCCCCGAATCCTCATCCGTACGCTAACACTAACCCGCGCCCTCACACGCACGCTCCCCCTAAAGTGTTGCCGTACCCTCACCTGAACCCTAAACCGTCCCCGTCCCCTAACCCTAACCCTAGCCCGAACCCTAACCCTAACACTTCCCCGAAGCCTGACCCTCACCCGTCCCCTAATCCTAACCCGTACGCTAACACTAACCCACGCCCTCACATGCACGCTCCCCCTAAAGCATTGCCGTACACTCCCCTGGACCCTAAACCGTCCCCGTCCCCTAACCCTAACCCTAGCCCGAACCCTATCCCTAACCCTTCCCCGAAGCCTGACCCTCACCCGTCCCCAAATCTTAACCCGTACGCTAACACTAACCCGCGCCCTCACACGCACGCTCCCCCTAAAGCATTGCCGTACCCTCACCTGGACCCTAAACGTCCCCGTCCCGTAACTCTAACCCTAGCCCGAACCCCAACCCTAACCCTTCCCCGAAGCCTGACCCTCACCCGTCCCCTAATCCTAACCCGTACGCTAACACTAACCCGCGCCCTCACACGCACGCTCCCCCTAAAGCGTTGCCGTACCCTCACCTGGACCCTAAAACGTCCCCATCCCCTAACCCTAACCCTAGCCCGAAACCTAACCCTAACACTTCCCCGAAGCCTGACCCTCACCCATCCCCTAATCCTAACCCGTACGGTAACACTAACCCGCGCCCTCTCACGCACGCGCCCCCTAAAGCGTTGCCGTACCCTCACCTGGACCCTAAACCGTCCCCGTCCCCTAACCCTAACCCTAGTCCGAACCCTAACCCTAAACCTTCCCCGAAGCCTGACCCTCACCCGTCCCCTAATCCTAACCCGTACGCTAACACTAACCCGCGCCCTCACACGCACGCTCCCCCTAAAGCGTTGCCGTACCCTCACCTGGACCCTAAACTGCCCCCGTGCCCTAACCCTAACCCTACCCCGAACCCTAACCCTGACGCTTCCCTGAAGCCTGACCCTCACCCGTCCCCTAATCCTAACCCGTACGCTAACACTAACCCGCGCCCTCACACGCACGCTCCCCCTAAAGCGTTGCCGTACCCTCACCTGAATCCTAAACCGTCCCCATCCCCTAACCCTAACCGTAGACCGAACCCTCTCACTAACCCTTCCCCGAAGCCTGACCCTCACCCATCCCCTAATCCTAACCCGTACGCTAACACTAACCAGCGCCCTCACACGTACGCTCCCCCTAAAGCGTTGCCGTACCCTCACCTGGACCGTGAACAGTCCCCGTCCCCTAACCCTAACCAAGACCGAACCCTAACCCTAAACCTTCCCCGAAGCCTGACCCTCACCCGTCCCTGAATCCTCACCCGTACGCTAGCACTAACCCGTGCCCTCACACGCACGCTCCCCCTAAAGCGTTGCCGTACCCTCACCTGGACACTAAAACGTCCCCATCCCCTAACCCTAACCCTAGCCCGAACCCTAACCCTTACCCTTCCCCGAAGCCTGACCCTCACCTGTCCCCTAATCCTAACCCGTACGGTAACAATAACCCGCGCCCTCACACGCACGCTCCCCCTAAAGCGTTGCCGTACCCTCACCTGTACCCTAAGCCGTCACCGTCCCCTAACCCTAACCCTAGCCCGAACCCTAACACTAACCCTTCCCCGAAGCCTGACCCTCACCCATCCCCTAATCCTAACCCGTATGCTAACACTAACCCGTGCCCTCACACGCACGCTCCCCCTAAAGCGTTGCCGTACCCTCACCTGGACCCTAAACCGTCCCCGTCGCCTAACTCTAACCCTAGCCCGAACCCTAACCCTAACCCTTCCCCGAAGCCTGACCCTCACCCATCCCCTAATCCTAACCCTGACGCTAACACTAACCCGCCCCCTCTCACGCACGCTCCCCCTAAAGCGATGCCGTACCCTCACCTGGACCCTAAACCATCCCCGTCCCCTAACCCTAACCCTAGTCCGAACCCTAACCCTAAACCTTCCCCGAAGCCTGACCCTCACCCGTCCCCTAATCCTAACCCGTACGCTAACACTAACCCGCTCCCTCACACGCACGCTCCCCCTAAAGCGTTGCCGTACCCTCACCTGGACCCTAAACGGTCCCCGTCCCCTAACCCAATCCCTAGCCCGAACCCTAACCCTTACCCTTCCCCGAAGCCTGACCCTCACCCGTCCCCTAATCCTAACCCGTACACTAACACTAACCCGCGCTCTCACACGCACGCTCCCCCTAAAACGTTGCCGTACCCTCACCTGGACCCTAAACCGTCCCCGTCCCCTAACCCTAACCCTAGCCCGAACCCTAAACCTAACACTTCCCTGAAGCCTGACCCTCACCCGTCCCCTAATGCTAACCCGTACACTAACACTAACCCGCGCCCTCACACGCACGCTCCCCCTAAAGCGTTGCCGTACCCTCACCTGGACCCTAAACCTTCCCCGTCCCCTAACCCTAACCCTAGCCCGAACCCTCTCCCTAACCCTTCCCTGAAGCCTGACCCTCAACCGTCCCCTAATCCTAACCCGTACGCTAACACTAACCCGCGCCCTCACACGCACGCTCCCCCTAAAGCGTTGCCGTACCCTCACCTGGACCCTAAACTGCTCCCGTGCCCTAACCCTAACCCTAGCCCGAACCCTAACCCTGACGCTTCCCTGAAGCCTGACCCTCACCCGTCCCCTAATCCTAACCCGTACGCTAACACTCACCCCCGCCCTCACACGCACGCTCCCCTTTAAGCGTTGCCGTACCCTCACCTGGACCCTGAACCGTCCCCGTCCCCTAACCCTAACCCTAGCCCGAACCCTAACCCTAACCCTTCCCCGAAGCCTGACCCTCACCCGTCCGCTAATCCTAACCCGTACTCTAACACTAACCCACGCCCTCACACGCACGCTCCCCCTAAAGCGTTGCCGTACCCTCACCTGGACCCTAAACCGTCCCCGAACCCTAACCCTAACCCTAGCCCGAACCCTAACCCTAACACTTCCCCGAAGCCTGACCCTCACCCGTCCCCTAATCCTAATCTGTACGCTAACACTAACCCGCGCCCTCACACGCATGCTCCCCCTAAAGCGTTGCCGTACCCTCACCTGGATCCTAAACCATCCCCGTCCCCTAACCCTAACCCTAGACCGAACCCTCTCCCTAACCCTTCCCCGAAGCCTGACCCTCACCCATCCCCTAATCCTAACCCGTACGCTAACACTAACCCGCGCCCTCACACGTACGCTCCCCATAAAGCGTTGCCGTACCCTCACCTGGACCGTGAACCGTCCCCGTCCCCTAACCCTAACCAAGACCGAACCCTAACCCTAACCCTTCCCCGAAGCCTGACCCTCACCTGTCCCCTAATCCTAACCCGCACGCTAACACTAACCCGCGCCCTCACACGCACGCTCCCCCTAAAGCGTTGCCGTACCCTCACCTGGACCCTAAGCCGTCCCCGTCCCCTAACCCTAACCCTAGCCCGAACCCTAACACTAACCCTTCCCCGAAGCCTGACCCTCACCCGTTCCCTAATCCTAACCCGTACGCTAACACTAACCCGTGCCCTCACACGCACGCTCCCCCTAAAGCGTTGGCGTACCCTCACCTGGACCCTAAACCGTCCCCGTCGCCTAACTCTAACCCTAGCCCGAACCCTAACACTAACCCTTCCCCGAAGCCTGACCCTCACCCATCCCCTAATCCTAACCCGTACGCTAACACTAACACGCGCCCTCTCACGCACGCTCCCCCTAAAGCGTTGCCGTACCCTCACCTAGACCCTAAACCGTCCCCGTCCCCTAACCCTAACCCTAGTCCGAACCCTAACCCTAAACCTTCGCCGAAGCCTGACCCTCACCCGTCCCCTAATCCTAACCCGTACGCTAACACTAACCCACGCCCTCACACGCACGCTCCCCCTAAAGCGTTGCCATACCCTCACCTTGACCCTAAGCCGTCCCCGTCCCCTAACCCTAACCCTAGCCCGAACCCTAACACTAACACTTCCCCGAAGCCTGACCCTCACCCATCCCCTAATCCTAAAACGTACGCTAACACTAACACGTGCCCTCACACGCACGCTCCCCCTAAAGCGTTGCCGTACCCTCACCTGGACCCTAAACCGTCCCCGTCGCCTAACTCTAACCCTAGCCCGAACTCTAACCCTAACCCTTCCCCAAAGCCTGACCCTCACCCATCCCCTAATCCTAACCCGTACGCTAACACTAACCCGCGCCCTCTCACGCACGCTCCCCCTAAAGCGTTGCCGTACCCTCACCTAGACCCTAAACCGTCCCCGTCCCCTAACCCTAACCCTAGTCCGAACCCTAACCCTAAACCTTCCCCGAAGCCTGACCCTCACCCGTCCCCTAATCCTAACCCGTACGCTAACACTAACCCGCTCCCTCACACGCACGCTCCCCCTAAAGCGTTGCCGTACCCTCACCTGGACCCTAAACGGTCCCCGTCCCCTAACCCTATCCCTAGCCCGAACCCTAACCCTTAACCTTCCCCGAAGCCTGACCCTCACCAGTCCCCTAATCCTAACCCGTACACTAACACTAACCCGCGCCCTCACACGCACGCTCCCCCTAAAGCGTTGCCGTACCCTCACCTGAACCCTAAACCGTCCCCGTCCGTAACACTAACCCTAGCCCGAACCCTAAACCTAACCCTTCCCCGAAGCCTGACCCTCACCCGTCCCCTAATCCTAACCCGTACACTAACACTAACCCGCGCCCTCACACGCACGCTCCCCCTAAAGCGTTGCCGTACCCTCACCTGGACCCTAAACCGTCCCCGTCCCCTAACCCTAACCCTAGTCCGAACCCTCTCCCTAACCCTTCCCCGAAGCCTGACCCTCAACCGTCCCCTAATCCTAACCCGTACGCTAACACTAACCCGCGCCCTCACACGCACGCTCCCCCTAAAGCGTTGCCGTACCCTCACCTGGACCCTAAACCGTCCCCGACCCCTAACCCTAACCCTAGCCCGAACCCTAACCCTAACCCTTCCCCGAAGCCTGACCCTCACCCGTCCCCTAATCCTAATCCGTACGCTAACACTAACCCGCGCTCTCACACGCACGCTCCCCCTAAAGCGTTGCCGTACCCTCACCTGGATCCTAAACCGTCCCCGTCCCCTAACCCTAACCCTAGACCGAACCCTCTCCCTAACCCTTCCCCGAAGCCTGATCCTCACCCATCCCCTAATCCTAACCCGTACGCTAACACTAACCAGCGCCCTCACACGTACGCTCCCCCTAAAGCGTTGCCGTACCCTCACCTGGACCGTGAACAGTCCCCGTTCCCTAACCCTAACCAAGACCGAACCCTAACCCTAACCCTTCCCCGAAGCCTGACCCTCACCCGTCCCCGAATCCTCACCCGTACGCTAACACTAACCCACGCCCTCACACGCACGCTCCCCCTAAAGTGTTGCCGTACCCTCACCTGGGCCCTAAGCCGTCCCCGTACCCTAACCCTAACCCTAGCCCGAACCCTAACCCTAACCCTTCCCCGAAGCCTGACCCTCACCCGTCCCCTAATCCTAACCCGTACGCTAACACTAACCCACGCCCTCACACGCACGCTCCCCCTAAAGCGTTGCCGTTCCCTCCCCTGGACCCTAAACCGTCCCCGTCCCCTAACCCTAACCCTAGCCCGAACCCTAACCCTAACCCTTCCCCAAAGCCTGACCCTCACCCGTCCACTAATCCTACCCCGTACTCTAACACTAACCCACGCCCTCACACGCACGCTCCCCCTAGAGCGTTGCCGTACCCTCACCTGGACCCTAAACCGTCCCCGACCCCTAACCCTAACCCTAGCCCGAACCCTAACCCTAACCCTTCCCCGAAGCCTGACACTCACCCGTCCCCTAATCCTAACCCGTACGCTAACACTAACCCACGCCCTCACACGCACGCTCCCCCTAAAGCGTTGCCGAACCCTCACCTGGATCCTAAACCGTCCCCGTCCCCTAACCCTAACCCTAGCCCGTACCCTAACCCTAACCCTTCCCCGAAGCCTGACCCTCACCCGTCCCCTAATCCTAACCCGTACGCTAACACTGACCCGCGCTCTCACACGCACGCTCCCCCTAAAGCGTTGCCGTCCCCTCACCTGGACCCTAAACCGTCGCCTTCCCCTAAAACTAACCCTAGCCCGAACCCTAACCCTAACCCTTCCCCGAAGCCTGACCCTCACCCGTCCCCTAATCCTAACCCGTACGCTAACACTAACCCGCGCCCTCACACGCACGTTCCCCCTAAAGCGTTGCCGTACCCTCACCTGGACCCTAAGCCGTCCCCTTCCCCTAACCCTAACCCTAGCCCGAACCATAACCCTAAACCTTCCCCGAAGCCTGACCCTCACCCGTCCCCTAATCCTAATCCGTATTCTAACACTAACCCGCGCCCTCACACGCACGCTCCCCCTAAAGAGTTGCCGTACACTCAACTGGACCCTAAACCGTCCCTGTCCCATAACCCTAACCCTAGCCCGAACCCTATCCTTAACCCTTCCCCGAAGCTTGACACTCACCCGTCCCCTAATTCTAACCCGTACGCTAACACTAACCCGCGCCCTCACACACACGCTCCCCCTAAAGCGTTGCCGTACCCTCACCTGGAACCTAAACCGTCCCCATCCCCTAACCCTAACCCTAGCCCGAACCCTAACCCTAACCCTTCCCCGAAGCCTGACCCTCACCCGTCCCCTAATCCTAACCCGTTCGCTAACACTAACCCACGCCCTCACACGCACGCTCCCCCTAAAGCGTTGCCGTACCCTCACCTGGACCCTAAACCGTCCCCGTCCCCTAACCCTAACCCTAGACCGAACCCTCTCCCTAACCCTTCCCCGAAGTTTGACCCTCACCCATCCCCTAATCCTAACCCGTACGCTAACACTAACCCGCGCCCTCACACGTATGCTCCCCCTAAAGCGTTGCCGTACCCTCACCTGGACCGTGAACAGTCCCCGTCCCCTAACCCTAACCAAGCCCGAACCCTAACCCTAACCCTTCCCCGAAGCCTGACACTCACCCGTCCCCGAACCCTCACCTGTACGCTAACACTAACCCGCGCCCTCACACGCACACTCCCCCTAAAGCGTTGCCGTACCCTCACCTGGACCCTAAACCGTCCCCGTCCCCTAACCCTAACCCTAGCCCGAACCCTAACCCTAACACTTCCCCGAAGCCTGACCCTCACCCGTCCCCTAATCCTAATCCGTACGCTAACACTAACCCTCGCCCTCACACGCACGCTCTCCCTAAAGCGTTGCCGTACCCTCACCTGGACCCTAAACCGTCCCCGTCCCCTAACCCTAACCCTAGCCCGAACTCTAACCCTAACCCTTCCCCGAAGCCTGACCCTCACCCGTTCCCTAATCCTAACCCGTACGCTAACACTAACCCGCGCCCTCACACGCACGCTCCCCCTAAAGCGTTGCCGTACCCTCACCTGGATCCTAAACCGTCCCCGTCCCCTAACCCTAACCCTAGCCCGAACCCTAACCCTAACCCTTCCCCGAAGACTGACCCTCACCCGTCCCCTAATCCTAACCCGTACGCTAACACTAACCCACGCCCTCACACACACGCTCCCCCTAAAGCGTTGCCGTACACTCAACTGGACCCTAAACCATCCCTGTCCCATAACCCTAACCCTAGCCCGAACCCTATCCCTAACCATTCCCCGAAGCCTGACACTCACCCGTCCCCTAATCCTAACCCGTACGCTAACACTAACCCGCCCCCTCACACGCACGCTCCCCCTAAAGCGTTGCCATACCCTCACCTGGACCCTAAACCGTCCCCGTCCCCTAACCCTAACCCTAGACCGAACCCTCTCCCTAACACTTCCCCGAAGCCTGACCCTCACCCATCCCCTAATCCTAACCCGTACGCTAACACTAACCCGCGCCCTCACACGTACGCTCCCCCTAAAGCGTTGCCGTACCCTCAGCTGGACCGTGAACAGTCCCCGTCCCCTAACCCTAACCAAGACCGAACCCTAACCCTAACCCTTCCCCGAAGCCTGACCCTCACCCGTCCCCGAATCCTCACCCGTACGCTAACACTAACCCACGCCCTCACACGCACGCTCCCCCTAAAGCGTTGCCGTACCCTCACCTGGATCCTAAACCGTCCCCGTCCCCTAACCCTAACCCTAGCCCGTACCCTAACCCTAACCCTCCCCGAAGCCTGATCCTCACCCGTCCCCTAATCCTAACCCGTACGCTAACACTAACCCATGCCCTCACATGCACGATCCCCCTAAAGCGTTGCCATACCCTCACCTGGACCCTAAACCGTCCCCGTCCCCTAACCCTAACCGGAAACCTCTCCCTAACCCTTCCCTGAAGCCTGACCCTCACCCGTCCCCTAATCCTAACCCGTACGCTAACACTGACCCGCGCCCTCACACGCACGCTCCCCCTAAAGCGTTGCCGTACCCTCACCTGGACCCTAAACCGTCCCCTTCCCCTAAACCTAACCCTAGCCCGAACCCTAACCCTAACCCTTCCCCGAAGCCTGACCCTCACCCGTACCCTAATCCTAACCCGTACGCTAACACTAACCCACGCCCTCACACGCACGCTCCCCCTAAAGCGTTGCCGAACCCTCACCTGGACCCTAAGCCGTCCCCTTCCCCTAACCCTAACCCTAGCCCGAACCATAACCCTAACCCTTCCCCGAAGCCTGACCCTCACCCGTCACCTAATCCTAACCCGTACGCTAACACTAACCCGCGCCCTCACACGCACGCTCCCCCTAAAGCGTTGCCGTACCCTCACCTGGACCCTAAACCGTCCCCGTCCCCTAACCCTAACCCTAGCCCGAACCTTAACCCTAACCCTTCCCCGAAGCCTGACCCTCACCCGTCCCCTAATCCTAACCCGTACGCTAACACTAACCCACGCCCTCACACGCACGCTCCCCCTAAAGCGTTGCCGTACCCTCACCTGGACCCTAAACCGCCCCCGTGCCCTAACCCTAACCCTAGCCCGAACCCTAACCCTGACTCTTCCCTGAAGCCTGACCCTCACCCGTCCCCTAATCCTATCCCGTACTCTAATACTAACACGCGCCCACACACGCACGCTCCCCCTAAAGCATTGCCGTACACTCACCTGGACCCTAAACCGTCTCCGTCCCCTAACCCTAACCCTAGCCCGAACCCTAACCCTGACCCTTCCCCGAAGCCTGACCCTCACCCGTCCCCTAATCCTAACCCGTACGCCAACACTAACCCGCGCCCTCACACGCACGCTCCCCCTAAAGCGTTGCCGTACCCTCCCCTGGACCCTAAACCGTCCCCGTCCCCTAACCCTAACCCTAGCCCGAACCCTAACCCTAAACCTTCCCCGAAGCCTGACCCTCACCTGTCCCCTAATCCTAACCCGTACGCTAACACTAATCCGCGCCCTCACACGCACGCTCCCCCTAAAGCGTTGCCGTACCCTCACCTGGACCCTAAACCGTCCCCGACCCCTAACCCTAACCCTAGCCCGAACCCTAACCCTAACACTTCCCCGAAGCCTGACCCTCACCCATCCCCGAATCCTAACCCGTACGCTAACACTAACCCACGCCCTCACACGCACGCTCCCCCTAAAGCGTTGCCGTACCCTCACCTGGATCCTAAACCGTCACCGTCCCCTAACCCTAACCCTAGCCCGAACCCTAACCCTAAACCTTCCCTGAAGCCTGACACTCACCCGTCCCGTAATCCTAACTGGTAGGGTAACACTAACCAGCGCCCTCACACGCACGCTCCCCCTATAGCTTTGCCGTACCCTCACCTGGACCCTAAACCATCCCCGTCCCCTAACCCTAACCCTAGCCCGAACCCTAACCCTAACCCTTCCCCGAAGCCTGACCCTCACCTGTCCCCTAATCCTAACCCGTACGCTAACACTAATCCGCGCCCTCACACGCACGCTCCCCCTAAAGCGTTGCCGTACCCTCACCTGGACCCTAAACCGTCCCCGTCCCCTAACCCTAACCCTAGCCCGAACCCTAAACCTAACCCTTCCCCGAAGACTGACCCTCACCCGTCCCCTAATCCTAACCCGTACGCTAACACTAACCCACGCCCTCACACACACGCTCCCCCTAAAGCATTGCCGTACACTCAACTGGTCCCTAAACCGTCCCCGTCCCATAACCCTAACCCTAGCCCAAACCCTATCCCTAACCCTTCCCCGAAGCCTGACCCTCACCCGTCCCCTAATCCTAAACCGTACGCTAACACTCACCCGCGCCCTCACACGCACGCTCCCCCTAAAGCGTTGCCGTACCCTTACCTGGACCCTAAACCGTCCCCGTCCCCTAACCCTAACCCTAGCCCGAACCCTAACCCTAACACTTCCCCGAAGCCTGACCCTCAACCGTCCCCTAATCCTAACCCGTACGCTAACACTAAACCACGCCCTCACACGCACGCTCCCCCTAAAGCGTTGCCGTACCCTCACCTGGACCCTAAACCGTCCCCGTCCCCTAACCCTAACCCTAGACCGAACCCTCACCCTAACCCTTCCCCGAAGCCTGACCCTCACCCATCCCCTAATCCTAACCTGTACGCTAACACTAACCCGCGCCCTCACACGTACGCTCCCCCTAAAGCGTTGCCGTACCGTCACCTGGACCGTGAACAGTCCCCGTCCCCTATACCTAACCAAGCCCGAACCCTAACCCTAACCCTTCCCTGAAGCCTGACCCTCACCCGTCCCCGAATCCTAACCCGTACGCTAACACTAACCCACGCCCTCATACGCACGCTCCCCCTAAAGCGTTGCCGTACCCTCACCTGGACCCTAAACCGTCCCCGTCCCATAACCCTAACCCTAGCCCGAACCCTAACCCTAACCCTTCCCCGAAGCCTGAACCTCACCCGTCCCCTAATCCTAACCCGTACGCTAACACTAACCCGCGCCCTCACACGCACCCTCCCCCAAAAGCGTTGCCGTACCCTCACCTGGACCCTAAACCGCCCCCGTGCCCTAACCCTAACCCTAGCCCGAACCCTAACCGTGACGCTTCCCTGAAGCCTGACCCTCAACCGTCCCCTAATCCTAGCCCGTACTCTAATACTAACCCACGCCCTCACACGCACGCTCCCCCTAAAGCGTTGTCGTACCGTCACCTGGACCCTAAACCGTCCCCGTCCCCTAACCCTAACCCTAGCCCGAACCCTAACCCTAACCCTTCCCCGAAGCCTGACCCTCACCCGTCCCCTAATCCTAACCCGTACGCTAACACTAACCCGCGCCCTCACACGCACGCTCCCCCTAAAGCTTTGCCGTATCCTCACCTGGACCCTAAACCGTCCCCGTCCCCTAACCCTAACCCTAGCCCGAACCCTAACCCTAACCCTTCCCCGAAGACTGACCCTCACCCGTCCCCTAATCCTAACCCGTACGCTAAAACTAACCCACGCCCTCACACACACGCTCCCCCTAAAGCGTTGCCGTACACTCAACTGGACCCTAAACCGTCCCTGCCCCATAACCCTAACCCTAGCCCGAACCCTATCCCTAACCCTTCCCCGAAGCCTGACACTCACCCGTCCCCTAATCCTAACCCGTACGCTAACACTAACCCGCGCCCTCACAAGCACGCTCCCCCTAAAGCGTTGCCGTACCCTCACCTGGAACCTAAACCGTCACCGTCCCCTAACCCTAAACCTAGCCTGAACCCTAACCCTAACCCTTCCCCGAAGCCTGACCCTCACCCGTCCCCTAATCCTAACCCGTACGCTAACACTAACCCACGCCCTCACACGCACGCTCCCCCTAAAGCGTTGCCGTACCCTCACCTGGACCCTAAACCGTCCCCGTCCCCTAACCCTAACCCTAGACCGAACCCTCTCCCTAACCCTTCCCCGAAGCCTGACCCTCACCCATCCCCTAATCCTAACCCGTACGCTAACACTAACCCACGCCCTCACACGTACGCTCCCCCTAAAGCGTTGCCGTACCCTCACCTGGACCGTGAACAGTCCCCGTCCCCTAACCCTAACCAAGCCCGAACCCTAACCCTAACCCTTCCCCGAAGCCTGACCCTCACCCGTCCCCAAACCCTCACCCGTACGCTAACACTAACCCGCGCCCTCACACGCACGCTCTCCCTAAAGTGTTGCCATACCCTCACCTGGACCCTAAACCGTCCCCGTCCCCTAACCCTAACCCTAGCCCGAACCCTATCCCTAACACTTCCCCGAAGCCTGACCCTCACCCGTCCCCTAATCTTAACCCGTACGCTAACACTAACCCACGCCCTCACACGCACGCTCCCCCTAAAGCGTTGCCGTACCCTCCCCTGGACCCTAAACCGTCCCCGTCCCCTAACCCTAACCCTAGCCCGAACCCTATCCCTAACACTTCCCCGAAGCCTGATTCTCACCCGTCCCCAAATCTTAACCCGTACGCTAACACTAACCCGCGCCCTCACACGCACGCTCCCCCTAAAGCGTTGCCGTACCCTCACCTGGACCCTAAACCGTTCCCGTCCCGTAACCCTAACCCTAGCCCGAACCCTAACCCTAACCCTTCCCCGAAGCCTGACCCTCACCCGTCCCCTAATCCTAACCCGTACGCTAACACTAACCCGCGCCCTCACACGCACCCTCCCCCTAAAGCGTTGCCGTACCCTCACCTGGAGCCTAAACCGCCCCCGTGCCCTAACCCTAACCCTAGCCCGAACCCTAACACTGACGCTTCCCTGAAGCCTGACTCTCACCCGTCCCCTAATCCTAAACCGTACTCTAATACGAACCCGCGCCCTCACACGCACGCTCCCCCTAAAGCGTTGCCGTACCCTCACCTGGACCCTAAACCGTCCCCGTCCCCTAAGCCTAACCCTAGCCCGACCCCTAACCCTAAACCTTCCCCGAAGCCTGACCCTCACCCGTCCCCTAATCCTAACCCGTACGCTAACACTAACCCACGCCCTCACAAACACGCTCCCACTAAAGCGTTGCCGTACACTCAACTGGACCCTAAACCGTCCCCGTCCCATAACCATAACCATAGCCCGAGCCCTATCCCTAACCCTTCCCCGAAGCCTGACCCTCACCCGTCCCCTAATCTTAACCCGTACGCTAACACTAACCCGCGCCCTCACACGCACGCTCCCCCTAAAGCGTTGCCGTACCCTCACCTGGACCGTGAACAGTCCCCGTCCCCTAACCCTAACCAAGCCCGAACCCTAACCCTAACCCTTCCCCGAAGCCTGACCCTCACCCGTCCCCTAATCCTCACCCGTACGCTAACACTAACCCGCGCCCTCAAACGCACGCTCCCCCTAAAGCGTTGCCGTACCCTCACCTGGACCCTAAACCGTCCCCGTCCCGTAACCCTAACCCTAGCCCGAACCCTAACCCTAACCCTTCCCCGAAGCCTGACCCTCACCCGTCCCCTAATCCTAACCCGTACGCTAACACTAACCCGCGCCCTCACACGCACGCTCCCCCTAAAGCGTTGCCGTACCCTCACCTGGACCCTAAACCGTCCCCGTCCCCTAACCCTAACCCTAGCCCGAACCCTAACCCTGACCCTTCCCCGAAGCTAGACCCTCACCCGTCCCCTAATCCTAACCCGTACGCTAACACTAACCCGCGCCCTCACACGCACGCTCCCCCTAAAGCGTTGCCGTACCCTCGCCTGGACCCTAAACCGTCCCCGTCCCCTAACCCTAACCCTAGCCCGAACCCTAACCCTAACCCTTCCCTGAAGCCTGACCCTCACCCGTCCCCTAATCCTACCCCGTACGCTAACACTAACCCACGCCCTCACACGCACGCTCCCCCTAAAGCGTTGCCGTACCCTCACCTGGACCCTAAACCGTCCCCGTCCCCTAATCCTAACCCTAAACCGAACCCTAACCCTAACACTTCCCCGAAACCTGACCCTCACCCGTCCCCTAATCCTAACCCGTACGCTAACACTAACCCACGCCCTCACACGCACGCTCCCCCTAAAGCTTTGCCGTACCCTCACCTAGACCCTATACCGTCCCCGTCCCCTAACCCTAACCCTAGCCCGAACCCTAAACCTAAGCCTTCACCGAAGACTGACCCTCACCCGTCCCCTAATCCTAACCCGTACGCTAACACTAACCCACGCCCTCACACGCACGCTCCCCCTAAAGCATTGCCGTACCCTCACCTGGACCCTAAACCGTCCCCGTCCCCTAACCCTAACCCTAGACCGAACCCTCTCCCTAACCCTTCCGCGAAGCCTGACTCTCACCCATCCCCTAATCCTAACCCGTACGCTAACACTAACCCGTGCCCTCACACGTACGCTCCCCCTAGAGCGTTGCCGTACCCTCACCTGGACCGTGAACAGTCCCCGTCCCCTAACCCTAACCAAGCCCGAACCCTAACCCTAACCCTTCCCCGAAGCCTGACCCTCACCCGTCCCCGAATCCTCACCCGTACGCTAACACTAACCCGCGCCCTCACACGCACGCTCCCCCTAAAGTGTTGCAGTACCCTCACCTGGACCCTAAACCGTCCCCGTCCCCTAACCCTAACCCTAGCCCGAACCGTAACCCTAACCCTTCCCCGAAGCCTGACCCTCACCCGTCCCCTAATCCTAACCCGTACGCTAACACTAACCCACGCCCTCACACGCACGCTCCCCCTAAAGCGTTGCCGTACCCTCCCCTGGACACTAAACCGTCCCCGTCCCCTAACCCTAACCCTAGCCCGAACCCTATCCCTAACCCTTCACCGAAGCCTGACCCTCCCCCGTCCCCAAATCTTAACCCGTACGCTAACACTAACTCACGCCCTCACACGCACGCTCCCCCTAAAGCGTTGCCTTACCCTCACCTGGACTCTCAACCGTCCCCGTCCCGTAACTCTAACCCTAGCCCGAACCCCAACCCTAACCCTTCCCCGAAGCCTGACCCTCACCCGTCCCCTAATCCTAACCCGTACGCTAACACTAACCCACGCCCTCACACGCACCCTCCCCCTAAAGCGTTGCCGTACCCTCACCTGGACCCTAAACCGCCCCCGTGCCCTAACACTAACCCTAGCCCGAACCCTAACCCTGACGCTTCCCTGAAGCCTGACCCTCACCCGTCCCCTAATCCTAACCCGTACGCTAATACTAACCCGCGCCCTCACACGCACGCTCCCCCTAAAGCGTTGCCGTACCCTCACCTGGACCCTAAACCGTCTCCGTCCCCTAACCCTAACCCTAGCCCGAACCCTAACCCTGACCCTTCTCAGAAGCCTGACCCTCACCCGTCCCCTAATCCTAACCCGTACGCTAACACTAACCCGCGCCCTCACATGCACGCTCCCCCTAAAGCGTTCCCGTACCCTCCCCTGGACCCTAAACCGTCCCCGTCCCCTAACCCTAACCCTAGCCCGAACCCTAACCCTTCCCCGAAGCCTGACCCTCACCCGTCCCCTAATCCCAACCCGTACGCTAACACTAATCCGCGCCCTCACATGCACGCTCCCCCTAAAGCGTTGCCGTACCCTCACCTGGACCCTAAACCGTCCCCGTCCCCTAACACTAACCCTACCCGGAACCCTAACCCTAACCCTTCCCCGAAGCCTGACCCTCACCCGTCCCCTAATCCTAACCCGTACGCTAACACTAACCCGAGCCCTCACACGCACGCTCCCCCTAAAGCGTTGCCGTACCCTCACCTGGCCCCTAAACCGTCCCCGTCCCCTAACCCTAACCCTAACCAGAATCCTAACCCTAACACTTCCCCGAAGCCTGACCCTCACCTGTCCCCTAATCCTAACCCGTAGGTAACACTAACCCGCGCCCTCACACGCACGCTCCCCCTAAAGCGTTGCCGTACCCTCACCTGGACCCTAAACCGTCCCCGTCCCCTAACCCTAACCCTAGCCCGAACACTAACCCTAACCCTTCCCCGAAGCCTGACCCTCTCCCGTCCCCTAATCCTAACCCGAACGCTAACACTCACCCGTGCCCTCACACGCACGCTCCCCCTAAAGCGTTGCTGTACCCTCACCTGGACGCTAAACCGTCCCCGTCCCCTAACCCTAACCCTAGCCCGAACCCTAACCCTAACCCTTCCCCGAAGCCTGACACTCACCCGTCCCCTAATCCTAACACGTCCGCTAACACTAACCCGCGCCCTCACACGCACGCTCCCCCTAAAGCGTTGCCATACCCTCACCTGGAACCTAAACCGTCCCCGTCCCCTAACCCTAACCCTAGCCCGAACCCTAAACTTAACCCTTCCCCGAAGCCTGACCCTCACCCGTCCCCTAATCCTAACCCATACGCTAACACTAACCCGCGCCCTCACACGAACGCTCCCCCTAAAGCGTTGCCGTACCCTCACCTGGACCCTAAACCGTCCCCGTCCCCTAACCCTAACCCTAGCCCGAACCCTAAACTTAACCCTTCCCCGAAGCTTGACCCTCACCCGTCCCCTAATCCTAACCCGTACGCTAACACTAACCCGCGCCCTCACACGCACGCTCCCCCTAAAGCGTTGCCGTACCCTCACCTGGACCCTAAACCGTTTCCGTCCCCTAATCCTAACACTAGCCCGAACCCTAACCCTAACCCTTCCCCGAAGCCTGACCCTCACCCGTCCCCTAATCCTAACCCGTACGCTAACACTAACCCACGCCCTCACACGCACGCTCCCCCTAAAGCGTTGCCGTACCCTCACCTGGACCCTAAACCGTCCCCGTCCCCTAAGCCATACCTAGCCCGAACCCTAAACCTAACACTTCCCCGAAGCCTGACCCTCACCCGTCCCCTAATCCTAACCCGTATGCTAACACTAACCCACGCCCTCACATGCACGCTCCCCCTAAAGTTTTGTCGTACCCTCACCTGGACCCTAAACCGTCCCCTTCCCTTAACCCTAACCCTAGCCCGAACCCTAACCCTAACACTTCCCCGAAGCCTGACCCTCACCCGTCCCCTAATCCTAACCCGTACGCTAACACTAACCCACGCCCTCACACGCACGCTCCTCCTAAAGCGTAGCCGTTCCCTCACCTGGACCCTAAACCGTCCCCGTCCCCTAACCCTAACCCTAGCCCGAACCCTAACCCTAACCCTTCCCCGAAGCCTGACCCTCACCCGTCCCCTAATCCTAACCCGTACGCTAACACTAACCCGCGCCGTCACACGCACGCTCCCCCTAAAGCGTTGCCGTACCCTCACCTGGACCCTAAACCGTCCCCGTCCCCTAACCCTAACCCTAGCCCGAACCCTAACCCTAACCCTTCACCGAAGCCTGACCGTCACCCGTCCCCTAATCCTAACCCGTACGCTAACACTAACCCGCGCCCTTACACGCACGCTCCCCCTAAAGTGTTGCAGTACCCTCACCTGGGCCCTAAACCTTCCCCGTCCCCTAACCCTAACCCTAGCCCGAACCCTAACCCTAACCCTTCCCCGAAGCCTGACCCTCACCCGTCCCCTAATCCTAACCCGTACGCTATAACTAACCCGCGCCCTCACACGCACGCTCCCCCTAAAGCGTTGCCGTACCCTCACCTGGACCCTAAACCGTACCCGTCCCCTAAATCTAACCCTAGCCCGAACCCTAAACCTAACCCTTATCCGAAGCCTGATCCTCACCCGTCCCCTAATCCTAACCCGAACGCTAACACTAACCCGCGCCCTCACACGCACGCTCCCCCTAAAGCGTTGCTGTACCCTCACCTGGACCCTAAACCGTCCCCGACCCCTAACACTAACCCTAGCCCGAACCCTAACCCTAACCCTTCCCCGAAGCCTGACCCTCACCCGTCCCCTAATCCTAACCCGTAGGCTAACACTAACCCACGCCCTCACACGCACGCTCCCCCTAAAGCGTTGCCGTACCCTCACCTGGAACCTAAACGGTCCCCGTCCTCTAACCCTAACCCTAGCCCGAACCCTAACCCTAACCTTTCCCCGAAGCCTGACCCTCACCCGTCCCCTAATCCTAAGCTGTACGCTAACACTGACCCGCGCCCTCACACGCACGCTCCCCCTAAAGCGTTGCCGTACCCTCACCTGGACCCGAAACCGTCCCCGTCCCCTAACCCTAACCCTAGCCCGAACCCTAACCCTAACCCTTCCCCGAAGCCTGACCCTCACCCGTCCCCTAATCCTAACCCGTACGCTAACACTAACCCACGCCCTCACACGCACGCTCCCCCTAAATCGTTGCCGTACCCTCACCTGGACCCAAAATCATCCCCGTCCCCTAACCCTAACCCTAGCCCAAACCCTCTCCCTAACCCTTCCCCGAAGCGTGACCCTCACCCGTCCCCTAATCCTAAACCGTACGCTAACACTAACCCGCGCCCTCACACGCACGCTCCCCCTAAAGCGTTGCCGTACCCTCACCTGGACCCTAAACCGTCCCCGTCCCGTAACCCTAACCCTAGCCCGAACCCTAACCCTAAACCTTCCCCGAAGCCTGACCCTCACCCGTCCCCTAATCCTAACCCGTACGCTAACACTAACCCACGCCCTCACACGCACGCTCCCCCTAAAGCGTTGCCGTACCCTCACCTGGACCCTAAACCGTCCCCGTCCCCTAACCCTAACCCTAGCCCGAACCCTAACCCTAACCCTTCCCCGAAGCCTGACCCTCACCCGTCCCCTAATCCTAACCCGTACGCTAACACTAACCCGCGCCCTCACACGCACGCTCCCCCTAAAGCGTTGCCGTATCCTCACCTGGACCCTAAACCGTCCCCGTTCCCTAACCCTAACCCTAGCCCGAACCCTAACCCTAACCCTTCCCCGAAACCTGACGCTCACCCGCCCCCTAATTCTAACCCGTACGCTAACACTAACCCGCGCCCTCACACGCACACTCCCCCTAAAGCGTTGCCGTACCCTCACCTGGACCCTAAACCGTCCCCGTCCCCTAACCCTAACGCTAGCCCGAACCCTAACCCTAACCCTTCCCCGAAGCCTGACCCTCACCCGTCCCCTAATCCTAACCCGTACGCTACCACTCACCCGCGCCCTCACACGCACGCTCCCACTAATGCGTTGCCGTACCCTCACCTGGACCCTAAACCGTCCCCGTCCCCTAACCCTAACCCTAGCCCGAACCCTAACCCTAACCCTTCCCTGAAGCCTGACCCTCACCCGTCCCCTAATCCTAACCCGTACGCTAACACTAACCCGCGCCCTCACACGCACGCTCCCCCTAATGTGTTGCCGTACCCTCACCTGGACCCTAAACCGTCCCCGTCCCCTAACCCTAACCCTAGCCCGAACCCTATCCCTAACACTTCCCCGAAGCCTGACCCTCACCCGTCCCCTAATCCTAACCCGTACGCTCACACTAACCCGCGCCCTCACATGCACGCTCCCCCTAAAGCGTTGCCGTACCCTCACCTGGACCCTAAACCGTCCACGACCCCTAACCCTAACCCTAGTCCGAACCCTAACCCTAACACTTCCCTGAAGCCTGACCCTCACCCGTCCCCTAATCCTAAACCGTACGCTAACACTAACCCGCGCCCTCACACGCACGCTCCCCCTAAAGCGTTGCCGTACCCTCACCTGGATCCTAAACCGTCCCCGTCCCCTAACCCTAACCCTAGCCCGAACCCTAACCCTAAACCTTCCCCGAAGCCTGACCCTCACCCGTCCCGTAATCCTAACCGGTAGGCTAACACTAACCCGTGCCCTCACACGCACGCTACCCCTAAAGCTTTTCCGTACCCACACCTGGACCCTAAACCGACCCCGTCCCCTAACCCTAACCCTAGCCCGAACCCTAACCCTAACCCTTCCCCGAAGCCTGACCCTCACCCGTCCCCTAATCCTAACCCGTACGCAAACACTAACCCGCGCCCTCACACGCACGCTCCCCCTAAAGCTTTGCCGTACCCTCACCTGGACCCTAAACCGTCCCCGTACCCTAAACCTAACCCTAGCCCGAACCCTAACCCTTACACTTCCCCGAAGCCTGACTCTCACCCGTCCCCTAATCCTAACCCGTACGCTAACACTAACCCGCGCCCTCACACGCACGCTCCCCCTAAAGCGTTGCCGTACCCTCACCTGGACCCTAAACCGTCCCCGTCCCCTAAGCCATACCTAGCCCGAACCCTAAACCTAAAACTTCCCCAAAGCCTGACCCTCACCCGTCCCCTAATCCTAACCCGTATGCTAACACTAACCCACGCCCTCACATGCACGCTCCCCCTAAAGTTTTGTCGTACCCTCACCTGGACCCTAAACCGTCCCCTTCCCTTAACCCTAACCCTAGCCCGAACCCTAACCCTAACACTTCCCCGAAGCCTGACCCTCACCCGTCCCCTAATCCTAACCCGTACGCTAACACTAACCCACGCCCTCACACGCACGCTCCTCCTAAAGCGTAGCCGTTCCCTCACCTGGACCCTAAACCGTCCCCGTCCCCTAACCCTAACCCTAGCCCGAACCCTAACCCTAACCCTTCCCCGAAGCCTGACCCTCACCCGTCCCCTAATCCTAACCCGTACGCTGACACTAACCCACGCCCTCACACGCACGCTCCCCCTAATGCGTTGCCGTACCCTCACCTGGACCCTACACCGTTCCCGTCCCCTAACCCTAACCCTAGCCCGAACCCTAACCCTAACCCTTCCCCGAAGCCTGAACCTCACCCGTCCCCTAATCCTAACCCGTACGCTAACACTAAACCACGCCCTCACACGCACGCTCCCCCTAAAGGGTTGCCGTACCCTCACCTGGACCCTAAACCGTCCCCATCCCCGTCCCCTAACCCTAGCCCGAACCCTAACCCTAACCCTTCCCCGAAGCCTGACCCTCAACCGTCCCCTAATCCTAACCCGTACGCTAACACTAACCCGCGCCCTCACACGCACGCTCCCCCTAAAGCGTTGCCGTACCCTCACCTGGACCCTAAACCGTCCCCGTCCCCTAACCCTAACCCTAGCCCGAACCCTAACCCTAACCCTTCACCGAAGCCTGACCGTCACCCGTCCCCTAATCCTAACCCGTACGCTAACACTAACCCGCGCCCTTACACGCACGCTCCCCCTAAAGTGTTGCAGTACCCTCACCTGGGCCCTAAACCTTCCCCGTCCCCTAACCCTAACCCTAGCCCGAACCATAACCCTAACCCTTCCCCGAAGCCTGACCCTCACCCGTCCCCTAATCCTAACCCGTACGCTATCACTAACCCGCGCCCTCACACGCACGCTCCCCCTAAAGCGTTGCCGTACCCTCACCTGGACCCTAAACTGTCCCCGTCCCCTAAATCTAACCCTAGCCCGAACCCTAAACCTAACCCTTATCCGAAGCCTGATCCTCACCCGTCCCCTAATCCTAACCCGAACGCTAACACTAACACGCGCCCTCACACGCACGCTCCCCCTAAAGCGTTGCTGTACCCTCACCTGGACCCTAAACCGTCCCCGACCCCTAACACTAACCCTAGCCCGAACCCTAACCCTAACCCTTCCCCGAAGCCTGACCCTCACCCATCCCCTAATCCTAACCCGTAGGCTAACACTAACCCACGCCCTCACACGCACGCTCCCCCTAAAGCGTTGCCGTACCCTCACCTGGAACCTAAACGGTCCCCGTCCTCTAACCCTAACCCTAGCCCGAACCTTAACCCTAACCTTTCCCCGAAGCCTGACCCTCACCCGTCCCCTAATCCTAACCTGTACGCTAACACTGACCCGCGCCCTCACACGCACGCTCCCCCTAAAGCGTTGCCGTACCCTCACCTGGACCCGAAACCGTCCCCGTCCCCTAACCCTAACCCTAGCCCGAACCCTAACCCTAACCCTTCCCCGAAGCCTGACCCTCACCCGTCCCCTAATCCTAACCCGTACGCTAACACTAACCCACGCCCTCACACGCACGCTCCCCCTAAATCGTTGCCGTACCCTCACCTGGACCAAAAATCATCCCCGTCCCCTAACCCTAACCCTAGCCCAAACCCTCTCCCTAACCCTTCCCCGAAGCGTGACCCTCACCCGTCCCCTAATCCTAAACCGTACGCTAACACTAACCCGCGCCCTCACACGCACGCTCCCCCTAAAGCGTTGCCGTACCCTCACCTGGACCCTAAACCGTCCCCGTCCCGTAACCCTAACCCTAGCCCGAACCCTAACCCTAAACCTTCCCCGAAGCCTGACCCTCACCCGTCACCTAATCCTAACCCGTACGCTAACACTAACCCACGCCCTCACACGCACGCTCCCCCTAAAGCGTTGCCGTATCCTCACCTGGACCCTAAACCGTCCCCGTTCCCTAACCCTAACCCTAGCCCGAACCCTAACCCTAACCCTTCCCCGAAACCTGACGCTCACCCGCCCCCTAATTCTAACCCGAACGCTAACACTAACCCGCGCCCTCACACGCACACTCCCCCTAAAGCGTTGCCGTACCCTCACCTGGACCCTAAACCGTCCCCGTCCCCTAACCCTAACGCTAGCCCGAACCCTAACCCTAACCCTTCCCCGAAGCCTGACCCTCACCCGTCCCCTAATCCTAACCCGTACGCTACCACTCACCCGTACCCTCACACGCACGCTCCCCCTTAAGCATTACCGTACCCTCACCTGGACCCTAAACCGTCCCCGTCCCGTAACCCTAACCCTAGCCCGAACCCTAACCCTAACCCTTCCCCGAAGCCTGACCCTCACCCGTCCCCTAATCGTAACCCGTACGCTAACACTAACCCGCGCCCTCACACGCACGCTCCCCCTAATGCGTTGCCGTACCCTCACCTGGACCCTAAACCGCCCCCGTGCCCTAACCCTAACCCTAGCCCGAACCCTAACCCTGACGCTTCCCCGAAGTCTGACCCTCACCCGTCCCCTAATCCTACCCCGTACGCTAACACTAACCCGCGCTCTCACACGCACGCTCCCCCTAATGCGTTGCCGTACCCTCACCTGGACCCTAAACCGTCCCCGTCCCCTAACCCTAACCCTAGCACGAACCCTAACCCAAACCCTTCCCTGAAGCCTGACCCTCACCCGTCCCCTAATCCTAACCCGTACGCTAACACTAACCCGCGCCCTCACACGCACGCTCCCCCTAATGTGTTGCCGTACCCTCACCTAGACCCTAAACCGTCCCCGTCCCCTAACCCTAACCCTAGCCCGAACCCTATCCCTAACACTTCCCCGAAGCCTGACCCTCACCCGTCCCCTAATCCTAACCCGTACGCTCACACTAACCCGCGCCCTCACATGCACGTTCCCCCTAAAGCGTTACCGTACCCTCACCTGGACCCTAAACCGTCCACGACCCCTAACCCTAACCCTAGCCCGAACCCTAACCCTAACACTTCCCTGAAGCCTGACCCTCACCCGTCCCCTAATCCTAAACCGTACGCTAACACTAACCCGCGCCCTCACACGCACGCTCCCCCTAAAGCGTTGCCGTACCCTCACCTGGATCCTAAACCGTCCCCGTCCCCTAACCCTAACCCTAGCCCGAACCCTAACCCTAAACCTTCCCCGAAGCCTGACCCTCACCCGTCCCGTAATCCTAACCGGTAGGCTAACACTAACCCGTGCCCTCACACGCACGCTCCCCCTAAAGCTTTTCCGTACCCACACCTGGACCCTAAACCGACCCCGTCCCCTAACCCTAACCCTAGCCCGAACCCTAACCCTAACCCTTCCCCGAAGCCTGACCCTCACCCGTCCCCTAATCCTAACCCGTACGCAAACACTAACCCGCGCCCTCACACGCACGCTCCCCCTAAAGCTTTGCCGTACCCTCACCTGGACCCTAAACCGTCCCCGTACCCTAAACCTAACCCTAGCCCGAACCCTAACCCTTACACTTCCCCGAAGCCTGACCCTCACCCGTCCCCTAATCCTAACCCGTACGCTAACACTAACCCGCGCCCTCACACGCACGCTCCCCCTAAAGCGTTGCCGTACCCTCACCTGGACCCTAAACCGTCCCCGTCCCCTAAGCCATACCTAGCCCGAACCCTAACCCTAACCCTTCCCCGAAGCCTGACCCTCACCCGTCCCCTAATCCTAACCCGTACGCTAACACTAACCCACGCCCTCACATGCACGCTCCCCCTAATGCGTTGCCGTACCCTCACCTGGACCCTAAACCGTTCCCGTCCCCTAACCCTAACCCTAGCCCGAACCCTAACCCTAACCCTTCCCCGAAGCCTGACCCTCACCCGTCCCCTAATCCTAACCCGTACGCTAACACTAAACCACGCCCTCACACGCACGCTCCCCCTAAAGGGTTGCCGTACCCTCACCTGGACCCTAAACCGTCCCCATCCCCGTCCCCTAACCCTAGCCCGAACCCTAACCCTAACCCTTCCCCGAAGCCTGACCCTCAACCGTCCCCTAATCCTAACCCGTACGCTAACACTAACCCGCGCCCTCACACGCACGCTCCCCCTAAAGTGTTGCAGTACCCTCACCTGGGCCCTAAACCGTCCCCGTCCCCTAACCCTAACCCTAGCCCGAACCCTAACCCTAACCCTTCCCCGAAGCCTGACCCTCACCCGTCCCCTAATCCTAACCCGTACGCTATCACTAACCCGCGCCCTCACACGCACGCTCCCCCTAAAGCGTTGCCGTACCCTCACCTGGACCCTAAACCGTCCCCGTCCCCTAAATCTAACCCTAGCCCGAACCCTAAACCTAACCCTTATCCGAAGCCTGATCCTCACCCGTCCCCTAATCCTAACCCGAACGCTAACACTAACCCGCGCCCTCACACGCACGCTCCCCCTAAAGCGTTGCTGTACCCTCACCTGGACCCTAAACCGTCCCCGACCCCTAACACTAACCCTAGCCCGAACCCTAACCCTAACCCTTCCCCGAAGCCTGACCCTCACCCATCCCCTAATCCTAACCCGTAGGCTAACACTAACCCACGCCCTCACACGCACGCTCCCCCTAAAGCGTTGCCGTACCCTCACCTGGAACCTAAACGGTCCCCGTCCTCTAACCCTAACCCTAGCCCGAACCCTAACCCTAACCTTTCCCCGAAGCCTGACCCTCACCCGTCCCCTAATCCTAACCTGTACGCTAACACTGACCCGCGCCCTCACACGCACGCTCCCCCTAAAGCGTTGCCGTACCCTCACCTGGACCCGAAACCGTCCCCGTCCCCTAACCCTAACCCTAGCCCGAACCCTAACCCTAACCCTTCCCCGAAGGCTGACCCTCACCCGTCCCCTAATCCTAACCCGTACGCTAACACTAACCCACGCCCTCACACGCACGCTCCCCCTAAATCGTTGCCGTACCCTCACCTGGACCCAAAATCATCCCCGTCCCCTAACCCTAACCCTAGCCCAAACCTTCTCCCTAACCCTTCCCCGAAGCGTGACCCTCACCCGTCCCCTAATCCTAAACCGTACGCTAACACTAACCCGCGCCCTCACACGCACGCTCCCCCTAAAGCGTTGCCGTACCCTCACCTGGACCCTAAACCGTCCCCATCCCGTAACCCTAACCCTAGCCCGAACCCTAACCCTAAACCTTCCCCGAAGCCTGACCCTCACCCGTCCCCTAATCCTAACCCGTACGCTAACACTAACCCACGCCCTAACACGCACGCTCCCCCTAAAGCGTTGCCGTACCCTCACCTGGACCCTAAACCGTCCCCGTCCCCTAACCCTAACCCTAGCCCGAACCCTAACCCTAACCCTTCCCCGAAGCCTGACCCTCACCCGTCCCCTAATCCTAACCCGTACGCTAACACTAACCCGCGCCCTCACACGCACGCTCCCCCTAAAGCGTTGCCGTATCCTCACCTGGACCCTAAACCGTCCCCGTTCCCTAACCCTAACCCTAGCCCGAACCCTAACCCTAACCCTTCCCCGAAACCTGACGCTCACCCGCCCCCTAATTCTAACCCGTACGCTAACACTAACCCGCGCCCTCACACGCACACTCCCCCTAAAGCGTTGCCGTACCCTCACCTGGACCCTAAACCGTCCCCGTCCCCTAACCCTAACCCTAGCCCGAACCCTAAACCTAACCCTTCCCCGAAGCCTGACCCTCACCCGTCCCCTAATCCTAACCCGTACGCTAACACTAACCCGCGCCCTCACACGCACACTCCCCCTAAAGCGTTGCCGTATCCTCACCTGGACCCTAAACCGTCCCCGTTCCCTAACCCTAACCCTAGCCCGAACCCTAACCCTAACCCTTCCCCGAAACCTGACGCTCACTCGTCCCCTAATCCTAACCCGTACGCTAACACTAACCCGCGCCCTCACACGCACCCTCCCCCTAAAGCGTTGCCGTACCCTCACCTGGACCCTAAACCGCCCCCGTGCCCTAACCCTAACCCTAGCCCGAACCCTAACCCTGACGCTTCCCCGAAGCCTGACCCTCACCCGTCCCCTAATCCTAACCCGTACGCTAACACTAACCCGCGCCCTCACACGCACGCTCCCCCTAATGCGTTGCCGTACCCTCACCTGGACCCTATACCGTCCCCGACCCCTAACCCTAACCCTAGCCCGAACCCTAACCCTAAACCTTCCCCGAAGCCTGACCCTCACCCGTCCCCTAATCCTAACCCGTACGATAACACTAACCCGCGCCGTCACACGCACGCTCCCCCTAAAGCGTTGCCGTACCCTCACCTGGACCCTAAACCGTCCCCGTCCCCTAACCCTAACCCTAGCCCGAACCCTAACCCTAACCCTTCACCGAAGCCTGACCGTCACCCGTCCCCTAATCCTAACCCGTACGCTAACACTAACCCACGCCCTCACACGCACGCTCCCCCTAAAGTGTTGCAGTACCCTCACCTGGGCCCTAAACCGTCCCCGTCCCCTAACCCTAACCCTAGCCCGAACCCTAACCCTAACCCTTCCCCGAAGCCTGACCCTCACCCGTCCCCTAATCCTAACCCGTACGCTATCACTAACCCGCGCCCTCACACGCACGCTCCCCCTAAAGCGTTGCCGTACCCTCACCTGGACCCTAAACCGTCCCCGTCCCCTAAATCTAACCCTAGCCCGAACCCTAACCCTAACCCTTCCCCGAAGCCTGACCCTCACCCGTCCCCTAATCCTAACCCGTACGCTACCACTCACCCGTACCCTCACACGCACGCTCCCCCTTAAGCATTACCGTACCCTCACCTGGACCCTAAACCGTCCCCGTCCGCTAACCTTAACCCTAGCCCGAACCCTAACCCTAACCCTTCCCCTAAGCCTGACCCTCACCCGTCCCCTAATCCTAACACGTACGCTAACAATAACCCGCGCCCTCACACGCACGCTCCCTCTAAAGCGTTGCCGTACCCTCACCTGGACCCTAAACTGTCCCCGTCCCCTAACCCTAACCCTAGTCCGAACCCTAACCCTAACCCTTCCCCGAAGCCTGACCCTCACCCGTCCCCTAATCCTAACCCGTACGCTAACACTATCCCGCGCCCTCACACGCACGCTCCCCCTAAAGCGTTGCCGTACCCTCACCTGGACCCTAAACCGTCCCCGTCCCCTAACCCTAACCCTAGCCCGAACCCTAACCGTAACCTTTCCCCGAAGCCTGACCCTCACCCGTCGCCTAATCCTAACCCGTACGCTAACACTAACCCGCGCCCTCACACGCACGCTCCCCCTAAAGCGTTGCCGTACCCTCACCTGGACCCTTAACCGTCCCCGTCCCCTAACCCTAACCCTAGCCCGAACCCTAACCCTAACCCTTCCCCGAAGCCTGACCCTCACCCGTCCCCTAATCCTAACCCGTACGCTAACACTAACCCACGCCCTCACATGCACGCTCCCCCTAAAGCGTTGCCGTACCCTCACCTGGACCCTAAACCGTCCCCGTCCCCTAACCCTAACCCTAGCCCGAAACCTAACCCTAACCCTTCCCCGAAGCCTGACCCTCACCCGTCCCCTAATCCTAACCCGTACGCTAACACTAACCCGCGCCCTCACACGCACCCTCCCCCTAAAGGGTTGCCGTACCCTCACCTGGACCCTAAACCGTCCCCATCCCCGTCCCCTAACCCTAGCCCGAACCCTAACCCTAACCCTTCCCCGAAGCCTGACCCTCAACCGTCCCCTAATCCTAACCCGTACGCTAACACTAACCCGCGCCCTCACACGCACGCTCCCCCTAAAGCGTTGCCGTACCCTCACCTGGACCCTAAACCGTCCCCGTCCCCTAACCCTAACCCTAGCCCGAACCATAACCCTAACCCTTCCCCGAAGCCTGACCCTCACCCGTCCCCTAATCCTAACCCGTACGCTATCACTCACCCAGGCCCTCACACGCACGCTCCCCCTTAAGCGTTGCCGTACCCCCACCTGGACTCTAAACCGTCCCCGTCCCCTAAACCTAACACTAGCCCGAACCCTACCCGTAACCCTTCCCCGAAGCCTGACCCTCACCCGTCCCCTAATCCTAACCCGTACGCTAACACTAACCAGTGCCCTCACACGCACGCTCCCCATAAAGGGTTGCCGTACCTTCACCTGGACCCTAAACCGTCCCCGTCCCCTAACCCTAACCCTAGCCCGAACCCTAACCCTAACCCTTCCCTGAAGCCAGACCCTCACCCGTCCCCTAATCCTAACCCGTACGCTAACACTAACCCGCGCCCTCACACGCACGCTCCCCCTAAAGCGTTGCCGTACCCTCACCTGGACCCTAAACCGTCCCCGTCCCCTAACCCTAACCCTAGCCCGAACCCTAACCCTAACTCTTCTCCGAAGCCTGACCCTCACCCGTCCCCTAATCCTAACCCGTACGCTAACACTAAACCGCGCCCTCACACGCACGCTCCCCCTAAAGGGTTGCCGTACCCACACCTGGACCCTAAACCGTCCCTGTCCCCTAACCCTAACCCTAGCCCGAACCCTCACCCTAACCCTTCCCCGAAACCTGACACTCACACGTCCCCTAATCCTAACCCGTACGCTAACTCTAACCCGCGCCCTCACACGCACGCTCCCCCTAAAGCGTTGCCGTACCCTCACCTGGACCCTAAACCGTCCCCGTCCCCTAACCCTAACCCTAGCCCGAACCCTAACCCTAACACTTCCCCGAAGCCTGACCCTCACCCGTCCCCTAATCCTAACCCGTACGCTATCACTCATCCGCGCCCTCACACGCACGCTCCCCCTTAAGCGTTGCCGTACCCTCACCTGGACCCTGAACCGTCCCCGTCCCCTAACCCTAAACCTAGCCCGAACCCTAACCCTAACCCTTCCCCGAAGCCTGACCCTCACCCGTCCCCTAATCCTAACACGTACGCTAACAATAACCCGCGCCCTCACACGCACGCTCCCCCTAAAGCATTGCCGTACCCTCACCTGGACCCTAAACCGTCCCCGTCCCCTAACCCTAACCCTAGCCTGAACCCTAACCCTAACCCTTCCCCGAAGCCTGACCCTCACCAGTTCCCTAATCCTAACCCGTACGCTAACACTAACCTGCGCCCTCACACGCACTCTCCCCCTAAAGCGTTGCCGTACCCTCACCTGGACCGTAAACCGTCCCCGTCCCCTAACCCTAACACTAGCCCGAACCGTAACCCTAACCCTTCCCCGAAGCCTGACCCTCACCCGTCCCCTAATCCTAACCCGTACGCTAACAGTAACCCGCGCCCTCACACGCACGCTCCCCCTAAAGGGTTGCCGTACCCTCACCTGGACCCTAAACCGTCCCCGTCCCCTAACCCTAACCCTAGCCCGAACCCTAACCCTAACCCTTCCCCGAAGCCTGACCCTCACCCGTCCCCTAATCCTAACCCGTACACTAACACTAACCCGCGCCCTCACACGCACGCTCCCCCTAAAGCGTTTCCGTACCGTCACCTGGACCCTAAACCGTCCCCGTCCCCTAACCCTAACCCTAGCCCGAACCCTAACCGTAACACTTCCCCGAAGCCTGACCGTCACCCGTCCCCTAATCCTAACCCGTACGCTAACACTAACCCGCGCCCTGACACGCACGCTCCCCCTAAAGCATTGCCGAACCCTCACCTGGACCCTAAACCGTCCCCGTCCCCGTCCCCTAACCCTAGCCCGAACCCTACCCGTAACCCTTCCCCGAAGCCTGAACCTCACCCGTCCCCTAATCCTAACCCGTACGCTAACACTAACCCGCGCCCTCACACGCACGCTCCCCCTAAAGCGTTGCTGTACCCACACCTGGACCCTAAACCGTCCCCGTCCCCTAACCCTAACCCTAGCCCGAACCATAACCCTAACCCTTCCCCGAAGCCTGACCCTCACCCGTCCCCTAATCCTAAGCCGTACGCTAACACTAACGCGCGCCCTCACACGCATGCTCCCCCTAAAGGGTTGCCGTACCCTCACCTGGACCCTAAACCGTCCCCGTCCCGTAACCCTAACCCTAGCCCGAACCCTAAGCCTAACCCTTCCCCGAAGCCTGACCCTCACCCGTCCCCTAATCCTAACCCGTACGCTAACACTAACCCACGCTCTCACACGCACGCTCCCCCTAAAGGGTTGCCGTACCCTCACCTGGACCCTAAACCGTCCCCGTCCCCTAACCCTAACCCTAGCCCGAACCCTAACCCTAACCCTTCCCCGAAGCCTGACCCTCACCCGTCCCCTAATCCTAACCCGTACGCTAACACTATCCCGCGCCCTCACACGCACGCTCCCCCTAAAGCGTTGCCGTACCCTCACCTGGACCCTAAACCGTCCCCGTCCCCTAACCCTAACCCTAGCCCGAACCCTAACCGTAACCTTTCCCCGAAGCCTGACCCTCACCCGTCGCCTAATCCTAACCCGTACGCTAACACTAACCCGCGCCCTCACACGCACGCTCCCCCTAAAGCGTTGCCGTACCCTCACCTGGACCCTTAACCGTCCCCGTCCCCTAACCCTAACCCTAGCCCGAACCCTAACCCTAACCCTTCCCCGAAGCCTGACCCTCACCCGTCCCCTAATCCTAACCCGTACGCTAACACTAACCCACGCCCTCACATGCACGCTCCCCCTAAAGCGTTGCCGTACCCTCACCTGGACCCTAAACCGTCCCCGTCCCCTAACCCTAACCCTAGCCCGAAACCTAACCCTAACCCTTCCCCGAAGCCTGACCCTCACCCGTCCCCTAATCCTAACCCGTACGCTAACACTAACCCGCGCCCTCACACGCACCCTCCCCCTAAAGGGTTGCCGTACCCTCACCTGGACCCTAAACCGTCCCCATCCCCGTCCCCTAACCCTAGCCCGAACCCTAACCCTAACCCTTCCCCGAAGCCTGACCCTCAACCGTCCCCTAATCCTAACCCGTACGCTAACACTAACCCGCGCCCTCACACGCACGCTCCCCCTAAAGCGTTGCCGTACCCTCACCTGGACCCTAAACCGTCCCCGTCCCCTAACCCTAACCCTAGCCCGAACCATAACCCTAACCCTTCCCCGAAGCCTGACCCTCACCCGTCCCCTAATCCTAACCCGTACGCTATCACTCACCCAGGCCCTCACACGCACGCTCCCCCTTAAGCGTTGCCGTACCCCCACCTGGACTCTAAACCGTCCCCGTCCCCTAAACCTAACACTAGCCCGAACCCTACCCGTAACCCTTCCCCGAAGCCTGACCCTCACCCGTCCCCTAATCCTAACCCGTACGCTAACACTAACCAGTGCCCTCACACGCACGCTCCCCATAAAGGGTTGCCGTACCTTCACCTGGACCCTAAACCGTCCCCGTCCCCTAACCCTAACCCTAGCCCGAACCCTAACCCTAACCCTTCCCTGAAGCCAGACCCTCACCCGTCCCCTAATCCTAACCCGTACGCTAACACTAACCCGCGCCCTCACACGCACGCTCCCCCTAAAGCGTTGCCGTACCCTCACCTGGACCCTAAACCGTCCCCGTCCCCTAACCCTAACCCTAGCCCGAACCCTAACCCTAACTCTTCTCCGAAGCCTGACCCTCACCCGTCCCCTAATCCTAACCCGTACGCTAACACTAACCCGCGCCCTCACACGCACGCTCCCCCTAAAGGGTTGCCGTACCCACACCTGGACCCTAAACCGTCCCTGTCCCCTAACCCTAACCCTAGCCCGAACCCTCACCCTAACCCTTCCCCGAAACCTGACACTCACACGTCCCCTAATCCTAACCCGTACGTTAACTCTAACCCGCGCCCTCACACGCACGCTCCCCCTAAAGCGTTGCCGTACCCTCACCTGGACCCTAAACCGTCCCCGTCCCCTAACCCTAACCCTAGCCCGAACCCTAACCCTAACACTTCCCCGAAGCCTGACCCTCACCCGTCCCCTAATCCTAACCCGTACGCTATCACTCATCCGCGCCCTCACACGCACGCTCCCCCTTAAGCGTTGCCGTACCCTCACCTGGACCCTGAACCGTCCCCGTCCCCTAACCCTAAACCTAGCCCGAACCCTAACCCTAACCCTTCCCCGAAGCCTGACCCTCACCCGTCCCCTAATCCTAACACGTACGCTAACAATAACCCGCGCCCTCACACGCACGCTCCCCCTAAAGCATTGCCGTACCCTCACCTGGACCCTAAACCGTCCCCGTCCCCTAACCCTAACCCTAGCCTGAACCCTAACCCTAACCCTTCCCCGAAGCCTGACCCTCACCAGTTCCCTAATCCTAACCCGTACGCTAACACTAACCTGCGCCCTCACACGCACTCTCCCCCTAAAGCGTTGCCGTACCCTCACCTGGACCGTAAACCGTCCCCGTCCCCTAACCCTAACACTAGCCCGAACCGTAACCCTAACCCTTCCCCGAAGCCTGACCCTCACCCGTCCCCTAATCCTAACCCGTACGCTAACAGTAACCCGCGCCCTCACACGCACGCTCCCCCTAAAGGGTTGCCGTACCCTCACCTGGACCCTAAACCGTCCCCGTCCCCTAACCCTAACCCTAGCCCGAACCCTAACCCTAACCCTTCCCCGAAGCCTGACCCTCACCCGTCCCCTAATCCTAACCCGTACACTAACACTAACCCGCGCCCTCACACGCACGCTCCCCCTAAAGCGTTTCCGTACCGTCACCTGGACCCTAAACCGTCCCCGTCCCCTAACCCTAACCCTAGCCCGAACCCTAACCGTAACACTTCCCCGAAGCCTGACCGTCACCCGTCCCCTAATCCTAACCCGTACGCTAACACTAACCCGCGCCCTGACACGCACGCTCCCCCTAAAGCATTGCCGAACCCTCACCTGGACCCTAAACCGTCCCCGTCCCCGTCCCCTAACCCTAGGCCGAACCCTACCCGTAACCCTTCCCCGAAGCCTGAACCTCACCCGTCCCCTAATCCTAACCCGTACGCTAACACTAACCCGCGCCCTCACACGCACGCTCCCCCTAAAGCGTTGCTGTACCCACACCTGGACCCTAAACCGTCCCCGTCCCCTAACCCTAACCCTAGCCCGAACCATAACCCTAACCCTTCCCCGAAGCCTGACCCTCACCCGTCCCCTAATCCTAAGCCGTACGCTAACACTAACGCGCGCCCTCACACGCATGCTCCCCCTAAAGGGTTGCCGTACCCTCACCTGGACCCTAAACCGTCCCCGTCCCGTAACCCTAACCCTAGCCCGAACCCTAAGCCTAACCCTTCCCCGAAGCCTGACCCTCACCCGTCCCCTAATCCTAACCCGTACGCTAACACTAACCCACGCTCTCACACGCACGCTCCCCCTAAAGGGTTGCCGTACCCTCACCTGGACCCTAAACCGTCCCCGTCCCCTAACCCTAACCCTAGCCCGAACCCTAACCCTAACCCTTCCCCGAAGCCTGACCCTCACCCATCCCCTAATCCTAACCCGTAGGCTAACACTAACCCACGCCCTCACACGCACGCTCCCCCTAAAGCGTTGCCGTACCCTCACCTGGAACCTAAACGGTCCCCGTCCTCTAACCCTAACCCTAGCCCGAACCCTAACCCTAACCTTTCCCCGAAGCCTGACCCTCACCCGTCCCCTAATCCTAACCTGTACGCTAACACTGACCCGCGCCCTCACACGCACGCTCCCCCTAAAGCGTTGCCGTACCCTCACCTGGACCCGAAACCGTCCCCGTCCCCTAACCCTAACCCTAGCCCGAACCCTAACCCTAACCCTTCCCCGAAGGCTGACCCTCACCCGTCCCCTAATCCTAACCCGTACGCTAACACTAACCCACGCCCTCACACGCACGCTCCCCCTAAATCGTTGCCGTACCCTCACCTGGACCCAAAATCATCCCCGTCCCCTAACCCTAACCCTAGCCCAAACCCTCTCCCTAACCCTTCCCCGAAGCGTGACCCTCACCCGTCCCCTAATCCTAAACCGTACGCTAACACTAACCCGCGCCCTCACACGCACGCTCCCCCTAAAGCGTTGCCGTACCCTCACCTGGACCCTAAACCGTCCCCGTCCCGTAACCCTAACCCTAGCCCGAACCCTAACCCTAAACCTTCCCCGAAGCCTGACCCTCACCCGTCCCCTAATCCTAACCCGTACGCTAACACTAACCCACGCCCTCACACGCACGCTCCCCCTAAAGCGTTGCCGTACCCTCACCTGGACCCTAAACCGTCCCCGTCCCCTAACCCTAACCCTAGCCCGAACCCTAACCCTAACCCTTCCCCGAAGCCTGACCCTCACCCGTCCCCTAATCCTAACCCGTACGCTAACAGTAACCCGCGCCCTCACACGCACGCTCCCCCTAAAGGGTTGCCGTACCCTCACCTGGACCCTAAACCGTCCCCGTCCCCTAACCCTAACCCTAGCCCGAACCCTAACCCTAACCCTTCCCCGAAGCCTGACCCTCACCCGTCCCCTAATCCTAACCCGTACACTAACACTAACCCGCGCCCTCACACGCACGCTCCCCCTAAAGCGTTTCCGTACCGTCACCTGGACCCTAAACCGTCCCCGTCCCCTAACCCTAACCCTAGCCCGAACCCTAACCGTAACACTTCCCCGAAGCCTGACCGTCACCCGTCCCCTAATCCTAACCCGTACGCTAACACTAACCCGCGCCCTCACACGCACACTCCCCCTAAAGCGTTGCCGTATCCTCACCTGGACCCTAAACCGTCCCCGTTCCCTAACCCTAACCCTAGCCCGAACCCTAACCCTAACCCTTCCCCGAAACCTGACGCTCACTCGTCCCCTAATCCTAACCCGTACGCTAACACTAACCCGCGCCCTCACACGCACCCTCCCCCTAAAGCGTTGCCGTACCCTCACCTGGACCCTAAACCGCCCCCGTGCCCTAACCCTAACCCTAGCCCGAACCCTAACCCTGACGCTTCCCCGAAGCCTGACCCTCACCCGTCCCCTAATCCTAACCCGTACGCTAACACTAACCCGCGCCCTCACACGCACGCTCCCCCTAATGCGTTGCCGTACCCTCACCTGGACCCTAAACCGTCCCCGTCCCCTAACCCTAACCCTAGCCCGAACCCTAACCCTAACCCTTCCCTGAAGCCTGACCCTCACCCGTCCCCTAATCCTAAGCCGTACGCTAACACTAACCCGCGCCCTCACACGCACGCTCCCCCTAATGTGTTGCCGTACCCTCACCTGGACCCTAAACCGTCCCCGTCCCCTAACCCTAACCCTAGCCCGAACCCTATCCCTAACACTTCCACGAAGCCTGACCCTCACCCGTCCCCTAATCCTAACCCGTACGCTCACACTAACCCGCGCCCTCACATGCACGCTCCCCCTAAAGCGTTGCCGTACCCTCACCTGGAACCTAAACCATCCACGACCCCTAACCCTAACCCTAGCCCGAACCCTAACCCTAACACTTCCCTGAAGCCTGACCCTCACCCGTCCCCTAATCCTAAACCGTACGCTAACACTAACCCGCGCCCTCACACGCACGCTCCCCCTAAAGCGTTGCCGTACCCTCACCTGGATCCTAAACCGTCCCCGTCCCCTAACCCTAACCCTAGCCCGAACCCTAACCCTAAACCTTCCCCGAAGCCTGACCCTCACCCGTCCCGTAATCCTAACCGGTAGGCTAACACTAACCCGTGCCCTCACATGCAGGCTCCCCCTAAAGCTTTTCCGTACCCACACCTGGACCCTAAACCGACCCCGTCCCCTAACCCTAACCCTAGCCCGAACCGTAACCCTAACCCTTCCCCGAAGCCTGACCCTCACCTGTCCCCTAATCCTAACCCGTACGCAAACACTAACGCGCGCCCTCACACGCACGCTCCCCCTAAAGCGTTGCCGCAGCCTCACCTGGACCCTAAACCGTCCCCGTCCCCTAAGCCATACCTAGCCCGAACCCTAAACCTAACACTTCCCCGAAGCCTGACCCTCACCCGTCCACTAATCCTAACCCGTATGCTAACACTAACCCACGCCCTCACATGCACGCTCCCCCTAAGTTTTGTCGTACCCTCACCTGGACCCTAAACCGTCCCCTTCCCTTAACCTTAACCCTAGCCCGAACCCTAACCCTAACACTTCCCCGAAGCCTGATCCTCACCCGTCCCCTAATCCTAACCCGTACGCTAACACTAACCCGCGCCCTCACACGCACGCTCCTCCTAAAGCGTAGCCGTACCCTCACCTGGACCCTAACCGTCCCCGTCCCCTAACCCTAACCCTAGCCCGAACCATAACCCTAACCCTTCCCCGAAGCCTGACCCTCACCCGTCCCCTAATCCTAACCCGTACGCTAACACTAACCCACGCCCTCACACGCACGCTCCCCCTAATGCGTTGCCGTACCCTCACCTGGACCCTAAACCGTTCCCGTCCCCTAACCCTAACCCTAGCCCGAACCCTAACCCTAACCCTTCCCCGAAGCCTGACCCTCACCCGTCCCCTAATCTTAACCCGTACGCTAACACTAAACCACGCCCTCACACGCACGCTCCCCCTAAAGGGTTGCCGTACCCTCACCTCGACCCTAAACCGTCCCCATCCCCGTCCCCTAACCCTAGCCCGAACCCTAACCCTAACCCTTCCCCGAAGCCTGACCCTCAACCGTCCCCTAATCCTAACCCGTACGCTAACACTAACCCGCGCCCTCACACGCACGCTCCCCCTAAAGCGTTGCCGTACCCTCACCTGGACCGTATACCGTCCCCGACCCCTAACCCTAACCCTAGCCCGAACCCTAACCCTAAACCTTCCCCGAAGCCTGACCCTCACCCGTCCCCTAATCCTAACCCGTACGATAACACTAACCCGCGCCGTCACACGCACGCTCCCCCTAAAGCGTTGCCGTACCCTCACCTGGACCCTAAACCGTCCCCGTCCCCTAACCCTAACCCTAGCCCGAACCCTAACCCTAACCCTTCACCGAAGCCTGACCGTCACCCGTCCCCTAATCCTAACCCGTACGCTAACACTAACCCACGCCCTCACACGCACGCTCCCCCTAAAGTGTTGCAGTACCCTCACCTGGGCCCTAAACCGTCCCCGTCCCCTAACCCTAACCCTAGCCCGAACCCTAACCCTAACCCTTCCCCGAAGCCTGACCCTCACCCGTCCCCTAATCCTAACCCGTACGCTATCACTAACCCGCGCCCTCACACGCACGCTCCCCCTAAAGCGTTGCCGTACCCTCACCTGGACCCTAAACCGTCCCCGTCCCCTAAATCTAACCCTAGCCCGAACCCTAACCCTAACCCTTCCCCGAAGCCTGACCCTCACCCGTCCCCTAATCCTAACCCGTACGCTACCACTCACCCGTACCCTCACACGCACGCTCCCCCTTAAGCATTACCGTACCCTCACCTGGACCCTAAACCGTCCCCGTCCGCTAACCTTAACCCTAGCCCGAACCCTAACCCTAACCCTTCCCCTAAGCCTGACCCTCACCCGTCCCCTAATCCTAACACGTACGCTAACAATAACCCGCGCCCTCACATGCACGCTCCCTCTAAAGCGTTGCCGTACCCTCACCTGGACCCTAAACTGTCCCCGTCCCCTAACCCTAACCCTAGTCCGAACCCTAACCCTAACCCTTCCCCGAAGCCTGACCCTCACCCGTCCCCTAATCCTAACCCGTACGCTAACACTATCCCGCGCCGTCACACGCACGCTCCCCCTAAAGTGTTGCCGTACCCTCACCTGGACCCTAAACCGTCCCCGTCCCCTAACCCTAACCCTAGCCCGAACCCTAACCGTAACCTTTCCCCGAAGCCTGACCCTCACCCGTCGCCTAATCCTAACCCGTACGCTAACACTAACCCGCGCCCTCACACGCACGCTCCCCCTAAAGCGTTGCCGTACCCTCACCTGGACCCTTAACCGTCCCCGTCCCCTAACCCTAACCCTAGCCCGAACCCTAACCCTAACCCTTCCCCGAAGCCTGACCCTCACCCGTCCCCTAATCCTAACCCGTACGCTAACAATAACCCACGCCCTCACATGCACGCTCCCCCTAAAGCGTTGCCGTACCCTCACCTGGACCCTAAACCGTCCCCGTCCCCTAAGCCTAACCCTAGCCCGAAACCTAACCCTAACCCTTCCCCGAAGCCTGACCCTCACCCGTCCCCTAATCCTAACCCGTACGCTAACACTAACCCGCGCCCTCACACGCACCCTCCCCCTAAAGGGTTGCCGTACCCTCACCTGGACCCTAAACCGTCCCCGTCCCTTAACCCTAACCCTAGCCCGAACCCTAACCCTAACCCTTCTCCGAAGCCTGACCCTCACCCGTCCCCTAATCCTAACCCGTACGCTAACACTAACCCGCGCCCTCACACGCACGCTCCCCCTAAAGCGTTGCCGTACCCTCACCTGGACCCTAAACCGTCCCCGTCCCCTAACCCTAACCCTAGCCCGAACCATAACCCTAACTCTTCTCCGAAGCCTGACCCTCACCCGTCCCCTAATCCTAACCCGTACGCTAACACTAACCCGCGCCCTCACACGCACGCTCCCCCTAAAGGGTTGCCGTACCCACACCTGGACCCTAAACCGTCCCTGTCCCCTAACCCTAACCCTAGCCCGAACCCTCACCCTAACCCTTCCCCGAAACCTGACACTCACACGTCCCCTAATCCTAACCCGTACGCTAACTCTAACCCGCGCCCTCACACGCACGCTCCCCCTAAAGCGTTGCCGTACCCTCACCTGGACCCTAAACCGTCCCCGTCCCCTAACCCTAACCCTAGCCCGAACCCTAACCCTAACACTTCCCCGAAGCCTGACCCTCACCCGTCCCCTAATCCTAACCCGTACGCTATCACTCATCCGCGCCCTCACACGCACGCTCCCCCTTAAGCGTTGCCGTACCCTCACCTGGACCCTGAACCGTCCCCGTCCCCTAACCCTAAACCTAGCCCGAACCCTAACCCTAACCCTTCCCCGAAGCCTGACCCTCACCCGTCCCCTAATCCTAACACGTACGCTAACAATAACCCGCGCCCTCACACGCACGCTCCCCCTAAAGCATTGCCGTACCCTCACCTGGACCCTAAACCGTCCCCGTCCCCTAACCCTAACCCTAGCCTGAACCCTAACCCTAACCCTTCCCCGAAGCCTGACCCTCACCAGTTCCCTAATCCTAACCCGTACGCTAACACTAACCTGCGCCCTCACACGCACTCTCCCCCTAAAGCGTTGCCATACCCTCACCTGGACCGTAAACCGTCCCCGTCCCCTAACCCTAACACTAGCCCGAACCGTAACCCTAACCCTTCCCCGAAGCCTGACCCTCACCCGTCCCCTAATCCTAACCCGTACGCTAACAGTAACCCGCGCCCTCACACGCACGCTCCCCCTAAAGGGTTGCCGTACCCTCACCTGGACCCTAAACCGTCCCCGTCCCCTAACCCTAACCCTAGCCCGAACCCTAACCCTAACCCTTCCCCGAAGCCTGACCCTCACCCGTCCCCTAATCCTAACCCGTACACTAACACTAACCCGCGCCCTCACACGCACGCTCCCCCTAAAGCGTTTCCGTACCGTCACCTGGACCCTAAACCGTCCCCGTCCCCTAACCCTAACCCTAGCCCGAACCCTAACCGTAACACTTCCCCGAAGCCTGACCGTCACCCGTCCCCTAATCCTAACCCGTACGCTAACACTAACCCGCGCCCTGACACGCACGCTCCCCCTAAAGCATTGCCGAACCCTCACCTGGACCCTAAACCGTCCCCGTCCCCGTCCCCTAACCCTAGCCCGAACCCTACCCGTAACACTTCCCCGAAGCCTGAACCTCACCCGTCCCCTAATCCTAACCCGTACGCTAACACTAACCCGCGCCCTCACACGCACGCTCCCCCTAAAGCGTTGCTGTACCCACACCTGGACCCTAAACCGTCCCCGTCCCCTAACCCTAACCCTAGCCCGAACCATAACCCTAACCCTTCCCCGAAGCCTGACCCTCACCCGTCCCCTAATCCTAAGCCGTACGCTAACACTAACGCGCGCCCTCACACGCATGCTCCCCCTAAAGGGTTGCCGTACCCTCACCTGGACCCTAAACCGTCCCCGTCCCGTAACCCTAACCCTAGCCCGAACCCTAAGCCTAACCCTTCCCCGAAGCCTGACCCTCACCCGTCCCCTAATCCTAACCCGTACGCTAACACTAACCCACGCCCTCACACGCACGCTCCCCCTAAAGGGTTGCCGTACCCTCACCTGGACCCTAAACCGTCCCCGTCCCCTAACCCTAACCCTAGCCCGAACCCTAACCCTAACCCTTCCCCGAAGCCTGACCCTCACCCGTCCCCTAATCCTAACCCGTACGCTAACACTAAACCGCGCCCTCACACGCACGCTCCCCCTAAAGCGTTGCCGTACCCTCACCTGGACCCTAAACCGTCCCCGTCCCCTAACCCTAACCCTAGCCCAAACCCTAACCCTAACACTTCCCCGAAGCCTGACCCTCACCCGTCCCCTAATCCTAACCCGTACGCTAACACTAACCCGCGCCCTCCCACGCACGCTCCCCCTAAAGCGTTGCCGTACCCTCACCTGGACCCTAAACCGTCCCCGTCCCCGTCCCCTAACCCTAGCCCGAACCCTAACCCTAACCCTTCCCCGAAGCCTGACCCTCACCCGTCCCCTAATCGTAACCCGTACGCTAACACTAACCCGCGCCCTCACACGCACGCTCCCCCTAAAGCGTTTCCGTACCGTCACCTGGACCCTAAACCGTCCCCGTCCCCTAACCCTAACCCTAGCCCGAACCGTAACCCTAACCCTTCCCCGAAGCCTGACCCTCACCCGTCCCCTAATCCTAACCCGTACGCTAACACTAACCTGCGCCCTCACACGCACGCTCCCCCTAAAGGGTTGCCGTACCCTCACCTGGACCTTAAACCGTCCCCGTCCCCTAACCCTAACCCTAGCCCGAACCCTAACCCTAACCCTTCCCCGAAGCCTGACCCTCACCCGTCCCCTAATCCTAACCCGTACGCTAACACTAACCTGCGCCCTCACACGCACGCTCCCCCTAAAGCGTTGCCGTACCCTCACCTGGATCCTAAACCGTCCCCGTCCCCTAACCCTAACCCTAGCCCGAACCCTAACCCTAAAACTTCCCCGAAGCCTGACCGTCACACGTCCCCTAATCCTAACCCGTACGCTAACACTAACCCGCGCCCTCACACCCACGCTCCCCCTAAAGCATTGCCGTACCCTCACCTGGACCCTAAATCGTCCCCGTCCCCGTCCCCTAACCCTAGCCCGAACCCTACCCGTAACCCTTCCCCGAAGCCTGACCCTCACCGGTCCCCTAATCCTAACCCGTACGCTAACACTAACCCGCGCCCTCACACGCACGCTCCCCCTAAAGCGTTGCCGTACCCACACCTGGACCCTAAACCGTCCCCGTCCCCTAACCCTAACCCTAGCCCGAACCATAACCCTAACCCTTCCCCGAAGCCTGACCCTCACCCGTCCCCTAATCCTAAGCCGTACGCTAACACTAACGCGCGCCCTCACACGCACGCTCCCCCTAAAGCGTTGCCGTACCCTCACCTGGACCCTAAACCGTCCCCGTCCCGTAACCCTAACCGTAGCCCGAACCCTAACCCTAACCCTTCCCCGAAGCCTGACCCTCACCCGTCCCCTAATCCTAACCCGTACGCTAACACTAACCCACGCACTCACAGGCACGCTCCCCCTAAAGGGTTGCCGTACCCTCACCTGGACCCTAAACCGTCCCCGTCCCCTAACCCTAACCCTAGCCCGAACCCTAACCCTAACCCTTCCCCGAAGCCTGACCCTCACCCGTCCCCTAATCCTAACCCGTACGCTAACACTAACCCGCGCCCTCACACGCACGCTCCCCCTAAAGCGTTGCCGTACCCTCACCTGGACCGTGAACCGTCCCCGTCCCCTAACCCTAACCCTAGCCCGAACCGTAACCCTAACCCTTCCCCGAAGGCTGACCCTCACCCGTCCCCTAATCCTAACCCGTACGCTAACACTAACCTGCGCCCTCACACGCACGCTCCCTCTAAAGGGTTGCCGTACCCTCACCTGGACCTTAAACCGTCCCCGTCCCCTAACCCTAACCCTAGCCCGAACCCTAACCCTAACCCTTCCCCGAAGCCTGACCCTCACCCGTCCCCTAATCCTAACCCGTACGCTAACACTAACCCGCGCCCTCACACGCACGCTCCCCCTAAAGCGTTGCCGTACCCTCACCTGAACCCTAAACCGTCCCCGTCCCCTAACCCTAACTCTAGCCCGAACCATAACCCTAACCCTTCGCCGAAGCCTGACCCTCACCCGTCCCCTAATCCTAACCTGTACACTAACACTAACGCACGCCCTCACACGCACGCTCCCCCTAAAGCGTTGCCGTACCCTCACCTGGACCCTAAACCGTCCCCGTCCCGTAACCCTAACCGTAGCCCGAACCGTAACCCTAACCCTTCCCCGAAGGCTGACCCTCACCCGTCCCCTAATCCTAACCCGTACGCTAACACTAACCTGCGCCCTCACACGCACGCTCCCTCTAAAGGGTTGCCGTACCCTCACCTGGACCTTAAACCGTCCCCGTCCCCTAACCCTAACCCTAGCCCGAACCCTAACCCTAACCCTTCCCCGAAGCCTGACCCTCACCCGTCCCCTAATCCTAACCCGTACGCTAACACTAACCCGCGCCCTCACACGCACGCTCCCCCTAAAGCGTTGCCGTACCCTCACCTGAACCCTAAACCGTCCCCGTCCCCTAACCCTAACTCTAGCCCGAACCATAACCCTAACCCTTCCCCGAAGCCTGACCCTCACCCGTCCCCTAATCCTAACCTGTACACTAACACTAACGCACGCCCTCACACGCACGCTCCCCCTAAAGCGTTGCCGTACCCTCACCTGGACCCTAAACCGTCCCCGTCCCGTAACCCTAACCGTAGCCCGAACCCTAACCCTAACCCTTCCCCGAAGCCTGACCCTCACCCGTCCCCTAATCCTAACCCGTACGCTATCACTAACCCGCGCCCTCACACGCACGCTCCCCCTAAAGCGTTGCCGTACCCTCACCTGGACCGTAAATCGTCCCCGTCCCCTAACCCTAACCCTAGCCCGAACCCTAACCCTAACACTTCCCCGAAGCCTGACCCTCACCCGTCCCCTAATCCTAACCCGTACGCTAACACTAACCCGCGCCCTCACACGCACGCTCCCCCTAAAGCGTTGCTGTACCCTCACCTGGACCCTAAACCGTCCCCGTCCCCCTCCCCTAACCCTAGCCCGAACCCTAACCCTAACCCTTCCCCGAAGCCTGACCCTCACCCGTCCCCTAATCCTAACACGTACGCTAACACTAACCCGCGCCCTCACACGCACGCTCGCCCTAAAGGGTTGCCGTACCCTCACCTGGACCCTAAACCGTCCCCGTCTCCTAACCCTAACCCTAGCCCGATCCCTAACCCTAACCCTTCCCCGAAGCCTGACCCTCACACGTCCCCTAATCATAACCCGTACGCTAACACTAACCCGCGCCCTCACACGCACGCTCCCCCTAAAGCGTTGCCGTACCCTCACCTGGACCCGAAACCGTCCCCGTCCCCTAACCCTAACCCTAGCCCGATCCCTAACCCTAACCCTTCCCCGAAGCCTGACCCTCACCCGTCCCCTAATCCTAACCCGTACGCTAACACTAACCCGCGCCCTCACACGCACGCTCCCCCTAAAGCGTTGCCGTACCCTCACCTGGACCCTAAACCGTCCCCATCCCCTAACCCTAACCCTAGACCGAACCCTAGCCCTAACCCTTCCCCGAAGCCTGACCCTCACCCGTCCCCTAATCCTAACCCGTACGCTAACACTAACCCGCGCCCTCACACGCACGCTCCCCCTAAAGCGTTGCCGTACCATCACCTGGACCCTAAACCGTCCCCGTCCCCTAACCCTAACCCTAGCCCGAACCCTAACCCTAACCCTTCCCCGAAGCCTGACCCTCACCCGTCCCCTAATCCTAAGCCGTACGCTAACACTAACACGCGCCCTCACACGCACGCTCCCCCTAAAGCGTTGCCGTACCCTCACCTGGACCCTAAACCGTCCCCGTCCCCTAACCCTAACCCTAGCCCGAACCCTAACCCTAACCCTTCCCCGAAGCCTGACCCTCACCCGTCCCCTAATCCTAACCCGTACGCCAACACTAACCCGCGCCCTCACACGCACCCTCCCCCTAAAGCGTTGCCGTACCCTCACCTGGACCCTAAACCGTCCCCGTCCCCTAACCCTAACCCTAGCCCGAACCCGAACCCTAACCCTTCCCCGAAACCTGACCCTCACCCGTCCCCTAATCCTAACCCGTACGCTAACACTAACCCGCGCCCTCACACGCACGCTCCCCCTAAAGCGTTGCCGTACCCTCACCTGGACCCTAAACCGTCCCCGCCCCTAACCCTAACCCTAGCCCGAACCCTAACCCTAACCCTTCCCCGAAGCCTGACCCTCACCCTTCCCCTAATCCTAACCCGTACGCTAAACTAACCCGCGCCCTCACACGCACGCTCCCCCTGAAGCGTTGTCGTACCCTCACCTGGACCCTAAACCGTCCCCATCCCCTAACCCTAACCCTAGACCGAACCCTAACCCTAACCCTTCCCCGAAGCCTGACCCTCACCCGTCCCCTAATCCTAACACGTACGCTAACACTAACCCGCGCCCTCACACGCACGCTCACCCTAAAGCGTTGCCGTACCATCACCTGGACCCTAAAACGTCCCCGTCCCCTAACCCTAACCCTAGCCCGAACCCTAACCCTAACCCTTCCCCGAAGCCTGACCCTCACCCGTCCCCTAATCCTAAGCCGTACGCTAACACTAACACGCGCCCTCACACGCACGCTCCCCCTAAAGCGTTGCCGTACCCTCACCTGGACCCTAAACCGTCCCCGTCCCCTAACCCTAACCCTAGCCCGAACCCTAACCCTAACCCTTCCCCGAAGCCTGACCCTCACCCGTCCCCTAATCCTAACCCGTACGCTAACACTAACCCGCGCCCTCACACGCACGCTCCCCCTAAAGCGTTGCCGTACCCTCACCTGGACCCTAAACCGTCCCCATCCCCTAACCCTAACCCTAGACCGAACCCTAACCGTAACCCTTCCCCGAAGCCTGACCCTCACCCGTCCCCTAATCCTAACCCGTACGCTAACACTAACCCGCGCCCTCACACGCACGCTCACCCTAAAGCGTTGCCGTACCATCACCTGGACCCTAAACCGTCCCCGTCCCCTAACCCTAACCCTAGCCCGAACCCTAACCCTAACCCTTCCCCGAAGCCTGACCCTCACCCGTCCCCTAATCCTAAGCCGTACGCTAACACTAACACGCGCCCTCACACGCACGCTCCCCCTAAAGCGTTGCCGTACCCTCACCTGGACCCTAAACCGTCCCCGTACCCTAACCCTAACCCTAGCCCAAACCCTAACCCTAACCCTTCCCTGAAGCCTGACGCTCACCCGTCCCCTAATCCTAAGCCGTACGCTAACACTAACGCGCGCCCTCACACGCACGCTCCCCCTAAAGCGTTGCCGTACCCTCACCTGGACCCTAAACCGTCCCCGTCCCCTAACCCTTACCCTAGCCCGAACCCTAACCCTAACACTTCCCTGAAGCCTGACCCTCACCCGTCCCCTAATCCTAACCCGTACGCTAACACTAACCCGCGCCCTCACATGCACGCTCCCCCTAAAGGGTTGCCGTACCTTCACCTGGACCCTAAACCGTCCCGGTCCCCTAACCCTAACCCTAGCCCGAACCCTAACCCTAACCCTTCCCCGAAGCCTGACCCTCACCCGTCACCTAATCCTAACCCGTACGCCAACACTAACCCGCGCCCTCACACGCACCCTCCCCCTAAAGCGTTGCCGTACCCTCACCTGGACCCTAAACCGTCCCCGTCCCCTAACCCTAACCCTAGCCCGAACCCTAACCCTAACACTTCCCAGAAGCCTGACCCTCACCCGTCCCCTAATCCTAACCCGTACGCTAACACTAACCCGCGCCCTCACACGCACGCTCCCCCTAAAGCGTTGCCGTACCATCACCTGGACCCTAAACCGTCCCCGTCCCCTAACCCTAACCCTAGCCCGAACCCTAACCCTAACCCTTCCCCGAAGCCTGACCCTCACCCGTCCCCTAATCCTAAGCCGTACGCTAACACTAACCCGCGCCCTCACACGCACGCTCCCCCTAAAGCGTTGCCGTACCCTCACCTGGACCCTAAACCGTCCCCGTACCCTAACCCTAACCCTAGCCCGAACCCTAACCCTAAACCTTGCCTGAATCCTGACCCTCACCCGTCCCCTAATCCTAAGCCGTACGCTAACACTAACGCGCGCCCTCACACGCACGCTCCCCCTAAAGCGTTGCCGTACCCTCACCTGGACCCTAAACCGTCCCCGTCCCCTAACCCTAAACCTAGCCCGAACCCTAACCCTAACCCTTCCCCGAAGCCTGACCCTCACCCGTCCCCTAATCCTAACCCGTACGCCAACACTAACCCGCGCCCTCACACGCACGCTCCCCCTAAAGCGTTGCCGTACCCTCACCTGGACCCTAAACCGTCCCCGTCCACTAACCCAAACCCTAGCCGAACCCTAACCCTAACCCTTCCCCGAAGCCTGACCCTCACCCGTCCCCTAATCCTAACCCGTACGCTAACACTAACCCGCGCCCTCACACGCACGCTCCCCCTAAAGAGTTGCCGTACCCTCACCTGGACCCTAAACCGTCCCCATCCCCTAACCCTAACCCTAGCCCGAACCCTAACCCTAACCCTTCCCCGAAGCCTGACCCTCACCCGTCCCCTAATCCTAACCCGTACGCTAACACTAACCTGCGCCCTCACACGCACGCTCCCCCTAAAGCGTTGCCGTCCCCTCACCTGGACCCTAAACCGTCCCCGTCCCCTAACCCTAACCCTAGCAGAACCCTAAACCTAACCCTTCCCCGAAGCCTGACCCTCACCCGTCCCCTAATCCTAACCCGTACGCTAACACTAACCCACGCCCTCACACGCACGCTCCCCCTAAAGCGTTGCCGTACCCTCACCTGGACCCTAAACCGTCCCCGTCCCCTAACCCTAACCCTAGCCCGAACCCTAACCCTAACCCTTCCCCGAAGCCTGACCCTCATCCGTCCCCTAATCCTAACCCGTATGCTAAAACTAACCCGCACCCTCACACGCACCCTCCCCCTAAAGCGTTGCCGTACCCTCACCTGGACCCTAAACCGTCCCCATCCCCTAACCCTAACCCTAGCCCGAACCCTAACCCTAACACTTCCCCGAAGCCTGACCCTCACCCGTCCCGTAATCCTAACCCGTACGCTAACACTAACCCGCGCCCTCACACGCACGCGCCCCCTAAAGCGTTGCCGTCCCCTCACCTGGACCCTAAACCGTCCCCGTCCCCTAAACCTAACCCTAGCCCGAACCCTAACCCTAACCCTTGCCTGAAGCCTGACCCTCACCCGTCCCCTAATCCTAAGCCGTACGCTAACACTAACGCGCGCCCTCACACGCACGCTCCCCCTAAAGCGTTGCCGTACCCTCACCTGGACCCTAAACCGTCCCCGTCCCCTAACCCTAAACCTAGCCCGAACCCTAACCCTAACCCTTCCCCGAAGCCTGACCCTCACCCGTCCCCTAATCCTAACCCGTAGGCCAACACTAACCCGCGCCCTCACACGCACGCTCCCCCTAAAGCGTTGCCGTACCCTCACCTGGACCCTAAACCGTCCCCGTCCCCTAACCCAAACCCTAGCCGAACCCTAACCCTAACCCTTCCCCGAAGCCTGACCCTCACCCGTCCCCTAATCCTAACCCGTACGCTAACACTAACCCGCGCCCTCACACGCACGCTCCCCCTAAAGAGTTGCCGTACCCTCACCTGGACCCTAAACCGTCCCCATCCCCTAACCCTAACCCTAGACCGAACCCTAACCCTAACCCTTCCCCGAAGCCTGACCCTCACCCGTCCCCTAATCCTAACCCGTACGCTAACACTAACCCGCGCCCTCACACGCAGGCTCCCCCTAAAGCGTTGCCGTCCCCTCACCTGGACCCTAAACCGTCCCCGTCCCCTAACCCTAACCCTAGCCCGAACCCTAACAGTAACACTTCCCCGAAGCCTGACCCTCACCCGTACCCTAATCCTAACCCGTACGCTAACACTAACCCGCCCCTCACACGCACGCTCCCCCTAAAGCGTTGCCGTACCCTCACCTGGACCCTAAACCGTCCCCGTCCCCTAACCCTAACCCTAGCCCGAACCCTAACCCTAACCCTTCCCCGAAGCCTGACCCTCACCCGTCCCCTAATCCTAACCCGTACGCTAACACTAACCCGCGCCCTCACACGCACGCTCCCCCTAAAGTGTTGCCGTACCCTCACCTGGACCCTAAACCGTCCCCGTCCCCTAACCCTAACCCTAGCCGAACCTTAACCCTAACCCTTCCCCGAAGCCTGACACTCACCCGTCCCCTAATCCTAACCCGTACGTTAACACTAAACCGCGCCTTCACACGCACGCTCCCCCTAAAGCGTTGCCGTACCCTCACCTGGACCCGAAACCGTCCCCGTCCCCTAACCCTAACCCTAGCCCGAACCCTAACCCTAACCCTTCCCCGAAGCCTGACCCTCACCCGTCCCCTAATCCTAACCCGTACGCTAACACTAACCCGCGCCCTCAGACGCACGCTCCCCCTAAAGCGTTGCTGTACCCTCAACTGGACCCTAAACCGTCCCCGTCCCCTAACCATAACCCTAGCCCGAACCCTAACCCTAACCCTTCCCCGAAGCCTGACCCTCACCCGTCCCCTAATCCTAACCCGAACGCTAACACTAACCCACGCCCTCACACGCACGCTCCCCCTAAAGCGTTGCCATACCCTCACCTGGACCCTAAACCGTCCCCGTCCCCTAACCCTAACCCTAGCCCGAACCCTAACCCTAACCCTTCCCCGAAGCCTGACCCTCACCCGTCCCCTAATCCTAACCCGTACGCCAACACTAACCCGCGCCCTCACACGCACGCTCCCCCTAAAGCGATGCCGTTCCCCCACCTGGACCCTAAACCGTCCCCGTCCCCTAACCCTAACCCTAGCCGAACCCTAACCCTAACACTTCCCCGAAGCCTGACCCTCACCCGTCCCCTAATCCTAAGCCGTACGCTAACACTAACCCTTGCCCTCACACGAACGCTCCCCCTAAAGCGTTGCCGTACCCTCACCTGGACCCTAAACCGTCCCCGTCCCCTAACCCTAACCCTAGCCCGAACCCTAAACCTAACCCTTTCCCGAAGCCTGACCCTCACCCGTCCCCTAATCCTAACCCGTACGCTAACACTAACCCGCGCCCTCACACGTACGCTCCCCCTAAAGCGTTGCCGTACCCTCACCTGGACCGTAAACCGTCCCCGTCCCCTAACCCTAACCCTAGCCCGAACTCTAACCCTAACACTTCCCCGAAGCCTGACCCTCACCCTTCCCCTAATCCTAACCCGTACGCTAACACTAACCCGCGCCCTCACATGCACGCTCCCCCTAAAGCGTTGCTGTACCCTCACCTGGACCCTAAACCGTCCCCGTCCCCTAACCCTAACCCTAGCCCGAACCGTAACCCTAAACCTTCTCTGAAGCCTGACCCTCACCCGTCCCCTAATCCTAACCCGTACGCTAACGCTAACTCGCGCCCTCACACGCACGCTCCCCCTAAAGGGTTGCCGTACCCTCACCTGGACCCTAAACCGTCCCCGTCCCCTAACCCTAACCCTAGCCCAAACCCTAACCCTAACCCTTCCCCGAAGCCTGACCCTCACCCGTCCCCTAATCCTAACCCGTACGCTAACACTAACCCGCGCCCTCACACGCACGCTCCCCCTAAAGCGTTGCCGTCCCCTCACCTGGACCCTAAACCGTCCCCGTCCCCTAACCCTAACCCTAGCAGAACCCTAACCCTAACCCTTCCCCGAAGCCTGACCCTCACCCGTCCCCTAATGCTAACCCGTACGCTAACACTAACCCGCGCCCTCACACGCACGCTACCCCTAAAGCGTTGCCGTCCCCTCACCTGGACCCTAAACCGTCCCCGTCCCCTAACCCTAACCCTAGCCGAACCCTAATCCTAACCCTTCCCCAAAGCCTGACCCTCACCCGTTCCCTAATCCTAACCCGTACGCTAACACTAAACCGCGCCCTCACACGCACGCTCCCCCTAAAGCATTGCTGTACCCTCACCTGGACCCTAAACCGTCCCCGTCCCCTAACCCTAACCCTAGACCGAACCCTAACCCTAACCCTTCCCTGAAGCCTGACCCTCACCCGTCCCCTAATCCTAACCCGTACGCTAACACTAACCCGCGCCCTCACACGCACGCTCCCCCTAAAGGGTTGCCGTACCTTCACCTGGACCCTAAACCGTCCCCGTCCCCTAACCCTAACCCTAGCCCGAACCCTAAACCTAACCCTTCCCCGAAGCCTGACCCTCACCCGTCCCCTAATCCTAACCCGTACGCCAACACTAACCCGCGCCCTCACACGCACCCTCCCCCTAAAGCGTTGCCGTACCCTCACCTGGACCCTAAACCGTCCCCGTCCACTAACCCTAACCCTAGCCCGAACCCTAACCCTAACACTTCCCCGAAGCCTGACCCTCACCCGTCCCCTAATCCTAACCCGTACGCTAACACTAACCCGCGCCCTCACATGCACGCTCCCCCTAAAGCGTTGCCGTACCATCACCTGGACCCTAAACCGTCCCCGTCCCCTAACCCTAACCCTAGCCCGAACCCTAACCCTAACCCTTCCCCGAAGCCTGACCCTCACCCGTCCCCTAATCCTAAGCCGTACGCTAACACTAACCCGCGCCCTCACACGTACGCTCCCCCTAAAGCGTTGCCGTACCCTCACCTGGACCCTAAACCGTCCCCGTACCCTAACCCTAACCCTAGCCCGAACCCTAACCCTAACCCTTCCCTGAAGCCTGACGCTCACCCGTCCCCTAATCCTAAGCCGTACGCTAACACTAACCCGCGCCGTCACACGCACGCTGCCCCTAAAGCGTTGCCGTACCCTCACCTGGACCCTAAACCGTCCCCGTACCCTAACCCTAACCCTAGCCCGAACCCTAACCCTAACCCTTCCCCGAAGCCTGACCCTCACCCGTCCCCTAATCCTAACCCGTACGCCAACACTAACCCGCGCCCTCACACGCACCCTCCCCCTAAAGCGTTGCCGTACACTCACCTGGACCCTAAACCGTCCCCGTCCCCTAACCCTAACCCTAGCCCGAACCCTAACCCTAACACTTCCCCGAAGCCTGACCCTCACCCGTCCCCTAATCCTAACCCGTACGCTAACACTAACCCGCGCCCTCACACGCACGCTCCCCCTAAAGCGTTGCCGTACCCTCACCTGGACCGTAAACCGTCCCCGTCCCCTAACCCTAACCCTAGCCCGAACCCTAACCCTAACACTTCCCCGAAGCCTGACCCTCACCCTTCCCCTAATCCTAACCCGTACGCTAACACTAACCCGCGCCCTCACATGCACGCTCCCCCTAAAGCGTTGCTGTACCCTCACCTGGACCCTAAACCGTCCCCGTCCCCTAACCCTAACCCTAGCCCGTACCGTAACCCTAAACCTTCTCTGAAGCCTGACCCTCACCCGTCCCCTAATCCTAACCCGTACGCTAACACTAACCCGCGCCCTCACACGCAAGCTCCCCCTAAAAAGTTGCCGTACCCTCACCTGGACCCTAAACCGTCCCCGTCCCCTAACCCTAACTCTAGCCCAAACCCTAACCCTAACCCTTCCCCGAAGCCTGACCCTCACCCGTCCCCTAATCCTAACCCGTACGCTAACACTAACCCGCGCCCTCACACGCACCCTCCCCCTAAAGCGTTGCCGTCCCCTCACCTGGACCCTAAACCTTCCCCGTCCCCTAACCCTAACCCTAGCAGAACCCTAACCCTAACCCTTCCCCGAAGCCTGACCCTCACCCGTCCCCTAATCCTAACCCGTACGCTAACACTAACCCGCGCCCTCACACGCACGCTACCCCTAAAGCGTTGCCGTCCCCTCACCTGGACCCTAAACCGTCCCCGTCCCCTAACCCTAACCCTAGCCGAACCCTAAACCTAACCCTTCCCCGAAGCCTGATCCTCACCCGTCCCCTAATCCTAAGCCGTACGCTAACACTAACCCGCGCCCTCACACGCACGCTCCCCCTAAAGCGTTGCCGTACCCTCACCTGGACCCTAAACCGTCCCCGTACCCTAACCCTAACCCTAACCCGAACCCTAACCCTAACCCTTCCCTGAAGCCTGACCCTCACCCGTCCCCTAATCCTAAGCCGTACGCTAACACTAACCCACGCCCTCACACACACCCTCCCCCTAAAGCGTTGCCGTACCCTCACCTGGACCCTAAACCGTCCCCGTACCCTAACCCTAGCCCGAACCCTAACCCTAACCCTTCCCCGATGCCTGACCCTCACCCGTCCCCTAATCCTAACCCGTACGCCAACACTAACCCGCGCCCTCACACGCACCCTCCCCCTAAAGCGTTGCCGTACACTCACCTGGACCCTAAACCGTCCCCGTCCCCTAACCCTAACCCTAGCCCGAACCCTAACCCTAACACTTCCCCGAAGCCTGACCCTCACCCGTCCCCTAATCCTAACCCGTACGCTAACACTAACCCGCGCCCTCACACGCACGCTCCCCCTAAAGCGTTGCCGTACCCTCACCTGGACCGTAAACCGTCCCCGTTCCCTAACCCTAACCCTAGTCCGAACCCTAACCCTAACACTTCCCCGAAGCCTGACCCTCACCCTTCCCCTAATCCTAACCCGTACGCTAACACTAACCCGCGCCCTCACATGCACGCTCCCCCTAAAGCGTTGCTGTACCCTCACCTGGACCCTAAACCGTCCCCGTCCCCTAACCCTAACCCTAGCCCGAACCGTAACCCTAAACCTTCTCTGAAGCCTGACCCTCACCCGTCCCCTAATCCTAACCCGTACGCTAACACTAACCCGCGCCCTCACACGCACGCTCCCCCTAAAAAGTTGCCGTACCCTCACCTGGACCCTAAACCGTCCCCGTCCCCTAACCCTAACTCTAGCCCAAACCCTAACCCTAACCCTTCCCCGAAGCCTGACACTCACACGTCCCCTAATCCTAACCCGTACGCTAACACTAACCCGCGCCCTCACACGCACCCTCCCCCTAAAGCGTTGCCGTCCCCTCACCTGGACCCTAAACCGTCCCCGTCCCCTAACCCTAACCCTAGCAGAACCCTAACCCTAACCCTTCCCCGAAGCCTGACCCTCACCCGTCCCCTAATCCTAACCCGTACGCTAAAACTAACCCGCGCCCTCACACGCACGCTCCCCCTAAAGCGTTGCCGTACCCTCACCTGGACCCTAAACCGTCCCCGTCCCCTAACCCTAACCCTAGCAGAACCCTAACCCTAACACTTCCCCGAAGCCTGACCCTCACCCGTCCCCTAATCCTAACCCGTACGCTAACACTAACCCGCGCCCTCACACGCACGCTACACCTAAAGCGTTGCCGTCCCCTCACCTGGACCCTAAACCGTCCCCGTCCCCTAAACCTAACCCTAGCCGAACCCTAACCCTTCCCCAAAGCCTGACCCTCACCCGTCCCCTAATCCTAACCCGTACGCTAACACTAACCCGCACCCTCACACGCATGCTCCCCATAAAGCGTTGCTGTACCCTCACCTGGACCCTAAACCGTCCCCGTCCCCTAACCCTAACCCTAGCCCGAACCCTAACCCTAACCCTTCCCCGAAGCCTGACCCTCACCCGTCCCCTAATCCTAACCCGTACGCTAACACTAACCCGCGCCCTCACACGCACGCTCCCCCTACAGCGTTGCCGTACCCTCACCTGGACCCTAAACCGTCCCCGTCTCCTAACCCTAACCCTAGCCCGAACCCTAACCCTAACCCTTCCCCGAAGCCTGACCCTCACCCGTCCCCTAATCCTAACCCGTACGCTAACACTAACCCGCGCCCTCACATGCACGCTCCCCCTAAAGCGTTGCCGTACCCTCACCTGGACCCTAAATCGTCCCCGTCCCCTAACCCTAAACCTAGCCCGAACCCTAACCCTAACACTTCCCCGAAGCCTAACCCTCACCCGTCCCCTAATCCTAACCCGTACGCTAACACTAGCCCGCGCCCTCACACGCACGCTCCCCCTAAAGCGTTGCCGTACCCTCATCTGCACCTTAAACCGTCCCCGTCCCCTAACCCTAACCCTAGCCCGAACCCTAACCCTAACCCTTCCCCGAAGCCTGACCCTCACCCGTCCCCTAATCCTAAACCGTACGCTAAAACTAACCCGCGCCCTCACACGCACGCTCCCCCTAAAGCGTTGCCGTACCCTCACCTGGACCCTAAACCGTCCCCGTCCCCTAACCCTAACCCTAGCCCGAACCCTAACCCTAACCCTTCCCCGAAACCTGACCCTCACCCGTCCCCTAATCCTAAGCCGTACGCTAACACTAACCCGCGCCCTCACACGTACGCTCCCCCTAAAGCGTTGCCGTACCCTCACCTGGACCCTAAACCGTCCCCGTCCCGTAACCCTAACCCTAGCCCGAACCCTAACCCTAACCCTTCCCCGAAGCCTGACCCTCACCCGTCCCCTAATCCTAACCCGTACGCTAACACTAACCCGCGCCCTCACATGCACGCTCCCCCTAAAGCGTTGCCGTACCCTCACCTGGACCCTAAACCGTCCCCGTCCCCTAACGCTAACCCTAGCCTGAACCCTAACCCTAACCCTTCCCCGAAGCCTGACCCTCACCTGTCCCCTAATCCTAACCCGTACGCTAACACTAACCCGCGCCCTCACACGCTCGCTCACCCTAAAGCGTTGCCGTTCCCTCACCTGGACCCTAAACCGTCCCCGTCCGCTAACCCTAACCCTAGCCCGAACCCTTACCCTAACACTTCCCCGAAGCCTGACCCTCACCCGTCCCCTAATCCTAAGCCGTACGCTAACACTAACGCGCGCCCTCACACGCACGCTCCCCCTAAAGCGTTGCCGTACCCTCACATGGACCGTAAACCGTCCCCGTCCCCTAACCCTAACCCTAGCCCGAACCCTAACCCTAACCCTTCCCCGAAGCCTGACCCTCACACGTCCCCTAATCCTAACCCGTACGCTAACACTAACCCGCGCCCTCACACGCACGCTCCCCCTAAAGCGTTGCCGTACCCTCACCTGGACCCTAAACCGTCCCCGTCCCCTAACCCTAACCCTAGGCCGAACTCTAACCCTAACACTTCCCCGAAGCCTGACCCTCCCCCGTCCCCTAATCCTAACCCGTACGCTAACACGAACCCGCGCCCTCACACGCACGCTCCCCCTAAAGCGTTGCCGTACCCTCACCTGGACCCTAAACCGTCCCCGGTCCTAACCCTATCCCTAGCCCGAACCCTAACCCTAACCCTTCCCCGAAGCCTGACCCTCACCCGTCCCCTAATCCTAACCCGTACGCTAACACTAACCCGCGCCCTCACACGCACGCTCCCCCTAAAGCGTTGCCGTACCCTCACCTGGACCCTAAACCGTCCCCATCCCTTAACCCTAACCCTAGCCCGAACCCTAACCCTAACCCTTCCCCGAAGCCTGACCCTCACACGTCCCCTAATCCTAACCCGTACGCTAACACTAACCCGCGCCCTCACACGCACGCTCCCCCTAAAGCATTGCCGTACCCTCACCTGGACCCTAAACCGTCCCCGTCCGCTTACCCTAACCCTAGCCCGAACCCTAACCCTAACACTTCCCCGAAGCCTGACCCTCACCCGTCCCCTAATCCTGACCCGTACGCTAACACTAACCCGCGCCCTCAAACGCACGTTCCCCCTAAAGCGTTGCCGTAACCTCACCTGGACACTAAACCGTCCCCGTCCCCTAACCCTAACCCTAGCCCGAACCCAAACCCTAACCCTTCCCCGAAGCCTGACCCTCACCCGTCCCCTAATCCTAACACGTACGCTAAAACTAACCCACGCCCTCACACGCACGCTCCCCCTAAAGCGTTGCTGTACCCTCACCTGGACCCTAAACCGTCCCCGTCCCCTAACCCTAACCCTAGCCCAAACCCTAACCCTAACCCTTCCCCGAAGCCTGACCCTCACACGTCTCCTAATCCTAACCCGTACGCTAACACTAACCCGCGCCCTCACACGCACGCTCCGCCTAAAGCATTGCCGTACCCTCACCTGGACCCTAAACCGTCCCCGTCCCCTAACCCTAACCCTAGCCCGAACCCTAACCCTAACCCTTCCCCGAAGGCTGACCCTCACCTTTCCCCTAATCCTAACCCGTACGCTAACACTAACCCGCGCCCTCACACGCACGCTCCCACTAAAGCGTTGCCGTACCCTCACCTGGACCCTAAACCGTCCCCGTCCCCTAACCCTAACCCTAGCCCGAACCCTAACCCTAACCCTTCCCCGAAGCCTGACCCTCACCCGTCCCCTAATCCTAAACCGTACGCTAACACTAACCCGCGCCCTCACACGCACGCTCCCCCTAAAGCGTTGCCGTAGCCTCACCTGGACCCTAAACCGTCCCCGTCCCCTAACCCTAACCCTAGCCCGAACCCTAACCCTAACCCTTCCCCGAAGCCTGACCCTCACCCGTCCCCTAATCCTAACCCGTACGCTAACACTAACCCGCGCCCTCACACGCACGCTCCCCCTAAAGCGTTGCCGTACCCTCACCTGGACCCGAAACCGTCCCCGTCCCCTAACCCTAACCCTAGCCCGAACCCTAACCCTAACACTTCCCCGAAGCCTGACCCTCACCCGTCCCCTAATCCTAACCCGTACGCTAACACTAACGCGCGCCCTCACACGCATGCTCCCCCTAAAGCGTTGCCGTACCCTCACCTGGACCCTAAACCGTCCCAATCCCCTAACCCTAACCCTAGCCCGAACCCTAACCCTAACCCTTCCCCGAAGCCTGACCCTCTCCCGTCCCCTAATCCTAACCCGTACGCTAACACTAACCCGCGCCCTCACACGCACGCTCCCCCTAAAGCGTTGCCGTACCCTCACCTGGACCCTAAACCGTCCCCGTCCCCTAACCCTAACCCTAGCCCGAACCCTAACCCTAACCCTTCCCCGAAGCCTGACCCTCACCCGTCCCCTAATCGTAACCCGTACGCTAACACTAACCCTCGCCCTCACACGCACGCTCCCCCTAAAGCGTTGCCGTACCCTCACCTGGACCCTAAACCGTCCCCGTCCCCTAACCCTAACCCTAGCCCAAACCCTAACCCTAACCCTTCCCCGAAGCCTCACCCTCACCCGTCCCCTAATCCTAACCCGTACGCTAACACTAACGCACGCCCTCACACGCACGCTCCCCCTAAAGCGTTGCCGTACCCTCACCTGGACCCTAAACCGTCCCCGTCCCCTAACCCTAACCCTAGCCCGAACCCTAACCCTAACCCTTCCCCGAAGCCTGACCCTCACCCGTCCCCTAATCCTAACCCGTACGCTAACACTAACCCGCGCCCTCACACGCACGCTCCCCCTAAAGCTTTGCCGTACCCTCACCTGGACCCTAAACCGTCCCCGTCCCCTAACCCTAACCCTAGCCCGAACCCTAACCCTAACCCTTCCCCGAAGCCTGACCCTCACCCTTACCATAATCCTAACCCGTACGCTAACACTACCCCACGCCCTCACACGCACGCTCCCCCTAAAGCGTTGCCGTACACTCACCTGGACCCTAAACCGTCCCCGTCCCCTAACCCTAACCCTAGCCCGAACCCTAACCCTAACCCTTCCCCGAAGCCTGACCCTCACCCGTCCCCTAATCCTAACCCGTACGCTAACACTAACCCGCGCCCTCACACGCACGCTCCCCCTAAAGCTTTGCCGTCCCCTCACCTGGACCCTAAACCGTCCCCGTCCCCTAACCCTAACCCTAGCCCGAACCCTAACCCTAACCCTTCCCCGAAGCCTGACCCTCACCCGTACCATAATCCTAACCCGTACGCTAACACTACCCCACGCCCTCACACGCACGATCCCCCTAAAGCGTTGCCGTACACTCACCTGGACCCTAAACCGTCCCCGTCCCCTAACCCTAACACTAGCCCGAACCCTAACCCTAACCCTTCCCCGAAGCCTGACCCTCCCCCGTCCCCTAATCCTAACCCGTACGCTAACACTAACCCGCGCCCTCATACGCACGCTCCCACTAAAGCGTTGCCGTACCCTCACCTGGACCCTAAACCGTCCCCGGTCCTAACCCTAACCCTAGCCCGAACCCTAACCCTAACACTTCCCCGAAGCCTGACCCTCACCCGTCCCCTAATCCTAACCCGTGCGCTAACACTAACCCGCGCCCTCACACGCACGCTCCCCCTAAAGCGTTGCCGTACCCTCACCTGGACCCTAAACCGTCCCCATCCCCTAACCCTAACCCTAGCCCGAACCCTAACCCTAACCCTTCCCCGAAGCCTGACCCTCACACGTCCCCTAATCCTAACCCGTACGCTAACACTAACCCGCGCCCTCACACGCACGCTCCCCCTAAAGCGTTGCCGTACCCTCACCTGGACCCTAAACCGTCCCCGTCCCCTAACCCTAACCCTAGCCCGAACTCTAACCCTAACACTTCCCCGAAGCCTGACCCTCCCCCGTCCCCTAATCCTAACCCGTACGCTAACACGAACCCGCGCCCTCACACGCACGCTCCCCCTAAAGCGTTGCCGTACCCTCACCTGGACCCTAAACCGTCCCCGGTCCTAACCCTATCCCTAGCCCGAACCCTAACCCTAACCCTTCCCCGAAGCCTGACCCTCACCCGTCCCCTAATCCTAACCCGTACGCTAATACTACCCCCCGCCCTCACACGCACGCTTCCCCTAAAGCGTTGCGGTACCCTCACCTGGACCCTAAACCGTCCCCGTCCCCTAACCCTAACCCTAACCCTTCCCCGAAGCCTGACCCTCACCCGTCCCCTAATCCTAACCCGTACGCTAACACTAACCCGCGCCCTCACACGCACGCTTCCCCTAAAGCGTTGCCGTACCCTCACCTGGACCCTAAACCGTCCCCATCCCTTAACCCTAACCCTAGCCCGAACCCTAACCCTAACTCTTCCCCGAAGCCTGACCCTCACACGTCCCCTAATCCTAACCCGTACGCTAACACTAACCCGCGCCCTCACACGCACGCTCCCCCTAAAGCATTGCCGTACCCTCACCTGGACCCTAAACCGTCCCCGTCCGCTTACTCTAACCCTAGCCCGAACCCTAACCCTAACACTTCCCCGAAGCCTGACCCTCACCCGTCCCCTAATCCTGACCCGTACGCTAACACTAACCCGCGCCCTCAAACGCACGTTCCCCCTAAAGCGTTGCCGTAACCTCACCTGGACACTAAACCGTCCCCGTCCCCTAACCCTAACCCTAGCCCGAACCCTAACCCTAACCCTTCCCCGAAGCCTGACCCTCACCCGTCCCCTAATCCTAACCCGTACGCTAAAACTAACCCACGCCCTCACACGCACGCTCCCCCTAAAGCGTTGCTGTACCCTCACCTGGACCCTAAACCGTCCCCGTCCCCTAACCCTAACCCTAGCCCAAACCCTAACCCTAACCCTTCCCCGAAGCCTGACCCTCACACGTCTCCTAATCCTAACCCGTACGCTAACACTAACCCGCGCCCTCACACGCACGCTCCGCCTAAAGCATTGCCGTACCCTCACCTGGACCCTAAACCGTCCCCGTCCCCTAACCCTAACCCTAGCCCGAACCCTAACCCTAACCCTTCCCCGAAGGCTGACCCTCACCTTACCCCTAATCCTAACCCGTACGCTAACACTAACCCGCGCCCTCACACGCACGCTCCCCCTAAAGCGTTGCCGTACCCTCACCTGGACCCTAAACCGTCCCCGTCCCCTAACCCTAACCCTAGCCCGAACCCTAACCCTAACCCTTCCCCGAAGCCTGACCCTCACCCGTCCCCTAATCCTAAACCGTACGCTAACACTAACCCGCGCCCTCACACGCACGCTCCCCCTAAAGCGTTGCCGTAGCCTCACCTGGACCCTAAACCGTCCCCGTCCCCTAACCCTAACCCTAGCCCGAACCCTAACCCTAACCCTTCCCCGAAGCCTGACCCTCACCCGTCCCCTAATCCTAACCCGTACGCTAACACTAACCCGCGCCCTCACACGCACGCTCCCCCTAAAGCGTTGCCGTACCCTCACCTGGACCCGAAACCGTCCCCGTCCCCTAACCCTAACCCTAGCCCGAACCCTAACCCTAACACTTCCCCGAAGCCTGACCCTCACCCGTCCCCTAATCCTAACCCGTACGCTAACACTAACGCGCGCCCTCACACGCATGCTCCCCCTAAAGCGTTGCCGTACCCTCACCTGGACCCTAAACCGTCCCAATCCCCTAACCCTAACCCTAGCCCGAACCCTAACCCTAACCCTTCCCCGAAGCCTGACCCTCTCCCGTCCCCTAATCCTAACCCGTACGCTAACACTAACCCGCGCCCTCACACGCACGCTCCCCCTAAAGCGTTGCCGTACCCTCACCTGGACCCTAAACCGTCCCCGTCCCCTAACCCTAACCCTAGCCCGAACCCTAACCCTAACCCTTCCCCGAAGCCTGACCCTCACCCGTCCCCTAATCGTAACCCGTACGCTAACACTAACCCTCGCCCTCACACGCACGCTCCCCCTAAAGCGTTGCCGTACCCTCACCTGGACCCTAAACCGTCCCCGTCCCCTAACTCTAACCCTAGCCCAAACCCTAACCCTAACCCTTCCCCGAAGCCTCACCCTCACCCGTCCCCTAATCCTAACCCGTACGCTAACACTAACCCGCGCCCTCACACGCACGCTCCCCCTAAAGCGTTGCCGTACCCTCACCTGGACCCTAAACCGTCCCCGTCCCCTAATCCTAACCCTAGCCCGAACCCTAACCCTAACCCTTCCCCGAAGCCTGACCCTCAACGGTCCCCTAATCCTAAGCCGTACGCTAACACTAACGCACGCCCTCACACGCACGCTCCCCCTAAAGCGTTGCCGTACCCTCACCTGGACCCTAAACCGTCCCCGTCCCCTAACCCTAACCCTAGCCCGAACCCTAACCCTAACCCTTCCCCGAAGCCTGACCCTCACCCGTCCCCTAATCCTAACCCGTACGCTAACACTAACCCGCGCCCTCACACGCACGCTCCCCCTAAAGCTTTGCCGTACCCTCACCTGGACCCTAAACCGTCCCCATCCCCTAACCCTAACCCTAGCCCGAACCCTAACCCTAACCCTTCCCCGAAGCCTGACCCTCACCCGTACCATAATCCTAACCCGTACGCTAACACTACCCCACGCCCTCACACGCACGCTCCCCCTAAAGCGTTGCCGTACACTCACCTGGACCCTAAACCGTCCCCGTCCCCTAACCCTAACCCTAGCCCGAACCCTAACCCTAACCCTTCCCCGAAGCCTGACCCTCACCCGTCCCCTAATCCTAACCCGTACGCTAACACTAACCCGCGCCCTCACACGCACGCTCCCCCTAAAGCTTTGCCGTCCCCTCACCTGGACCCTAAACCGTCCCCGTCCCCTAACCCTAACCCTAGCCCGAACCCTAACCCTAACCCTTCCCCGAAGCCTGACCCTCACCCGTACCATAATCCTAACCCGTACGCTAACACTACCCCACGCCCTCACACGCACGATCCCCCTAAAGCGTTGCCGTACACTCACCTGGACCCTAAACCGTCCCCGTCCCCTAACCCTAACCCTAGCCCGAACCCTAACCCTAACCCTTCCCCGAAGCCTGACCCTCCCCCGTCCCCTAATCCTAACCCGTACGCTAACACTAACCCGCGCCCTCATACGCACGCTCCCACTAAAGCGTTGCCGTACCCTCACCTGGACCCTAAACCGTCCCCGGTCCTAACCCTAACCCTAGCCCGAACCCTAACCCTAACACTTCCCCGAAGCCTGACCCTCACCCGTCCCCTAATCCTAACCCGTGCGCTAACACTAACCCGCGCCCTCACACGCACGCTCCCCCTAAAGCGTTGCCGTACCCTCACCTGGACCCTAAACCGTCCCCATCCCCTAACCCTAACCCTAGCCCGAACCCTAACCCTAACCCTTCCCCGAAGCATGACCCTCACACGTCCCCTAATCCTAACCCGTACGCTAACACTAACCCGCGCCCTCACACGCACGCTCCCCCTAAAGCGTTGCCGTACCCTCACCTGGACCCTAAACCGTCCCCGTCCCCTAACCCTAACCCTAGCCCGAACCCTAACCCTAACCCTTCCCCGAAGCCTGACCCTCACCCGTCCCCTAATCCTAACCCGTACGCTAACACTAACCCGCGTCCTCACACGCACGCTCCCCCTAAAGCGTTGCCGTACCCTCACCTGGACCCGAAACCGTCCCCGTCCCCTAACCCTAACCCTAGCCCGAACCCTAACCCTAACACTTCCCTGAAGCCTGACCCTCACCCGTCCCCTAATCCTAACCCGTACGCTAACACTAACGCGCGCCCTCACACGCATGCTCCCCCTAAAGCGTTGCCGTACCCTCACCTGGACCCTAAACCGTCCCCGTCCCCTAACCCTAACCCTAGCCCGAACCCTAACCCTAACCCTTCCCCGAAGCCTGACCCTCTCCCGTCCCCTAATCCTAACCCGTACGCTAACACTAACCCGCGCCCTCACACGCACGCTCCCCCTAAAGCGTTGCCGTACCCTCACCTGGACCCTAAACCGTCCCCGTCCCCTAACCCTAACCCTAGCCCAAACCCTAACCCTAACCCTTCCCCGAAGCCTGACCCTCACCCGTCCCCTAATCCTAACCCGTACGCTAACACTAACCCTCGCCCTCACACGCACGCTCCCCCTAAAGCGTTGCCGTACCCTCACCTGGACCCTAACCTGTCCCCGTCCCCTAACCCTAACCCTAGCCCAAACCCTAACCCTAACCCTTCCCCGAAGCCTCACCCTCACCCGTCCCCTAATCCTAACCCGTACGCTAACACTAACCCGCGCCCTCACACGCACGCTCCCCCTAAATCGTTGCCGTACCCTCACCTGGACCCTAAACCGTCCCCGTCCCCTAACCCTAACCCTAGCCCGAACCCTAACCCTAACCCTTCCCCGAAGCCTGACCCTCAACGGTCCCCTAATCCTAAGCCGTACGCTAACACTAACGCACACCCTCACACGCACGCTCCCCCTAAAGCGTTGCCGTACCCTCACCTGGACCCTAAACCGTCCCCGTCCCCTAACCCTAACCCTAGCCCGAACCCTAAACCTAGCACTTCCCCGAAGCCTGACCCTCACCCGTCCCCTAATCCTAACCCGTACGCTAACACTAACCTGCGCCCTAACATGCACGCTCCCCCTAAAGCGTTGCCGTACCATCACCTGGACCTTAAACCGTCCCCGTCCCCTAACCCTAACCCTAGCCCGAACCCTAACCCTAACCCTTCCCCGAAGCCTGACCCTCACCCGTCCCCTAATCCTAACCCGTACGCTAACACTAACCCGCGCCCTCACACGCACGCTCCCCCTAAAGCGTTGCCGTACCCTCACCTGGACCCTAAACCGTCCCCGTCCCCTAACCCTAATCCTAGCCCGAACCCTAACCCTAACCCTTCCCCGAAGCCTGACCCTCACCCGTCCCATAATCCTAACCCGTACGCTAACACTACCCCGCACCCTCACACGCACGCTCCCCCTAAAGCGTTGCCGTACACTCACCTGGACCCTAAACCGTCCCCGTCCCCTAACCCTAACCCTAGCCCGAACACTAACCCTAACCCTTCCCCGAAGCCTGACCCTCCTCCGTCCCCTAATCCTAACCCGTACGCTAACACTAACCCGCGCCCTCACACGCACGCTCCCCCTAAAGCGTTGCCGTACCCTCACCTGGACCCTAAACCGTCCCCGGTCCTAACCCTAACCCTAGCCCGAACCCTAACCCTAACACTTCCCCGAAGCCTGACCCTCACCCGTCCCCTAATCCTAACCCGTGCGCTAACACTAACCCGCGCCCTCACACGCACGCTCCCCCTAAAGCGTTGCTGTACCCTCACCTGGAACCTAAACCGTCCCCATCCCCTAACCCTAACCCTAGCCCGAACCCTAACCCTAACCCTTCCCCGAAGCATGACCCTCACACGTCCCCTAATCCTAACCCGTACGCTAACACTAACCCGCGCCCTCACACGCACGCTCACCCTAAAGCGTTGCCGTACCCTCACCTGGACCCTAAACCGTCCCCGTCCCCTAACCCTAACCCTAGACCGAACCCTAACCCTAACCCTTCCCCGAAGCCTGACCCTCACCCGTCCCCTAATCCTAACCCGTACGCTAACACTAACCCGCGCCCTCACACGCACGCTCCCCCTAAAGTGTTGCAGTACCCTCACCTGGACCCTAAACCGTCCCCGGTCCTAACTCTAACCCTAGCCCGAACCCTAACCCTAACCCTTCCCCGAAGCCTGACCCTCCCCCGTCCCCTAATCCTAACCCGTACGCTAACACTAACCCGCGCCCTCACACGCACGCTCCCCCTAAAGCGTTGCCGTACCCTCACCTGGACCCTAAACCGTCCCCATCCCCTAACCCTACCCCTAGCCCGAACCCTAACCCTAACCCTTCCCCGAAGCCTGACCCTCCCCCGTCCCCTAATCCTAACCCGTACGCTAACACTAACCCGCGCCCTCACACGCACGCTCCCCCTAAAGCGTTGCCGTACCCTCACCTGGACCCTAAACCGTCCCCGGTCCTAAGCCTAACCCTAGCCCGAACCCTAACCCTAACACTTCCCCGAAGCCTGACCCTCACCCGTCCCCTAATCCTAACCCGTACGCTAACACTAACCCGCGCCCTCACACGCACGCTCCCCCTAAAGCGTTGCCGTACCCTCACCTGGACCCTAAACCGTCCCCGTCCCCTAAACCTAACTCTAGTCCGAACCCTAACCCTAACCCTTCCCCGAAGCCTGACCCTCACCCGTCCCCTAATCCTAACCCGTACGCTGACACTAACCCGCGCCCTCACACGCACGCTCCCCCTAAAGCGTTGCCGTACCCTCACCTGGACCCTAAACCGTCCCCGTCCCCTAACCCTAACCCTAGCCCGAACCCTAACCCTTCCCCGAAGCATGACTCTCACACGTCCCCTAATCCTAACCCGTACGCTAACACTAACCCGCACCCTCACACGCACGCTCCCCCTAAAGCGTTGCCGTACCCTCACCTGGACCCTAAACCGTCCCCGTCCCCTAACCCTAACCCTAGACCTAACCCTAACCCTAACTCTTCCCCGAAGCCTGACCCTCACCCGTCCCCTAATCCTAACCCGTACGCTAACACTAACCCGCGCCCTCACACGCACGCTCCCCCTAAAGCGTTGCCGTACCCTCACCTGGACCCTAAACCGTCCCCGGTCCTATCCCTAACTCTAGCCCGAACCCAAATCCTAACCCTTCCCCGAAGCCTGACACTCACCCGTCCCCTAATCCTAACCCGTACGCTAACACTAACCTGCGCCCTCACACGCACGCTCCCCCTAAAGCGTTGCCGTACCCTCACCTGGACCCTAAACCGTCCCCATCCCCTAACCCTAACCCTAGCCCGAACCCTAACCCTAACCCTTCCCCGAAGCCTGACCCTCACCCGTCCCCTAATCCTAACCCGTACGCTAACACTAACCCGCGCCCTCACACGCACGCTCCCCCTAAAGCGTTGCCGTACCCTCACCTGCACCCTAAACCGTCCCCATCCCCTAAACCTAACCCTAGCCCGAACCCTAACACTAACCCTTCCCCGAAACCTCACCCTCACCCGTCCCCTAATCCTAACCCGTACGCTAACACTAACCCGCGCCCTCACACGCACGCTCCCCCTAAAGCGTTGCCGTACCCTCACCTGGACCCTAAACCGTCCCCGTACCCTAACCCTAACCCTAGTCCGAACCCTAACCCTAACCCTTCCCCGAAGCCTGACCCTCAACGGTCCCCTAATCCTAAGCCGTACGCTAACACTAACGTGCGCCCTCACACGCACGCTCCCCCTAAAGCGTTGCCGTACCCTCACCTGGACCCTAAACCGTCCCCGTCCCCTAACCCTAACCCTAGCCCGAACCCTAACCCTAGCACTTCCCCGAAGCCTGACCCTCACCCGTCCCCTAATCCTAACCCGTACGCTAACACTAACCTGCGCCCTAACACGCACGCTCCCCCTAAAGCGTTGCCGTACCCTCACCTGGACCCTAAACCGTCCCCGTCCCCTAACCCTAACCCTAGCCCGAACCCTAACCCTAACAGTTCCGCGGAGCGTGACCCTCACACGTCCCCTAATCCTAACCCGTACGCTAACACTAACCCGCGCCCTCACATGCACGCTCCCCCTAAAGCTTTGCCGTACCCTCACCTGGACCCTAAACCGTCCCCGTCCCCTAACCCTAACCCTAGCCCGAACCCTAACCCTAACCCTTCCCCGAAGCCTGACCCTCCCCCGTCCCCTAATCCTAACCCGTACGCTAACACTAACCCGCGCCCTCACACGCACGCTCCCCCTAAAGCGTTGCCGTACCCTCACCTGGACCCTAAACCGTCCCCGGTCCTAAGCCTAACCCTAGCCCGAACCCTAACCCTAACACTTCCCCGAAGCCTGACCCTCACCCGTCCCCTAATCCTAACCCGTACGCTAACACTAACCCGCGCCCTCACACGCACGCTCCCCCTAAAGCGTTGCCGTACCCTCACCTGGACCCTAAACCGTCCCCTTCCCCTAAACCTAACTCTAGTCCGAACCCTAACCCTAACCCTTCCCCGAAGCCTGACCCTCACCCGTCCCCTAATCCTAACCCGTACGGTGACACTAACCCGCGCCCTCACACGCACGCTCCCCCTAAAGCGTTGCCGTACCCTCACCTGGACCCTAAACCGTCCCCGTCCCCTAACCCTAACCCTAGCCCGAACCCTAACCCTTCCCCGAAGCATGACTCTCACACGTCCCCTAATCCTAACCCGTACGCTAACACTAACCCGCACCCTCACACGCACGCTCCCCCTAAAGCGTTGCCGTACCCTCACCTGGACCCTAAACCGTCCCCGTCCCCTAACCCTAACCCTAGACCTAACCCTAACCCTAACTCTTCCCCGAAGCCTGACCCTCACCCGTCCCCTAATCCTAACCCGTACGCTAACACTAACCCGCGCCCTCACACGCACGCTCCCCCTAAAGCGTTGCCGTACCCTCACCTGGACCCTAAACCGTCCCCGGTCCTATCCCTAACTCTAGCCCGAACCCTAATCCTAACCCTTCCCCGAAGCCTGACACTCACCCGTCCCCTAATCCTAACCCGTACGCTAACACTAACCTGCGCCCTCACACGCACGCTCCCCCTAAAGCGTTGCCGTACCCTCACCTGGACCCTAAACCGTCCCCATCCCCTAACCCTAACCCTAGCCCGAACCCTAACCCTAACCCTTCCCCGAAGCCTGACCCTCACCCGTCCCCTAATCCTAACCCGTACGCTAACACTAACCCGCGCCCTCACACGCACGCTCCCCCTAAAGCGTTGCCGTACCCTCACCTGCACCCTAAACCGTCCCCATCCCCTAAACCTAACCCTAGCCCGAACCCTAACACTAACCCTTCCCCGAAACCTCACCCTCACCCGTCCCCTAATCCTAACCCGTACGCTAACACTAACCCGCGCCCTCACACGCACGCTCCCCCTAAAGCGTTGCCGTACCCTCACCTGGACCCTAAACCGTCCCCGTACCCTAACCCTAACCCTAGTCCGAACCCTAACCCTAACCCTTCCCCGAAGCCTGACCCTCAACGGTCCCCTAATCCTAAGCCGTACGCTAACACTAACGTGCGCCCTCACACGCACGCTCCCCCTAAAGCGTTGCCGTACCCTCACCTGGACCCTAAACCGTCCCCGTCCCCTAACCCTAACCCTAGCCCGAACCCTAACCCTAGCACTTCCCCGAAGCCTGACCCTCACCCGTCCCCTAATCCTAACCCGTACGCTAACACTAACCTGCGCCCTAACACGCACGCTCCCCCTAAAGCGTTGCCGTACCCTCACCTGGACCCTAAACCGTCCCCGTCCCCTAACCCTAACCCTAGCCCGAACCCTAACCCTAACAGTTCCGCGGAGCGTGACCCTCACACGTCCCCTAATCCTAACCCGTACGCTAACACTAACCCGCGCCCTCACATGCACGCTCCCCCTAAAGCTTTGCCGTACCCTCACCTGGACCCTAAACCGTCCCCGTCCCCTAACCCTAACCCTAGCCCGAACCCTAACCCTAACCCTTCCCCAAAGCCTGACCCTCCTCCGTCCCCTAATCCTAACCCGTACGCTAACACTACCCCGCGCCCTCACACGCACGCTCCCCCTAAAGCGTTGCCGTACCCTCACCTGGACCCTAAACCGTCCCCGGTCCTAACCCTAACCCTAGCCCGAACCCTAACCCTAACCCTTCCCCGAAGCCTGACCCTCACCCGTCCCCTAATCCTAACCCGTGCGCTAACACTAACCCGCGCCCTCACACGCACGCTCCCCCTAAAGCGTTGCCGTACCCTCACCTGGACCCTAAACCGTCCCCATCCCCTAACCCTAACCCTAGCCCGAACCCTAACCCTAACCCTTCCCCGAAGCATGACCCTCACATGTCCCCTAATCCTAACCCGTACGCTAACACTAACCCGCGCCCTCACACGCACGCTCCCCCTAAAGCGTTGCCGTCCCCTCACCTGGACCATAAACCGTCCCCGTCCCCTAACCCTAACCCTAGACCGAACCCTAACCCTAACCCTTCCCCGAAGCCTGACCCTCACCCGTCCCCTAATCCTAACCCGTACGCTAACACTAACCCGCGCCCTCACACGCACGCTCCCCCTAAAGCGTTGCCGTACCCTCACCTGGACCCTAAACCGTCCCCATCCCCTAACCCTAACCCTAGCCCGAACCCTAACCCTAACCCTTCCCCGAAGCCTGACCCTCACACGTCCCCTAATCCTAACCCGTACGCTAACACTAACGCGCGCCCTCACACGCACGCTCCCCCTAAAGCGTTTCCGTACCCTCACCTGGACACTAAACCGTCCTGGTCCCCTAACCCTAACCCTAGCCTGAACCCTAACCCTAACCCTTCCACGAAGCCTGACCCTCACCCGTCCCCTAATCCTAACCCGTACGCTAACACTAACCCGCGCCCTCACACGCACGCTCCCCCTAAAGCGTTGCTGTACCCTCACCTGGACCCTAAACCGTCCCCGTCCCCTAACCCTAACCCTAGCCCGAACCCTAACCCTAAACCTTCCCCGAAGGCTGACCCTCACCTTTCCCCTAATCCTAACCCGTACGCTAACACTAACCCGCGCCCTCACACGCACGCTCCCCCTAAAGCGTTGCCGTACCCTCACCTGGACCCTAAACCGTCCCCGTCCCCTAACCCTAACCCTAGCCCGAACCCTAACCCTAACCCTTCCCCGAAGCCTGACCCTCACCCGTCCCCTAATCCTAACCCGTACGCTAACACTAACCCGCGCCCTCACACGCACGCTCCCCCTAAAGCGTTGCCGTACCCTCACCTGGACCCTAAACCGTCCCCATCCCCTAACCCTAACCCTAGCCCGAACCCTAACCCTAACCCTTCCCCGAAGCCTGACCCTCACACGTCCCCTAATCCTAACCCGTACGCTAACACTAACGCGCGCCCTCACACGCACGCTCCCCCTAAAGCGTTTCCGTACCCTCACCTGGACACTAAACCGTCCCGGTCCCCTAACCCTAACCCTAGCCTGAACCCTAACCCTAACCCTTCCACGAAGCCTGACCCTCACCCGTCCCCTAATCCTAACCCGTACGCTAACACTAACCCGCGCCCTCACACGCACGCTCCCCCTAAAGCGTTGCTGTACCCTCACCTGGACCCTAAACCGTCCCCGTCCCCTAACCCTAACCCTAGCCCGAACCCTAACCCTAAACCTTCCCCGAAGGCTGACCCTCACCTTTCCCCTAATCCTAACCCGTACGCTAACACTAACCCGCGCCCTCACACGCACGCTCCCCCTAAAGCGTTGCCGTACCCTCACCTGGACCCTAAACCGTCCCCGTCCCCTAACCCTAACCCTAGCCCGAACCCTAACCCTAACCCTTCCCCGAAGCCTGACCCTCACCCGTGCCCTAATCCTAACCCGTACGCTAACACTAACTCGCGCCCTCACACGCACGCTCACCCTAAAGCGTTGCCGTACCCTCACCTGGACCCTAAACCGTCCCCATCCCCTAACCCTAACCCTAGCCCGAACCCTTACCCTAACACTTCCCCGAAGCCTGACCCTCACCCGTCCCCTAATCCTAACGCGTACGCTAACACTAACCCACGCCCTCACACGCACGCTCCCCCTAAAGCGTTGCCGTGCCCTCACCTGGACCCTAAACCATCCCCGTCCCCTAACCCTAACCCTAGCCCGAACCCTAACCCTAACCCTTCCCCGAAGCCTGACCCTCACCCGTCCCCTAATCCTAACCCGTACGCTAACACTAACCCGCGCCCTCACACGCACGCTCCCCCTAAAGCGTTGCCGTACCCTCACCTGGACCCTAAACCGTCCCCGTCCCCTAACCCTAACCCTAGCCCGAACCCTAACCCTAACTCTTCCCCGAAGCCTGACCCTCACCCGTCCCCTAATCCTAACCCGTACGCTAACACTAACCCGCGCCCTCACAGGCACGCTCCCCCTAAAGCGTTGCCGTACCCTCACCTGGACCCTAAACCGTCCCCGTCCCCTAACCCTAACCCTAGCCCGAACCCTAACCCTAACCCTTCCCCGAAGCCTGACCCTCACCCGTCCCCTAATCCTAACCCGTACGCTAACACTAAACCGCGCCCTCACACGCACGCCCCCCCTAAAGCGTTGCCGTACCCTCACCTGGACCCTAAACCGTCCCCGTCCCCTAACCCTAACCCTAGCCCGAACCCTAACCCTAACCCTTCCCCGAAACCTGACCCTCACCCGTCCCATAATCCTAACCCGTACGCTAACACTACCCCGCGCCCTCACACGCACGCTCCCCCTAAAGCGTTGCCGTACACTCACCTGGACCCTAAACCGTCCCCGTCCCCTAAACCTAACCCTAGCCCGAACCCTAACACTAACCCTTCCCCGAAGCCTGACCCTCCCCCGTCCCCTAATCCTAACCCGTACGCTAACACTAACCCGCGCCCTCACACGCACGCTCCCCCTAAAGCGTTGCCGTACCCTCACCTGGACCCTAAACCGTCCCCGGTCCTAACCCTAACCCTAGCCCGAACCCTAACCCTAACACTTCCCCGAAGCCTGACCCTCACCCGTCCCCTAATCCTAACCCGTGCGCTAACACTAACCCGCACCCTCACACGCACACTCCCCCTAAAGCGTTGCCATACCCTCACCTGGACCCTAAACCGTCCCCATCCCCTAACCCTAACCCTAGCCCGAACCCTAACCCTAACCCTTCCCCGAAGCATGACCCTCACAAGTCCCCTAATCCTAACCCGTACGCTAACACTAACCCGCGCCCTCACACGCACGCTCCCCCTAAAGCGTTGCCGTACCCTCACCTGGACCCTAAACCGTCCCCGTCCCCTAACCCTAACCCTAGACCGAACCCTAACCCTAACCCTTCCCCGAAGCCTGACCCTCACCCGTCCCCTAATCCTAACCCGTACGCTAACACTAACCCGCGCCCTCACACGCACGCTCCCCCTAAACCGTTGCAGTACCCTCACCTGGACCCTAAACCGTCCCCGGTCCTAACCCTAACCCTAGCCCGAACCCTAACCCTAACCCTTCCCCGAAGCCTGACCCTCACCCGTCCCCTAATCCGAACCCGTACGCTAACACTAACCCGCGCCCTCACACGCACGCTCCCCCAAAAGCGTTGCCGTACCCTCACCTGGACCCTAAACCGTCCCCATCCCCTAACCCTAACCCTAGCCCGAAACCTAACCCTAACCCTTCCCCGAAGCCTGACCCTCACACGTCCCCTAATCCTAACCCGTACGCTAACACTAACCCGCGCCCTCACACGCACGCTCCCCCTAAAGCGTTTCCGTACCCTCACCTGGACACTAAACCGTCCCGGTCCCCTAACCCTAACCCTAGCCTGAACCCTAACCCTAAACCTTCCGCGAAGCCTGACCCTCACCCGTCCCCTAATCGTAACCCGTACGCTAACACTAACCCGCGCCCTCACACGCACGCTCCCCCTAAAGCGTTGCTGTACCCTCACATGGACCCTAAACCGTCCCCGTCCCCTAACCCTAACCCTAGCCCGAACCCTAACCCTAACCCTTCCCCGAAGCCTGACCCTCACACGTCCCCTAATCCTAACCCGTACGCTAACACTAACCCGTGCCCTCACACGCACGCTCCGCCTAAAGCGTTGCCGTACCCTCACCTGGACCCTAAACCGTCCCCGTCCCCTAACCCTAACCCTAGCCCGAACCCTAACCCTAACCCTTCCCCGAAGGCTGACCCTCACCTTTCCCCTAATCCTAACCCGTACGCTAACGCTAACCCGCGCCCTCACACGCACGCTCCCCCTAAAGCGTTGCCGTACCCTCACCTGGAGCCTAAACCGTCCCCGTCCCCTAACCCTAACCCTAGCCCGAACCCTAACCCTAACCCTTCCCCGAAGCCTGACCCTCACCCGTCCCCTAATCCTAAACCGTACGCTAACACTAACCCGCGCCCTCACACGCACGCTCCCCCTAAAGCGTTGCCGTACCCTCACCTGGACCCTAAACCGTCCCCGTCCCCTAACCCTAACCCTAGCCCGAACCCTAACCCTAACCCTTCCCCGAAGCCTGACCCTCACCCGTCCCCTAATCCTAACCCGTACGCTAACACTAACCCGCGCCCTCACACGCACGCTCCCCCTAAAGCGTTGCTGTACCCTCAACTGGACCCTAAACCGTCCCCGTCCCCTAACCCTAACCCTAGCCCGAACCCTAACCCTAACCCTTCCCCGAAGCCTGACCCTCACCCGTCCCCTAATCCTAACCCGAACGCTAACACTAACCCACGCCCTCACACGCACGCTCCCCCTAAAGCGTTGCCATACCCTCACCTGGACCCTAAACCGTCCCCGTCCCCTAACCCTAACCCTAGCCCGAACCCTAACCCTAACCCTTCCCCGAAGCCTGACCCTCACCCGTCCCCTAATCCTAACCCGTACGCCAACACTAACCCGCGCCCTCACACGCACGCTCCCCCTAAAGCGTTGCCGTTCCCCCACCTGGACCCTAAACCGTCCCCGTCCCCTAACCCTAACCCTAGCCGAACCCTAACCCTAACACTTCCCCGAAGCCTGACCCTCACCCGTCCCCTAATCCTAAGCCGTACGCTAACACTAACCCTTGCCCTCACACGAACGCTCCCCCTAAAGCGTTGCCGTACCCTCACCTGGACCCTAAACCGTCCCCGTCCCCTAACCCTAACCCTAGCCCGAACCCTAAACCTAACCCTTTCCCGAAGCCTGACCCTCACCCGTCCCCTAATCCTAACCCGTACGCTAACACTAACCCTCGCCCTCACACGTACGCTCCCCCTAAAGCGTTGCCGTACCCTCACCTGGACCGTAAACCGTCCCCGTCCCCTAACCCTAACCCTAGCCCGAACTCTAACCCTAACACTTCCCCGAAGCCTGACCCTCACCCTTCCCCTAATCCTAACCCGTACGCTAACACTAACCCGCGCCCTCACATGCACGCTCCCCCTAAAGCGTTGCTGTACCCTCACCTGGACCCTAAACCGTCCCCGTCCCCTAACCCTAACCCTAGCCCGAACCGTAACCCTAAACCATCTCTGAAGCCTGACCCTCACCCGTCCCCTAATCCTAACCCGTACGCTAACGCTAACTCGCGCCCTCACACGCACGCTCCCCCTAAAGGGTTGCCGTACCCTCACCTGGACCCTAAACCGTCCCCGTCCCCTAACCCTAACCCTAGCCCAAACCCTAACCCTAACCCTTCCCCGAAGCCTGACCCTCACCCGTCCCCTAATCCTAACCCGTACGCTAACACTAACCCGCGCCCTCACACGCACGCTCCCCCTAAAGCGTTGCCGTCCCCTCACCTGGACCCTAAACCGTCCCCGTCCCCTAACCCTAACCCTAGCAGAACCCTAACCCTAACCCTTCCCCGAAGCCTGACCCTCACCCGTCCCCTAATGCTAACCCGTACGCTAACACTAACCCGCGCCCTCACACGCACGCTACCCCTAAAGCGTTGCCGTCCCCTCACCTGGACCCTAAACCGTCCCCGTCCCCTAACCCTAACCCTAGCCGAACCCTAACCCTAACCCTTCCCCAAAGCCTGACCCTCACCCGTTCCCTAATCCTAACCCGTACGCTAACACTAAACCGCGCCCTCACACGCACGCTCCCCCTAAAGCGTTGCTGTACCCTCACCTGGACCCTAAACCGTCCCCGTCCCCTAACCCTAACCCTAGCCCGAACCCTAACCCTAACCCTTCCCTGAAGCCTGACCCTCACCCGTCCCCTAATCCTAACCCGTACGCTAACACTAACCCGCGCCCTCACACGCACGCTCCCCCTAAAGGGTTGCCGTACCTTCACCTGGACCCTAAACCGTCCCCGTCCCCTAACCCTAACCCTAGCCCGAACCCTAAACCTAACCCTTCCCCGAAGCCTGACCCTCACCCGTCCCCTAATCCTAACCCGTACGCCAACACTAACCCGCGCCCTCACACGCACCCTCCCCCTAAAGCGTTGCCGTACCCTCACCTGGACCCTAAACCGTCCCCGTCCACTAACCCTAACCCTAGCCCGAACCCTAACCCTAACACTTCCCCGAAGCCTGACCCTCACCCGTCCCCTAATCCTAACCCGTACGCTAACACTAACCCGCGCCCTCACACGCACGCTCCCCCTAAAGCGTTGCCGTACCATCACCTGGACCCTAAACCGTCCCCGTCCCCTAACCCTAACCCTAGCCCGAACCCTAACCCTAACCCTTCCCCGAAGCCTGACCCTCACCCGTCCCCTAATCCTAAGCCGTACGCTAACACTAACCCGCGCCCTCACACGTACGCTCCCCCTAAAGCGTTGCCGTACCCTCACCTGGACCCTAAACCGTCCCCGTACCCTAACCCTAACCCTAGCCCGAACCCTAACCCTAACCCTTCCCTGAAGCCTGACGCTCACCCGTCCCCTAATCCTAAGCCGTACGCCAACACTAACCCGCGCCGTCACACGCACGCTGCCCCTAAAGCGTTGCCGTACCCTCACCTGGACCCTAAACCGTCCCCGTACCCTAACCCTAACCCTAGCCCGAACCCTAACCCTAACCCTTCCCCGAAGCCTGACCCTCACCCGTCCCCTAATCCTAACCCGTACGCCAACACTAACCCGCGCCCTCACACGCACCCTCCCCCTAAAGCGTTGCCGTACACTCACCTGGACCCTAAACCGTCCCCGTCCCCTAACCCTAACCCTAGCCCGAACCCTAACCCTAACACTTCCCCGAAGCCTGACCCTCACCCGTCCCCTAATCCTAACCCGTACGCTAACACTAACCCGCGCCCTCACACGCACGCTCCCCCTAAAGCGTTGCCGTACCCTCACCTGGACCGTAAACCGTCCCCGTCCCCTAACCCTAACCCTAGCCCGAACCCTAACCCTAACACTTCCCCGAAGCCTGACCCTCACCCTTCCCCTAATCCTAACCCGTACGCTAACACTAACCCGCGCCCTCACATGCACGCTCCCCCTAAAGCGTTGCTGTACCCTCACCTGGACCCTAAACCGTCCCCGTCCCCTAACCTTAACCCTAGCCCGAACCGTAACCCTAAACCTTCTCTGAAGCCTGACCCTCACCCGTCCCCTAATCCTAACCCGTACGCTAACACTAACCCGCGCCCTCACACGCACGCTCCCCCTAAAAAGTTGCCGTACCCTCACCTGGACCCTAAACCGTCCCCGTCCCCTAACCCTAACTCTAGCCCAAACCCTAACCCTAACCCTTCCCCGAAGCCTGACCCTCACCCGTCCCCTAATCCTAACCCGTACGCTAACACTAACCCGCGCCCTCACACGCACCCTCCCCCTAAAGCGTTGCCGTCCCCTCACCTGGACCCTAAACCGTCCCCGTCCCCTAACCCTAACCCTAGCAGAACCCTAACCCTAACCCTTCCCCGAAGCCTGACCCTCACCCGTCCCCTAATCCTAACCCGTACGCTAACACTAACCCGCGCCGTCACACGCACGCTACCCCTAAAGCGTTGCCGTCCCCTCACCTGGACCCTAAACCGTCCCCGTCCCCTAACCCTAACCCTAGCCGAACCCTAAACCTAACCCTTCCCCGAAGCCTGACCCTCACCCGTCCCCTAATCCTAAGCCGTACGCTAACACTAACCCGCGCCCTCACACGCACGCTCCCCCTAAAGCGTTGCCGTACCCTCACCTGGACCCTAAACCGTCCCCGTACCCTAACCCTAACCCTAACCCGAACCCTAACCCTAACCCTTCCCTGAAGCCTGACCCTCACCTGTCCCCTAATCCTAAGCCGTACGCTAACACTAACCCACGCCCTCACACACACCCTCCCCCTAAAGCGTTGCCGTACCCTCACCTGGACCCTAAACCGTCCCCGTCCCCTAACCCTAGCCCGAACCCTAACCCTAACCCTTCCCCGATGCCTGACCCTCACCCGTCCCCTAATCCTAACCCGTACGCCAACACTAACCCGCGCCCTCACACGCACCCTCCCCCTAAATCGTTGCCGTACACTCACCTGGACCCTAAACCGTCCCCGTCCCCTAACCCTAACCCTAGCCCGAACCCTAACCCTAACACTTCCCCGAAGCCTGACCCTCACCCGTCCCCTAATCCTAACCCGTACGCTAACACTAACCCGCGCCCTCACACGCACGCTCCTCCTAAAGCGTTGCCGTACCCTCACCTGGACCGTAAACCGTCCCCGTCCCCTAACCCTAACCCTAGCCCGAACCCTAACCCTAACACTTCCCCGAAGCCTGACCCTCACCCTTCCCCTAATCCTAACCCGTACGCTAACACTAACCCGCGCCCTCACATGCACGCTCCCCCTAAAGCGTTGCTGTACCCTCACCTGGACCCTAAACCGTCCCCGTCCCCTAACCCTAACCCTAGCCCGAACCGTAACCCTAAACCTTCTCTGAAGCCTGACCCTCACCCGTCCCCTAATCCTAACCCGTACGCTAACACTAACCCGCGCCCTCACACGCACGCTCCCCCTAAAAAGTTGCCGTACCCTCACCTGGACCCTAAACCGTCCCCGTCCCCTAACCCTAACTCTAGCCCAAACCCTAACCCTAACCCTTCCCCGAAGCCTGACCCTCACCCGTCCCCTAATCCTAACCCGTACGCTAACACTAACCCGCGCCCTCACACGCACCCTCCCCCTAAAGCGTTGCCGTCCCCTCACCTGGACCCTAAACCGTCCCCGTCCCCTAACCCTAACCCTAGCCGAACCCTAAACCTAACCCTTCCCCGAAGCCTGACCCTCACCCGTCCCCTAATCCTAAGCCGTACGCTAACACTAACCCGCGCCCTCACACGCACGCTCCCCCTAAAGCGTTGCCGTACCCTCACCTGGACCCTAAACCGTCCCCGTACCCTAACCCTAACCCTAACCCGAACCCTAACCCTAACCCTTCCCTGAAGCCTGACCCTCACCCGTCCCCTAATCCTAAGCCGTACGCTAACACTAACCCACGCCCTCACACACACCCTCCCCCTAAAGCGTTGCCGTACCCTCACCTGGACCCTAAACCGTCCCCGTCCCCTAACCCTAGCCCGAACCCTAACCCTAACACTTCCCCGAAGCCTGACCCTCACCCGTCCCCTAATCCTAACCCGTACGCTAACAATAACCCGCGCCCTCACACGCACGCTCCCCCTAAAGCATTGCCGTACCCTCACCTGGACCCTAAACCGTCCCCGTCCCCTAACCCTAACCCTAGCCCGAACCCTAACCCTAACACTTCCCCGAAGCCTAACCCTCACCCGTCCCCTAATCATAACCCGTACGCTAACACTAGCCCGCGCCCTCACACGCACGCTCCCCCTAAAGCGTTGCCGTACCCTCACCTGGACTCTAAACCGTCCCCGTCCCCTAACCCTAACCCTAGCCCGAACCTTAACCCTAACCCTTCCCCGAAGCCTGACCCTCACCCGTCCCCTAATCCTAACCCGTACGCTAAAACTAACCCGCGCCCTCACACGCACGCTCCCCCTAAAGCGTTGCCGTACCCTCACCTGGACCCTAAACCGTCCCCGTCCCCTAACCCTAACCCTAGCAGAACCCTAACCCTAACCCTTCCCCGAAGCCTGACCCTCACCCGTCCCCTAATCCTAACCCGTACGCTAACACTAACCCGCGCCCTCACACGCACGCTACACCTAAAGCGTTGCCGTCCCCTCACCTGGACCCTAAACCGTCCCCGTCCCCTAAACCTAACCCTAGCCGAACCCTAACCCTTCCCCAAAGCCTGACCCTCACCCGTCCCCTAATCCTAACCCGTACGCTAACACTAACCCGCACCCTCACACGCATGCTCCCCATAAAGCGTTGCTGTACCCTCACCTGGACCCTAAACCGTCCCCGTCCCCTAACCCTAACCCTAGCCCGAACCCTAACCCTAACCCTTCCCCGAAGCCTGACCCTCACCCGTCCCCTAATCCTAACCCGTACGCTAACACTAACCCGCGCCCTCACACGCACGCTCCCCCTACAGCGTTGCCGTACCCTCACCTGGACCCTAAACCGTCCCCGTCTCCTAACCCTAACCCTAGCCCGAACCCTAACCCTAACCCTTCCCCGAAGCCTGACCCTCACCCGTCCCCTAATCCTAACCCGTACGCTAACACTAACCCGCGCCCTCACATGCACGCTCCCCCTAAAGCGTTGCCGTACCCTCACCTGGACCCTAAACCGTCCCCGTCCCCTAACCCTAAACCTAGCCCGAACCCTAACCCTAACACTTCCCCGAAGCCTAACCCTCACCCGTCCCCTAATCCTAACCCGTACGCTAACACTAGCCCGCGCCCTCACACGCACGCTCCCCCTAAAGCGTTGCCGTACCCTCATCTGCACCCTAAACCGTCCCCGTCCCCTAACCCTAACCCTAGCCCGAACCCTAACCCTAACCCTTCCCCGAAGCCTGACCCTCACCCGTCCCCTAATCCTAAACCGTACGCTAAAACTAACCCGCGCCCTCACACGCACGCTCCCCCTAAAGCGTTGCCGTACCCTCACCTGGACCCTAAACCGTCCCCGTCCCCTAACCCTAACCCTAGCCCGAACCCTAACCCTAACCCTTCCCCGAAACCTGACCCTCACCCGTCCCCTAATCCTAACCCGTACTCTAACACTAACCCGCGCCCTCACACGCACGCTCCCCCTAAAGCGTTGCCGTACCCTCACCTGGACCCTAAACCGTCCCCGTCCCGTAACCCTAACCCTAGCCCGAACCCTAACCCTAACCCTTCCCCGAAGCCTGACCCTCACCCGTCCCCTAATCCTAACCCGTACGCTAACACTAACCCGCGCCCTCACACGCACGCTCCCCCTAAAGCGTTGCCGTACCCTCACCTGGACCCTAAACCGTCCCCGTCCCCTAACGCTAACCCTAGCCTGAACCCTAACCCTAACCCTTCCCCGAAGCCTGACCCTCACCTGTCCCCTAATCCTAACCCGTACGCTAACACTAACCCGCGCCCTCACACGCTCGCTCACCCTAAAGCGTTGCCGTTCCCTCACCTGGACCCTAAACCGTCCCCGTCCGCTAACCCTAACCCTAGCCCGAACCCTTACCCTAACACTTCCCCGAAGCCTGACCCTCACCCGTCCCCTAATCCTAAGCCGTACGCTAACACTAACGCGCGCCCTCACACGCACGCTCCCCCTAAAGCGTTGCCGTACCCTCACATGGACCGTAAACCATCCCCGTCCCCTAACCCTAACCCTAGCCCGAACCCTAACCCTAACCCTTCCCCGAAGCCTGACCCTCACACGTCCCCTAATCCTAACCCGTACGCTAACACTAACCCGCGCCCTCACATGCACGCTCCCCCTAAAGCGTTGCCGTACCCTCACCTGGACCCTAAACCGTCCCCGTCCCCTAACCCTAACCCTAGCCCGAACTCTAACCCTAACACTTCCCCGAAGCCTGACCCTCCCCCGTCCCCTAATCCTAACCCGTACGCTAACACGAACCCGCGCCCTCACACGCACGCTCCCCCTAAAGCGTTGCCGTACCCTCACCTGGACCCTAAACCGTCCCCGGTCCTAACCCTATCCCTAGCCCGAACCCTAACCCTAACCCTTCCCCGAAGCCTGACCCTCACCCGTCCCCTAATCCTAACCCGTACGCTAACACTACCCCCCGCCCTCACACGCACGCTTCCCCTAAAGCGTTGCGGTACCCTCACCTGGACCCTAAACCGTCCCCGTCCCCTAACCCTAACCCTAACCCTTCCCCGAAGCCTGACCCTCACCCGTCCCCTAATCCTAACCCGTACGCTAACACTAACCCGCGCCCTCACACGCACGCTCCCCCTAAAGCGTTGCCGTACCCTCACCTGGACCCTAAACCGTCCCCATCCCTTAACCCTAACCCTAGCCCGAACCCTAACCCTAACCCTTCCCCGAAGCCTGACCCTCACACGTCCCCTAATCCTAACCCGTACGCTAACACTAACCCGCGCCCTCACACGCACGCTCCCCCTAAAGCATTGCCGTACCCTCACCTGGACCCTAAACCGTCCCCGTCCGCTTACCCTAACCCTAGCCCGAACCCTAACCCTAACACTTCCCCGAAGCCTGACCCTCACCCGTCCCCTAATCCTGACCCGTACGCTAACACTAACCCGTGCCCTCAAACGCACGTTCCCCCTAAAGCGTTGCCGTAACCTCACCTGGACACTAAACCGTCCCCGTCCCCTAACCCTAACCCTAGCCCGAACCCTAACCCTAACCCTTCCCTGAAGCCTGACCCTCACCCGTCCCCTAATCCTAACCCGTACGCTAAAACTAACCAACGCCCTCACACGCACGCTCCCCCTAAAGCGTTGCTGTACCCTCACCTGGACCCTAAACCGTCCCCGTCCCCTAACCCTAACCCTAGCCCAAACCCTAACCCTAACCCTTCCCCGAAGCCTGACCCTCACACGTCTCCTAATCCTAACCCGTACGCTAACACTAACCCGCGCCCTCACACGCACGCTCCGCCTAAAGCGTTGCCGTACCCTCACCTGGACCCTAAACCGTCCCCGTCCCCTAACCCTAACCCTAGCCCGAACCCTAACCCTAACCCTTCCCCGAAGGCTGACCCTCACCTTTCCCCTAATCCTAACCCGTACGCTAACACTAACCCGCGCCCTCACACGCACGCTCCCCCTAAAGCGTTGCCGTACCCTCACCTGGACCCTAAACCGTCCCCGTCCCCTAACCCTAACCCTAGCCCGAACCCTAACCCTAACCCTTCCCCGAAGCCTGACCCTCACCCGTCCCCTAATCCTATACCGTACGCTAACACTAACCCACGCCCTCACACGCACGCTCCCCCTAAAGCGTTGCCGTAGCCTCACCTGGACCCTAAACCGTCCCCGTCCCCTAACCCTAACCCTAGCCCGAACCCTAACCCTAACCCTTCCCCGAAGCCTGACCCTCACCCGTCCCCTAATCCTAACCCGTACGCTAACACTAACCCGCGCCCTCACACGCACGCTCCCCCTAAAGCGTTGCCGTACCCTCACCTGGACCCGAAACCGTCCCCGTCCCCTAACCCTAACCCTAGCCCGAACCCTAACCCTAACACTTAGCCGAAGCCTGACCCTCACCCGTCCCCTAATCCTAACCCGTACGCTAACACTAACGCGCGCCCTCACACGCATGCTCCCCCTAAAGCGTTGCCGTACCCTCACCTGGACCCTAAACTGTCCCCGTCCCCTAACCCTAACCCTAGCCCGAACCCTAACCCTAACACTTCCCCGAAGCCTGACCCTCTCCCGTCCCCTAATCCTAACCCGTACGCTAACACTAACCCGCGCCCTCACACGCACGCTACCCCTAAAGCGTTGCCGTACCCTCACCTGGACCCTAAACCGTCCCCGTCCCCTAACGCTAACCCTAGCCTGAACCCTAACCCTAAACCTTCCCCGAAGCCTGACCCTCACCTGTCCCCTAATCCTAACCCGTACGCTAACACTAACCCGCGCCCTCACACGCACGCTCACCCTAAAGCGTTGCCGTACCCTCACCTGGACCCTAAACCGTTCCCGTCCGCTAACCCTAACCCTAGCCCGAACCCTTACCCTAACACTTCCCCGAAGCCTGACCCTCACCCGTCCCCTAATCCTAAGCCGTACGCTAACACTAACGCGCGCCCTCAAACGCACGCTCCCCCTAAAGCGTTGCCGTAACCTCACATGGACCATAAACCGTCCCCGTCCCCTAACCCTAACCCTAGCCCGAACCCTAACCCTAACCGTTCCCCGAAGCCTGACCCTCACCCGTCCCCTAATCCTAACCCGTACGCTAACACTAACCCGCGCCCTCACACGCACGCTCCCCCTAAAGCGTTGCCGTACCCTCACCTGGACCCTAAACCGTCCCCGTCCCCTAACCCTAACCCTAGCCCGAACTCTAACCCTAACACTTCCCCGAATCCTGACCCTCCCCCGTCCCCTAATCCTAACCCGTACGCTAACACGAACCCGCGCCCTCACACGCACGCTCCCCCTAAAGCGTTGTCGTACCCTCACCTGGACCCTAAACCGTCCCCGGTCCTAACCCTATCCCTAGCCCGAACCCTAACCCTAACCCTTCCCCGAAGCCTGACCCTCACCCGTCCCCTAATCCTAACCCGTACGCTAACACTACCCCCCGCCCTTACACGCACGCTTCCCCTAAAGCATTGCGGTACCCTCACCTGGACCCTAAACCGTCCCCGTCCCCTAACCCTAACCCTAACCCTTCCCCGAAGCCTGACCCTCACCCGTCCCCTAATCCTAACCCGTACGCTAACACTAACCCGCGCCCTCACACGCACGCTCCCCCTAAAGCGTTGCCGTACCCTCACCTGGACCCTAAACCGTCCCCATCCCTTAACCCTAACCCTAGCCCGAACCCTAACCCTAACCCTTCCCCGAAGCCTGACCCTCACACGTCCCCTAATCCTAACCCGTACGCTAACACTAACCCGCGCCCTCACACGCACGCTCCCCTTAAAGCATTGCCGTACCCTCACCTGGACCCTAAACCGTCCCCGTCCGCTTACCCTAACCCTAGCCCGAACCCTAACCCTAACACTTCCCCGAAGCCTGACCCTCACCCGTCCCCTAATCCTGACCCGTACGCTAACACTAACCCGCGCCCTCAAACGCACGTTCCCCCTAAAGCGTTGCCGTAACCTCACCTGGACACTAAACCGTCCCCGTCCCCTAACCCTAACGCTAGCCCGAACCCTAACCCTAACCCTTCCCCGAAGCCTGACCCTCACCCGTCCCCTAATCCTAACCCGTACGCTAAAACTAACCCACGCCCTCACACGCACGCTCCCCCTAAAGCGTTGCTGTACCCTCACCTGGACCCTAAACCGTCCCCGTCCCCTAACCCTAACCCTAGCCCAAACCCTAACCCTAACCCTTCCCCGAAGCCTGACCCTCACACGTCTCCTAATCCTAACCCGTACGCTAACACTAACCCGCGCCCTCACACGCACGCTCCGCCTAAAGCATTGCCGTACCCTCATCTGGACCCTAAACCGTCCCCGTCCCCTAACCCTAACCCTAGCCCGAACCCTAACCCTAACCCTTCCCCGAAGGCTGACCCTCACCTTTCCCCTAATCCTAACCCGTACGCTAACACTAACCCGCGCCCTCACACGCACGCTCCCCCTAAAGCGTTGCCGTACCCTCACCTGGACCCTAAACCGTCCCCGTCCCCTAACCCTAACCCTAGCCCGAACCCTAACCCTAACCCTTCCCCGAAGCCTGACCCTCACCCGTCCCCTAATCCTAAACCGTACGCTAACACTAACCCGCGCCCTCACACGCACGCTCCCCCTAAAGCGTTGCCGTAGCCTCACCTGGACCCTAAACCGTCCCCGTCCCCTAACCCTAACCCTAGCCCGAACCCTAACCCTAACCCTTCCCCGAAGCCTGACCCTCACCCGTCCCCTAATCCTAACCCGTACGCTAACACTAACCCGCGCCCTCACACGCACGCTCCCCCTAAAGCGTTGCCGTACCCTCACCTGGACCCGAAACCGTCCCCGTCCCCTAACCCTAACCCTAGCCCGAACCCTAACCCTAACACTTCCCCGAAGCCTGACCCTCACCCGTCCCCTAATCCTAACCCGTACGCTAACACTAACGCGCGCCCTCACACGCATGCTCCCCCTAAAGCGTTGCCGTACCCTCACCTGGACCCTAAACCGTCCCCGTCCCCTAACCCTAACCCTAGCCCGAACCCTAACCCTAACCCTTCCCCGAAGCCTGACCCTCTCCCGTCCCCTAATCCTAACCCGTACGCTAACACTAACCCGCGCCCTCACACGCACGCTCCCCCTAAAGCGTTGCCGTACCCTCACCTGGACCCTAAACTGTCCCCGTCCCCTAACCCTAACCCTACCCAAACCCTAACCCTAACCCTTCCCCGAAGCCTCACCCTCACCCGTCCCCTAATCCTAACCCGTACGCTAACACTAACCCGCGCCCTCACACGCACGCTCCCCCTAAAGCGTTGCCGTACCCTCACCTGGACCCTAAACCGTCCCCGTCCCCTAACCCTAACCCTAGCCCGAACCCTAACCCTAACCCTTCCCCGAAGCCTGACCCTCAACGGTCCCCTAATCCTAAGCCGTACGCTAACACTAACGCACACCCTCACACGCACGCTCCCCCTAAAGCGTTGCCGTACCCTCACCTGGACCCTAAACCGTCCCCGTCCCCTAACCCTAACCCTAGCCCGAACCCTAAACCTAGCACTTCCCCGAAGCCTGACCCTCACCCGTCCCCTAATCCTAACCCGTACGCTAACACTAACCTGCGCCCTAACACGCACGCTCCCCCTAAAGCGTTGCCGTACCATCACCTGGACCTTAAACCGTCCCCGTCCCCTAACCCTAACCCTAGCCCGAACCCTAACCCTAACCCTTCCCCGAAGCCTGACCCTCACCCGTCCCCTAATCCTAACCCGTACGCTAACACTAACCCGCGCCCTCACACGCACGCTCCCCCTAAAGCGTTGCCGTACCCTCACCTGGACCCTAAACCGTCCCCGTCCCCTAACCCTAATCCTAGCCCGAACCCTAACCCTAACCCTTCCCCGAAGCCTGACCCTCACCCGTCCCATAATCCTAACCCGTACGCTAACACTACCCCGCACCCTCACACGCACGCTCCCCCTAAAGCGTTGCCGTACACTCACCTGGACCCTAAACCGTCCCCGTCCCCTAACCCTAACCCTAGCCCGAACACTAACCCTAACCCTTCCCCGAAGCCTGACCCTCCCCCGTCCCCTAATCCTAACCCGTACGCTAACACTAACCCGCGCCCTCACACGCACGCTCCCCCTAAAGCGTTGCCGTACCCTCACCTGGACCCTAAACCGTCCCCGGTCCTAACCCTAACCCTAGCCCGAACCCTAACCCTAACACTTCCCCGAAGCCTGACCCTCACCCGTCCCCTAATCCTAACCCGTGCGCAAACACTAACCCGCGCCCTCACACGCACGCTCCCCCTAAAGCGTTGCTGTACCCTCACCTGGAACCTAAACCGTCCCCATCCCCTAACCCTAACCCTAGCCCGAACCCTAACCCTAACCCTTCCACGAAGCATGACCCTCACACGTCCCCTAATCCTAACCCGTACGCTGACACTAACCCGCGCCCTCACACGCACGCTCCCCCTAAAGCGTTGCCGTACCCTCACCTGGACCCTAAACCGTCCCCGTCCCCTAACCCTAACCCTAGCCCGAACCCTAACCCTTCCCCGAAGCATGACTCTCACACGTCCCCTAATCCTAACCCGTACGCTAACACTAACCCGCGCCCTCACACGCACGCTCCCCCTAAAGCGTTGCCGTACCCTCACCTGGACCCTAAACCGTCCCCGTCCCCTAACCCTAACCCTAGACCTAACCCTAACCCTAACTCTTCCCCGAAGCCTGACCCTCACCCGTCCCCTAATCCTAACCCGTACGCTAACACTAACCCGCGCCCTCACACGCACGCTCCCCCTAAAGCGTTGCCGTACCCTCACCTGGACCCTAAACCGTCCCCGGTCCTATCCCTAACTCTAGCCCGAACCCTAATCCTAACCCTTCCCCGAAGCCTGACACTCACCCGTCCCCTAATCCTAACCCGTACGCTAACACTAACCTGCGCCCTCACACGCACGCTCCCCCTAAAGCGTTGCCGTACCCTCACCTGGACCCTAAACCGTCCCCATCCCCTAACCCTAACCCTAGCCCGAACCCTAACCCTAACCCTTCCCCGAAGCCTGACCCTCACCCGTCCCCTAATCCTAACCCGTACGTTAACACTAACCCGCACCCTCACACGCACGCTCCCCCTAAAGCGTTGCCCTACCCTCACCTGGACCCTAAACCGTCCCCGTCCCCTAACCCTAACCCTAGCCCGAACCCTAACCCTAACCCTTCCCCGAAGCCTGACCCTCACCCGTCCCCTAATCCTAACCCGTACGCTAACACTAACCCGCGCCCTCACACGCACGCTCCCCCTAAAGCGTTGCCGTACCCTCACCTGCACCCTAAACCGTCCCCATCCCCTAAACCTAACCCTAGCCCGAACCCTAACACTAACCCTTCCCCGAAACCTCACCCTCACCCGTCCCCTAATCCTAACCCGTACGCTAACAGTAACCCGCGCCCTCACACGCACGCTCCCCCTAAAGCGTTGCCGTACCCTCACCTGGACCCTAAACCGTCCCCGTACCCTAACCCTAGCCCGAACCCTAACCCTAACCCTTCCCCGAAGCCTGACCCTCAACGGTCCCCTAATCCTAAGCCGTACGCTAACACTAACGCGCGCCCTCACACGCACGCTCCCCCTAAAGCGTTGCCGTACCCTCACCTGGACCCTAAACCGTCCCCGTCCCCTAACCCTAACCCTAGCCCGAACCCTAACCCTAGCACTTCCCCGAAGCCTGACCCTCACCCGTCCCCTAATCCTAACCCGTACGCTAACACTAACCTGCGCCCTAACACGCACGCTCCCCCTAAAGCGTTGCCGTACCCTCACCTGGACCCTAAACCGTCCCCGTCCCCTAACCCTAACCCTAGCCCGAACCCTAACCCTAACCGTTCCGCGGAGCGTGACCCTCACACGTCCCCTAATCCTAACCCGTACGCTAACACTAACCCGCGCCCTCACATGCACGCTCCCCCTAAAGCTTTGCCGTACCCTCACCTGGACCCTAAACCGTCCCCGTCCCCTAACCCTAACCCTAGCCCGAACCCTAACCCTAACCCTTCCCCGAAGCCTGACCCTCCTCCGTCCCCTAATCCTAACCCGTACGCTAACACTACCACGCGCCCTCACACGCACGCTCCCCCTAAAGCGTTGCCGTACCCTCACCTGGACCCTAAATCATCCCCGGTCCTAACCCTAACCCTAGCCCGAACCGTAACCCTAACACTTCCCCGAAGCCTGACCCTCACCCGTCCCCTAATCCTAACCCGTGCGCTAACACTAACCCGCGCCCTCACACGCACGCTCCCCCTAAAGCGTTGCCGTACCCTCACCTGGACCCTAAACCGTCCCCATCCCCTAACCCTAACCCTAGCCCGAACCCTAACCCTAACCCTTCCCCGAAGCATGACCCTCACATGTCCCCTAATCCTAACCCGTACGCTAACACTAACCCGCGCCCTCACACGCACGCTCCCCCTAAAGCGTTGCCGTCCCCTCACCTGGACCATAAACCGTCCCCGTCCCCTAACCCTAACCCTAGACCGAACCCTAACCCTAACCCTTCCCCGAAGCCTGACCCTCACCCGTCCCCTAATCCTAACCCGTACGCTAACACTAACCCGCGCCCTCACACGCACGCTCCCCCTAAAGCGTTGCCGTACCCTCACCTGGACCCTAAACCGTCCCCATCCCCTAACCCTAACCCTAGCCCGAACCCTAACCCTAACCCTTCCCCGAAGCCTGACCCTCACACGTCCCCTAATCCTAACCCGTACGCTAACACTAACGCGCGCCCTCACACGCACGCTCCCCCTAAAGCGTTTCCGTACCCTCACCTGGACACTAAACCGTCCCGGTCCCCTAACCCTAACCCTAGCCTGAACCCTAACCCTAACCCTTCCACGAAGCCTGACCCTCACCCGTCCCCTAATCCTAACCCGTACGCTAACACTAACCCGTGCCCTCACACGCACGCTCCCCCTAAAGCGTTGCTGTACCCTCACCTGGACCCTAAACCGTCCCCGTCCCCTAACCCTAACCCTAGCCCGAACCCTAACCCTAAACCTTCCCCGAAGGCTGACCCTCACCTTTCCCCTAATCCTAACCCGTACGCTAACACTAACCCGCGCCCTCACACGCACGCTCCCCCTAAAGCGTTGCCGTACCCTCACCTGGACCCTAAACCGTCCCCGTCCCCTAACCCTAACCCTAGCCCGAACCCTAACCCTAACCCTTCCCCGAAGCCTGACCCTCACCCGTGCCCTAATCCTAACCCGTACGCTAACACTAACTCGCGCCCTCACACGCACGCTCACCCTAAAGCGTTGCCGTACCCTCACCTGGACCCTAAACCGTCCCCATCCCCTAACCCTAACCCTAGCCCGAACCCTTACCCTAACACTTCCCCAAAGCCTGACCCTCACCCGTCCCCTAATCCTAACGCGTACGCTAACACTAACCCACGCCCTCACACGCACGCTCCCCCTAAAGCGTTGCCGTGCCCTCACCTGGACCCTAAACCATCCCCGTCCCCTAACCCTAACCCTAGCCCGAACCCTAACCCTAACCCTTCCCCGAAGGCTGACCCTCACCTTTCCCCTAATCCTAACCCGTACGCTAACGCTAACCCGCGCCCTCACACGCACGCTCCCCCTAAAGCGTTGCCGTACCCTCACCTGGAGCCTAAACCGTCCCCGTCCCCTAACCCTAACCCTAGCCCGAACCCTAACCCTAACCCTTCCCCGAAGCCTGACCCTCACCCGTCCCCTAATCCTAAACCGTACGCTAACACTAACCCGCGCCCTCACACGCACGCTCCCCCTAAAGCGTTGCCGTACCCTCACCTGGACCCTAAACCGTCCCCGTCCCCTAACCCTAACCCTAGCCCGAACCCTAACCCTAACCCTTCCCCGAAGCCTGACCCTCACCCGTCCCCTAATCCTAACCCGTACGCTAACACTAACCCGCGCCCTCACAGGCACGCTCCCCCTAAAGCGTTGCCGTACCCTCACCTGGACCCTAAACCGTCCCCGTCCCCTAACCCTAACCCTAGCCCGAACCCTAACCCTAACCCTTCCCCGAAGCCTGACCCTCACCCGTCCCCTAATCCTAACCCGTACGCTAACACTAAACCGCGCCCTCACACGCACGCTCCCCCTAAAGCGTTGCCGTACCCTCACCTGGACGCTAAACCGTCCCCGTCCCCTAACCCTAACCCTAGCCCGAACCCTAACCCTAACCCTTCCCCGAAACCTGACCCTCACCCGTCCCATAATCCTAACCCGTACGCTAACACTACCCCGCGCCCTCACACGCACGCTCCCCCTAAAGCGTTGCCGTACACTCACCTGGACCCTAAACCGTCCCCGTCCCCTAAACCTAACCCTAGCCCGAACCCTAACACTAACCCTTCCCCGAAGCCTGACCCACCCCCGTCCCCTAATCCTAACCCGTACGCTAACACTAACCCGCGCCCTCACACGCACGCTCCCCCTAAAGCGTTGCCGTACCCTCACCTGGACCCTAAACCGTCCCCGGTCCTAACCCTAACCCTAGCCCGAACCCTAACCCTAAAACTTCCCCGAAGCCTGACCCTCACCCGTCCCCTAATCCTAACCCGTGCGCTAACACTAACCCGCACCCTCACACGCACACTCCCCCTAAAGCGTTGCCGTACCCTCACCTGGACCCTAAACCGTCCCCATCCCCTAACCCTAACCCTAGCCCGAACCCTAACCCTAACCCTTCCCCGAAGCATGACCCTCACAAGTCCCCTAATCCTAACCCGTACGCTAACACTAACCCGCGCCCTCACACGCACGCTCCCCCTAAAGCGTTGCCGTACCCTCACCTGGACCCTAAACCGTCCCCGTCCCCTAACCCTAACCCTAGACCGAACCCTAACCCTAACCCTTCCCCGAAGCCTGACCCTCACCCGTCCCCTAATCCTAACCCGTACGCTAACACTAACCCGCGCCCTCACACGCACGCTCCCCCTAAACCGTTGCAGTACCCTCACCTGGACCCTAAACCGTCCCCGGTCCTAACCCTAACCCTAGCCCGAACCCTAACCCTAACCCTTCCCCGAAGCCTGACCCTCACCCGTCCCCTAATCCTAACCCGTACGCTAACACTAACCCGCGCCCTCACACGCACGCTCCCCCAAAAGCGTTGCCGTACCCTCACCTGGACCCTAAACCGTCCCCATCCCCTAACCCTAACCCTAGCCCGAAACCTAACCCTAACCCTTCCCCGAAGCCTGACCCTCACACGTCCCCTAATCCTAACCCGTACGCTAACACTAACGCGCGCCCTCACACGCACGCTCCCCCTAAAGCGTTTCCGTACCCTCACCTGGACACTAAACCGTCCCGGTCCCCTAACCCTAACCCTAGCCTGAACCCTAACCCTAACCCTTCCGCGAAGCCTGACCCTCACCCGTCCCCTAATCGTAACCCGTACGCTAACACTAACCCGCGCCCTCACACGCACGCTCCCCCTAAAGCGTTGCTGTACCCTCACATGGACCCTAAACCGTCCCCGTCCCCTAACCCTAACCCTAGCCCGAACCCTAACCCTAACACTTCCCTGAAGCCTGACCCTCACACGTCCCCTAATCCTAACCCGTACGCTAACACTAACCCGTGCCCTCACACGCACGCTCCGACTAAAGCGTTGCCGTACCCTCACCTGGACCCTAAACCGTCCCCGTCCCCTAACCCTAACCCTAGCCCGAACCCTAACCCTAACCCTTCCCCGAAGGCTGACCCTCACCTTTCCCCTAATCCTAACCCGTACGCTAACGCTAACCCGCGCCCTCACACGCACGCTCCCCCTAAAGCGTTGCCGTACCCTCACCTGGAGCCTAAACCGTCCCCGTCCCCTAACCCTAACCCTAGCCCGAACCCTAACACTAACACTTCCCCGAAGCCTGACCCTCACCCGTCCCCTAATCCTAAACCGTACGCTAACACTAACCCGCGCCCTCACACGCACGCTCCCCCTAAAGCGTTGCCGTAGCCTCACCTGGACCCTAAACCATCCCCGTCCCCTAACCCTAACCCTAGCCCGAACCCTAACCGTAACCCTTCCCCGTAGCCTGACCCTCACCCGTCCCCTAATACTAACCCGTACGCTAACACTAACCCGCGCCCTCACACGCACGCTCCCCCTAAAGCGTTGCCGTACCCTCACCTGGACCCTAAACCGTCCCCGTCCCCTAACCCTAACCCTAGCCCGAAACCTAACCCTAACACTTCCCTGGAGCCTGACCCTCACCCGTCCACTAATCCTAACCCGTACGCTAACACTAACGCGCGCCCTCACACGCATGCTCCCCCTAAAGCGTTGCCGTACCCTCACCTGGACCCTAAACCGTCCCCGTCCCCTAACCCTAACCCTAGCCCGAACCCTAACCCTAACCCTTCCCCGAAGCCTGACCCTCTCCCGTCCCCTAATCCTAACCCGTACGCTAACACTAACCCGCGCCCTCACACGCACGCTCCCCCTAAAGCGTTGCCGTACCCTCACCTGGACCCTAAACCGTCCCCGTCCCCTAACCCTAACCCTAGCCCGAACCCTAACCCTAACCCTTCCCCGAAGCCTGACCCTCACCCGTCCCCTAATCCTAACACATACGCTAACACTAACCCGCGCGCTCACACGCACGCTCACCCTAAAGCGTTGCCGTACCCTCACCTGGACCCTAAACCGTCCCCGTCCCCTAACCCTAACCCTAGCCCGAACCCTTACCCTAACACTTCCCCGAAGCCTGACCCTCACCCGTCTCCTAATCCTAACGCGTACGCTAACACTAACCCGCGCCCTCACACGCACGCTCCCCCTAAAGCGTTGCTGTACCCTCACCTGGACCCTAAATCGTCCCCGTCCCCTAACCCTAACCCTAGCCCGAACCCTAACCCTAACCCTTCCCCGAAGCCTGACCCTCACCCGTCCCCTAATCCTAACCCGTACGCTAACACTAACCCGCCCCCTCGCAAGCACGCTCCCCCTAAAGCGTTGCCGTACCCTCACCTGGACCCTAAACCGTCCCCGTCCCCTAACCCTAACCCTAGCCCGAACCCTAACCCTAACCCTTCCCCGAAGCCTGACCCTCACCCGTCCCCTAATCCTAACCCGTACGCTAACACTAACCCGCGCCCTCACACGCACGCTCCCCCTAAAGCGTTGACGTACCCTCACCTGGACCCTAAACCGTCCCCGTCCCCTAACCCTAACCCTAGCCCGAACCCTAACCCTAACCCTTCCCCGAAGCCTGACCCTCACCCGTCCCCTAATCCTAACCCGTACGCTAACACTAACCCGCGCCCTCACACGCACGCTCCCCCTAAAGCGTTGCCGTACCCTCACCTGGACCCTAAACCGTCCCCGGTCCTAACCCTAACCCTAGCCCGAACCCTAACCCTAACACTTCCCCGAAGCCTGACCCTCACCCGTCCCCTAATCCTAACCCGTGCGCTAACACTAACCCGCGCCCTCACACGCACGCTCCCCCTAAAGCGTTGCTGTACCCTCACATGGACCCTAAACCGTCCCCGTCCCCTAACCCTAACCCTAGCCCGAACCCTAACCCTAACCCTTCCCCGAAGCCTGACCCTCACACATCCCCTAATCCTAACCCGTACGCTAACACTAACCCGCGCCCTCACACGCACGCTCCGCCTAAAGCGTTGCCGTACCCTCACCTGGACCCTAAACCGTCCCCGTCCCCTAACCCTAACCCTAGCCCGAACCCTAACCCTAACCCTTCCCAGAAGCCTGACCCTCACCCGTCCCATAATCCTAACCCGTACGCTAACATTACCCCGCGCCCTCACACGCACGCTCCCCCTAAAGCGTTGCGGTACACTCACCTGGACCCTAAACCGTCCCCGTCCCCTAACCCTAACCCTAGCCCGAACCCTAACCCTAACCCTTCCCCGAAGCCTGACCCTCCTCCGTCCCCTAATCCTAACCCGTACGCTAACACTACCCCGCGCCCTCACACGCACGCTCCCCCTAAAGCGTTGCCGTACCCTCACCTGGACCCTAAACCGTCCCCGGTCCTAACCCTAACCCTAGCCCGAACCCTAAACCTAACACTTCCCCGAAGCCTGACCCTCACCCGTCCCCTAATCCTAACCCGTGCGCTAACACTAACCCGCGCCCTCACACGCACGCTCCCCCTAAAGCGTTGCCGTACCCTCACCTGGACCCTAAACCGTCCCCATCCCCTAACCCTAACCCTAGCCCGAACCCTAACCCTAACCCTTCCCTGAAGCATGACCCTCACATGTCCCCTAATCCTAACCCGTACGCTAACACTAACCCGCGCCCTCACACGCACGCTCCCCCTAAAGCGTTGCCGTCCCCTCACCTGGACCATAAACCGTCCCCGTCCCCTAACCCTAACCCTAGACCGAACCCTAACCCTAACCCTTCCCCGAAGCCTGACCCTCACCCGTCCCCTAATCCTAACCCGTACGCTAACACTAACCCGCGCCCTCACACGCACGCTCCCCCTAAAGCGTTGCCGTACCCTCACCTGGACCCTAAACCGTCCCCATCCCCTAACCCTAAACCTAGCCCGAACCCTAACCCTAACCCTTCCCCGAAGCCTGACCCTCACACGTCCCCTAATCCTAACCCGTACGATAACACTAACACGCGCCCTCACACGCACGCTCCCCCTAAAGCGTTTCCGTACCCTCACCTGGACACTAAACCGTCCCGGTCCCCTAACCCTAACCCTAGCCTGAACCCTAACCCTAACCCTTCCACGAAGCCTGACCCTCACCCGTCCCCTAATCCTAACCCGTACGCTAACACTAACCCGCGCCCTCACACGCACGCTCCCCCTAAAGCGTTGCTGTACCCTCACCTGGACCCTAAACCGTCCCCGTCCCCTAACCCTAACCCTAGCCCGAACCCTAACCCTAAACCTTCCCCGAAGGCTGACCCTCACCTTTCCCCTAATCCTAACCCGTACGCTAACACTAACCCGCGCCCTCACACGCACGCTCCCCCTAAAGCGTTGCCGTACCCTCACCTGGACCCTAAACCGTCCCCGTCCCCTAACCCTAACCCTAGCCCGAACCCTAACCCTAACCCTTCCCCGAAGCCTGACCCTCACCCGTGCCCTAATCCTAACCCGTACGCTAACACTAACTCGTGCTCTCACACGCACGCTCACCCTAAAGCGTTGCCGTACCCTCACCTGGACCCTAAACCGTCTCCATCCCCTAACCCTAACCCTAGCCCGAACCCTTACCCTAACACTTCCCCGAAGCCTGACCCTCACCCGTCCCCTAATCCTAACGCGTACGCTAACACTAACCCACGCCCTCACACGCACGCTCCCCCTAAAGCGTTGCCGTGCCCTCACCTGGAGCCTAAACCAACCCCGTCCCCTAACCCTAACCCTAGCCCGAACCCTAACCCTAACCCTTCCCCGAAGCCTGACCCTCACCCGTCCCCTAATCCTAACCCGTACGCTAACACTAACCCGCGCCCTCACACGCACGCTCCCCCTAAAGCGTTGCCGTTCCCTCACCTGGACCCTAAACCGTCCCCGTCCCCTAACCCTAACCCTAGCCCGAACCCTAACCCTAACCCTTCCCTGAAGCCTGACCCTCACCCGTCCCCTAATCCTAACCCGTACGCTAACACTAACCCGCGCCCTCACAGGCACGCTCCCCCTAAAGCGTTGCCGTACCCTCACCTGGACCCTAAACCGTCCCCGTCCCCTAACCCTAACCCTAGCCCGAACCCTAACCCTAACCCTTCCCCGAAGCCTGACCCTCACCCGTCCCCTAATCCTAACCCGTACGCTAACACTAAACCGCGCCCTCACACGCACGCTCCCCCTAAAGCGTTGCCGTACCCTCACCTGGACCCTAAACCGTCCCCGTCCCCTAACCCTAACCCTAGCCCGAACCCTAACCCTAACCCTTCCCCGAAGCCTGACCCTCACCCGTCCCATAATCCTAACCCGTACGCTAACACTACCCCGCGCCCTCACACGCACGCTCCCCCTAAAGCGTTGCCGTACACTCACCTGGACCCTAAACCGTCCCCGTCCCCTAAACCTAACCCTAGCCCGAACCCTAACACTAACCCTTCCCCGAAGCCTGACCCTCCCCCGTCCCCTAATCCTAACCCGTACGCTAACACTAACCCGCGCCCTCACACGCACGCTCCCCCTAAACCGTTGCCGTACCCTCACCTGGACCCTAAACCGTCCCCGGTCCTAACCCTAACCCTAGCCCGAACCCTAACCCTAACACTTCCCCGAAGCCTGACCCTCACCCGTCCCCTAATCCTAACCCGTGCGCTAACACTAACCCGCACCCTCACACGCACACTCCCCCTAAAGCGTTGCCGTACCCTCACCTGGACCCTAAACCGTCCCCATCCCCTAACCCTAACCCTAGCCCGAACCCTAACCCTAACCCTTCCCCGAAGCCTGACCCTCACCCGTCCCCTAATCCTAACCCGTACGCTAACACTAACCCGCGCCCTCACACGCACGCTCCCCCTAAAGCGTTGCCGTACCCTCACCTGGACCCTAAACCGTCCCCGTCCCCTAACCCTAACCCTAGACCGAACCCTAACCCTAACCCTTCCCCGAAGCCTGACCCTCACCCGTCCCCTAATCCTAACCCGTACGCTAACACTAACCCGCGCCCTCACACGCACGCTCCCCCTAAACCGTTGCAGTACCCTCACCTGGACCCTAAACCGTCCCCGGTCCTAACCCTAACCCTAGCCCGAACCCTAACCCTAACCCTTCCCCGAAGCCTGACCCTCACCCGTCCCCTAATCCTAACCCGTACGCTAACACTAACCCGCGCCCTCACACGCACGCTCCCCCAAAAGCGTTGCCGTACCCTCACCTGGACACTAAACCGTCCCCAACCCCTAACCCTAACCCTAGCCTGAACCCTAACCCTAACCCTTCCCCGAAGCCTGACCCTCACACGTCCCCTAATCCTAACCCGTACGCTAACACTAACGCGCGCCCTCACACGCACGCTCCCCCTAAAGCGTTTCCGTACCCTCACCTGGACACTAAACCGTCCCGGTCCCCTAACCCTAACCCTAGCCTGAACCCTAACCCTAAACCTTCCGCGAAGCCTGACCCTCACCCGTCCCCTAATCCTAACCCGTACGCTAACACTAACCCGCGCCCTCACACGCACGCTCCCCCTAAAGCGTTGCTGTACCCTCACATGGACCCTAAACCGTCCCCGTCCCCTAACCCTAACCCTAGCCCGAACCCTAACCCTAACCCTTCCCCGAAGCCTGACCCTCACACGTCCCCTAATCCTAACCCGTACGCTAACGCTAACCCGCGCCCTCACACGCACGCTCCGCCTAAAGCGTTGCCGTACCCTCACCTGGACCCTAAACCGTCCCCGTCCCCTAACCCTAACCCTAGCCCGAACCCTAACCCTAACCCTTCCCCGAAGGCTGACCCTCACCTTTCCCCTAATCCTTACCCGTACGCTAACGCTAACCCGCGCCCTCACACGCACGCTCCCCCTAAAGCGTTGCCGTACCCTCACCTGGACCCTAAACCGTCCCCGTCCCCTAACCCTAACCCTAGCCCGAACCCTAACCCTAACCCTTCCCCGAAGCCTGACCCTCACCCGTCCCCTAATCCTAAACCGTACGCTAACACTAACCCGCGCCCTCACACGCACGCTCCCCCTAAAGCGTTGCCGTAGCCTCACCTGGACCCTAAACCATCCCCGTCCCCTAACCCTAACCCTAGCCCGAACCCTAACCGTAACCCTTCCCCGAAGCCTGACCCTCACCCGTCCCCTAATACTAACCCGTACGCTAACACTAACCCACGCCCTCACACGCACGCTCCCCCTAAAGCGTTGCCGTACCCTCACCTGGACCCTAAACCGTCCCCGTCCCCTAACCCTAACCCTAGCCCGAAACCTAACCCTAACACTTCCCTGAAGCCTGACCCTCACCCGTCCACTAATCCTAACCCGTACGCTGACACTAACGCGCGCCCTCACACGCATGCTCCCCCTAAAGCGTTGCCGTACCCTCACCTAGACCCTAAACCGTCCCCGTCCCCTAACCCTAACCCTAGCAAAACCCTAACCCTAACCCTTCCCCGAAGCCTGACCCTCTCCCGTCCCCTAATCCTAACCCGTACGCTAACACTAACCCGCGCCCTCACACGCACGCTCCCCCTAAAGCGTTGCCGTACCCTCACCTGGACCCTAAACCGTCCCCGTCCCCTAACCCTAACCCTAGCCCGAACCCTAACCCTAACCCTTCCCCGAAGCCTGACCCTCACCCGTCCCCTAATCCTAACACGTACGCTAACACTAACCCGCGCCCTCACATGCACGCTCACCCTAAAGCGTTGCCGTACCCTCACCTGGACCCTAAACCGTCCCCGTCCCCTAACCCTAACCCTAGCCCGAACCCTTACCCTAACACTTCCCCGAAGCCTGACCCTCACCCGTCCCCTAATCCTAACGCGTACGCTAACACTAACCCGCGCCCTCACACGCACGCTCCCCCTAAAGCGTTGCCGTACCCTC